>NC_042615.1:130891152-131212575 GCF_901001135.1 Rhinatrema bivittatum | reverse complement strand
AGTTAGGTACGTAAGTTGATTGTATGTTCTTAAGTAAAATTTTCAACTACCTAAAACCCATGTGTGCATGTTTAAAAAAGGAGACATTCCCAAGGGAGAAGTTTTGGAGGCCTTATGGATTTGCACATATAACTTGAACTTTAAGTTCAGTTATGTGCATAACTTTACTTCTCATTTTGCAGTGGTACTGGGTAGAGATGTGCATGTTTATTTAGCTGTAGGGGCAATTTTCAAACCGTCCACATTAGGGGTAGAAGCTTTAAATAATGTTGGCACATTTTTATTTTCAGTTCCGGAGTGGGCTATTTCAGGCCCACCCCCAGATATTTTTTTCTTTTTCCGTTTTCCCGTTTTTGTTTTCTTAAAAAAAAACAAACAACTCAGAACCCCCCCCCCCCCCCACATTTCCCATTTATTAAAATATGGAGTCCCCCAACACGAGGAACACCCTGTCCACCCTAGCCCACCCTCCCATCATCCCCAGGGCCAGCGGCTGCCATTAATCAAAATGTCACCAGTTGCCCTTTGCACCTAACATGTTACAGTTCCTTCATTTATTAAAAAAGAAAATTGCACCAGTTTTGCAAGTAAATTATTGACCTTCTTAAAGGACTCCTATATTCCCCGCACTCCTTTTCTTTTATAATTGCATATCGAATGTGGACTTTTCTCTTATTATATTCTTGGTTTACAAAATAAAACATACATAGTTAAATAAAATACCAACAAAGGAAACACCTGAATAATAACACTCTCATGGAGATTCTCCCTTGAGAGAATTGTTCCCCCCTCTGAGACTTTCCCTGTATTGGTATCTGCCTTACAGTGTGCAGACCTCTGTAGCCCAGCACATGGAAACTGGAAAATCTTTTGAAAGTTGCAAATGAGCTGCGACTGACTCATGTTATGCAGCACACTGGAGCAGGTTTCTAAGCCTGGCAGTGTTTCCTTTTACTCCAGCCTGCAACCACTCCTAACAACTGCTAACTTTCGATCAGTACTACAAGCATTGATATTTGCAAGCACTGATTATTGTAATGCACTTCTACTAGGTCTACCATACACCTCACTAAGACCACTACAAGTTTTGCAAAACACAGCAGCAAGAGTGTTAACCGGCAAAAACAAAAGAGAACATATCACGGAAACACTGGTTGAACTACACTGGCTTCCGATCGAACAAAGAATCCATTACAAAACATTGTGCACCATACATAAATTAATACATAACGAAAACGCAGACTGGTTAAATTCAGCCCTCCGAGTTCACGTCCCGAACAGAAACCTAAGGTCAGCAAACAAAGCCCTCCTGACCATACCATCAGTCAAAACAGCAAGACTAACACAAATAAGAGAGAGGGCATTATCATTGGCAGGACCCATACTATGGAACTCCATGCCCTTGGATTTAAGACTACAAAGAGATAGCAAAACCTTTAGAAAAGGTTTGAAAACCTGGCTATTTAAACAGGCCTTCCAGAAAGAGAAGAGAGAATAGAAGCCAGGAATGGGCAAAGCACGAACAATTTAACAACCATACACACTGCAGAAATTCACTAAGTGTGTAGTTTTAAGATATAGCACACCATAACTAATGGATAAGTTACATTTGTAAAATTAGCTCTGTAATTAAAACTGAGAAGGAAAGACATGGACATGAATCACATTTAACATCTAACATTGATAACAAACTATGTTACCGAACCTTGTGGCACCTATGTAAACGGACAAATTGTAGTATCATTACTTTTATGTGCCTTAATGTAAACCGTTGTGACGGTCCCCACCAAACGACGGTATAGAAAAGACTTAAAATAAATAAATAAATAAATTCCTTAGACACTCAAGGCATTAAGGATCCTTCTTAAATTCTAAGAAATCATTCTAATTCTGGAGGCCCAGAAACTCCATCCTTGATTCCCTGACACCTTCACAGGATAGAAGACTATAAGGAAGAACATGAGTCAAAATGGGCTGAAGAGTTTGAAGGAAACATTCCTGGCAAGACACCCCGCACAAGGGAGTGTCTGAAAAGCACTACACTCCTAATTTCTGATCCATCCCCCAAGTGTCTTTGAAGATACCAATCCAACTAATAACAGACACTTTTGGGACATCTTTACATCCTCGCCCACAAAGCAAAAATTTGGGAGCAATCATACATTTTTCTACAATATACTGAAAACAAAACATAAGAATTAAACATCAGTGGATGGCATTTTATTATATACAGAAGAATCTATTTATCTATATCAGAAAGCTCCATCTTGTTACAGTATGACTTGCATAGGGCAAAAGTTAATACCCATAAGACAGTAATATACATTAGGGGTGTGCATTCGTTTTGAACGTATATGTAAAATGCAACTTATATTTTTAAAAGAGAAAAAAAAGGTTTGAGGAGAAACGCATCGCGAGTTGCAACGTATTCAACATAGCTATGTTGAATACGTTGAACCTAAATAAACACTTAAACCCCCCACGACTTACCAAAACTCCCTGGTGGTCCAGCGGGGAGTCAGGAAGCCATCCCTGCATTCCTTTGCGAGGAGCACATGACATCGGCGTCACGTGCTCCTCCGCGCCTCCGCTCTCGGACCCCCGTTGGACCCAACCGGAACTTTTGGCCAGCTTGGGGGGGTCAGGAGGCCTCCCCCCAAGCTGGCCAAAAGTTCCGGTTGGGTCCAACGGGGGTCCCGGAGTGACCTCCTGCCACATGACCTACCTGTCACGTGGTAGGAGCACAAGATGGCACCGGTGACCATGTGACAGGGGCTGACCAATGGAACGGCAGCCCCTGTGACACAGGCTATCGGCGCCATGAGGAAATCGCAGAGGAGTGCAGGGATGGCTTCCTAACTCCCCGCTGGACCACCAGGGAGTTTTGGTAAGTCTTGGGGGGGGGGATTAAGGAGGGTGAGGGGTTTAAATTTTTATTTAGGGAACCGGTGAACATATGGACAGACCTTCAACTTATGGAATTCTCCATATGTCCATATTGAACGAAATCGACACCCCACGAAAACTTATCAACGAGTCAACGAAAACATTTTGCCTGCACATCCCTAATATACATTGCATAAATGCAAAGGTTAAGATCTAGTCATCAATAACCCATTATAGCACAAATTCATTTAATGCAGCAGCTCGTAAAATGGTAAATTGGTAACATAGGGAGTTATTTTCTAAACGATTATTGCGTGAGATAGGATGCAAATAAGCTGGAGGGGAGGAGTTGGGGTGAGGAGGGGAAGAGTCGAGGTGGGAAGGGGGAGGAGTCGGCCAAGGCACCACTGCCAGCAATAACGTGAGGGACATTATCGCCGGCAGTAGCATAGCGAATAGCATCACCTTTCGGTGGTGCTATTCATGCGAAAGGCTGCAGCTGACCACATTGCGGCCGGCAAAATCGCACCGCCGTGGTGCGAAAGGCTGCGGCCTTTAGCAGCCCCAGCCCCCCTTCGCTCCACCCCCTATTTCGCTGGATTCATCATTCTTCAAAGAATGATGAATCTAGCCCATAGTCAGTTAAACATCACATGGCATACCACTTCAAAGACATTTGCAAGGAAAGGGATTACTATGACAATATCCAGAAAATAAAACCATAAGCCATGGGAAAAGTCATGAACCCATGATCAACACATAACACACAAAACCTGAAACACATCTTCTTCTGGACAAGTTCTGAGATGGCAGTTCTTCATTCTAGACCGGAATATAGTCAGGGTGAGAATCCTTCTGGTTTTTCTATCTTCATCAACCCTCCATGGATTCTCTGGATTAAAGATCCTGGCATCATCTCCTAGCATTCCTAATAAATAGCATATTTTGTTCCACTTTCTCTTCTGGATCTTGTCTAATCTAGATGCTGCTCAACGATTGGCATCATTCTGTTTTTAATTACCTGGCAGCGGCCGTCACTGTGCCTCTCCCAGTCCTTGCTGAGCTTGCAAGTAGTGAGCAGCAGAAGGTCCTTGCCATTGTGCAAATGGTAGAGGGCTTTGCAGGTCTCTGAGCCAATGCCCATCAGAGAGCGCTTGCCCTTGAACACAAGCGAGTACTTGTGGGTGGGCAGGAGGTGGTGGACGACTAGCACTCCCCTCCAGCCTCCTCTCTGCAGGTGGTTGCAGGAAAAGAGTTGCAGGGATACATCAAAGTGGGGATGGCAGGAGTCAGCACCCAGGCTGGCCTTAGCCAGCATGGCCCGGACCAGCTCGAAGCCCAGCTTGTCCATGTAGTCCGACCAGGTGCCTGAGTACAGGTTGTAGAACAGGTGGTTGCCGCTGTTCTGCCACAGCAGCTGGCTCTTGAAGCAGCCACGGGCATTGGCCACAAGCTCTGGGGACAGTGGGTCCCGGTCTAGGGTGTTGACATCCAGCATGATTAAGCAGGTGCAGTCCAGGTCAGGCGTGTAGAAGTGGGAGCTCTCAAGGACTCCCAGCACCTTGCAGTAGGTGTCCAACATCTTGTTACCCTTCTGCTGTGGCTACACGTACATGCTGAAGCTATAAAACCGGCACGGACTTAAGTCGAAACAGCTCTCCATCTGGCACATCATACCCCATTGGATGCTGGCTTGGTAGGGGTAAACAGCAACTGGTGCCATTTTGACTAATGGCAGCTGCTAGCCTGGGAGCAGAAGGTCGCTCCTGGGCCCTATGATAGACCACCATAGATTTTGGTGAGTCCTGGGGGGTCAGTAGGATGGGCAGGGGTTCCATGTATGGGTTGCTCCATATTTTAATAAATGGAAATGGTTGGGGGTTCTTGGTTTTGTAACATGCTTTTTTTTTTTAAACTTCTCCCAAAAAATGATAGGAAAAACCATATAAAATGAGGTGGTTTTTCCTATCTTTTTTTTTTATTCCCAAAATGCAACAAGAAGCAAAACATTAAATCTTTATTTCCTATTTTGTTGCCCCTAGTCTGCATTAAGACAAAGACCGCACATACTTTTTAACCAGTGGGCTTTGTATCAGTTCTAAAAGTGAAAGTATGTGCAAAATTTATTCAGCACGACTCAGACATCCAAACTTGTCATAAAGTATACCCTGTTTCCTCTCAAACCCCACCTTTTATCTGACTACAATAACATATTATATGTCTTCTTATGTGTCTCCTTATGTAGTACACCCTTAGTTTATTATGCTTACCCTGTTCATCTGTTTGCATGCCAACCTTCATAATTCATCTTACATTTGTGAGTGCCAACCTTGCACACAATTGTGAACTAGTGTTTTTCACGTGGAACAACGGTATATAAAGCACTCAAATCAATAAATAAATAAATGTACTTTCACTTTGAAAGAAGGTGCAGTCAGTTGCACCTGCTTTTTATGGGTCATAGAATTTTGCTGGAAAAGTACACGTACAGAGTTGGAAACAGTAGAAGTAAATTTCAAAGTAAAATGGAAATTTAACATACTATCATAGCAATTTTTAAAAGCCCATTTACTTATATTAATGGGCAGATTTTACATCACTGGCGCGCATAAAAAATGGGGGTTATGCTCGTTGCTGGGCCTTCCATGTACTACACGCATTTTCAAAGAGGCCTGGCCATGGGCATAACCCCCGTTACATGCCGAAGTGCCGAGCCCAGATAAAGGGGTGGTCTAGGGGGCAGAGAGGGGTGGTCCAGGGGGCAGAGAGGGGTGGGGCTGGAGGCAACCGGTACAGTGGCTATTTGCTGCTGTGCCAGGAAAGCATGCACCGCCAGCTGTGCCAGGAAAGCACGCACCGCCAGACTTTCATCATTAATGACTGTATCAAGGGGAATTTTAACTTTAAAACTCCGTGAAATGTATCTCCATGCAAACTATTTCCCACAGAAAACCAGCCTTCAAGTGTATATTGCAATGCACATCCTTTTTCCAAATGTTAATAAACACCAAGGAGTTTATTAATTTATAAAAAGCCCAACTCAGGTCGAGTTTCACTCTGTTCCGAGCTGCTTCAGGGGTTACGTATAAACAAATATACACATGTATGAACATATAAACACATATAAAACAATGCATGACATTAAATAATTAAAAAAATCAAAACTGATTAGGACTAGATAAAAAAGGAAAACACATAAATATAAACCCATCAAATTGATAGTTGTGGTCAGACAGAGTACAGAATTATGCTTATGATTGAAAGTCAAAGTATGTATTATAAGAGCACAGTTATGTAACAAAACAGGGGTTGGTATTTCTTAACCAATCTAATTATTACTTTCATTCTATCTGCCACACCCCTACTGCCAGGGAATCCTGCTCCTGCCTCTCCCCTTCTCTGGCATTTCAAATCACCAAAAGGGCCACAGACATGGTTCCTTCTCAAACTCTTCTCAGCAAACAACTCTGAGGGACCCTCTCCCATCTCTCTCTCAAAATGGTCCCCCAGTGGTTGAATGCAGGAAATACAACAGGTCTGGCACTTATCGCAGAATCTGAAATGGTATCGCAATTTGCGCTAACTTAGCTCTTCGCACAGGTAATTAGCGCAAATTGCGATAAATGCTATATTAGCATAAAACACGCCCCTTTTGCTATCACATGTGGTACTTACCAAAATTTGATAAATCCAGCCCTATGATTGATAATGATACAAAGACTATTAAAAATCTAAGAGATATTATAAGAATAATCTGAATAAACTAGTGGTTATGCAATGGCTTCAACAAGATAAGTATTATTAACTTTTGGTCCAAAGAAACAAACCGGAAACCGATCCAATATTGCAAGTAGCGACCAAACGAAGAAGAAGGAGATCGGTAAACACCAAGGAGTTTATTCATTTATAAAAAGCCCAACTCAGGTCGAGTTTCACTCTGTTCCGAGCTGCTTCAGGGGTTACGTATAAACAAATATACACATGTATGAACATATAAACACATATAAAACAATGCATGACATTAAATAATTTAAAAATCAAAACTTATATAAATACTGATTAGGACTAGACAAAAAAGGAAAACACATAACTATTAACCCATCAAATTGATAGTTGAGGTCAGACGAAGAGTACAGAATTATGCCTATGACTGAAAGTCAAAGTATATATTATAAGAGTACAGTTATGTAACAAAACAGGGGTTGGTGGAGGAAAAAGTATGGAACCTTGGAATAATAATGGACCCAGAAATCAATCTAAAACAGCACATATCGCTAAAAGTAAAAGAAGGCTATGCGAAACTCATGATCCTCAGAAGACTAAAACTACTACTAACACTAGCTTATTTCAGAACAGTACTTCAGGCACTTGTTTTTTCCAGCACTGACTACTGCAATGCACTTTTGCTAGGACTCCCGAATACAACATTAAGACCACTTCAAATACCACAAAACACAGCAGCTAGAATACTAACTGGAAAAAGGTGGGACCATTTAACTGAAACTCTAGCGGAATTACATTGGCTACCCATAGAACACAGAATAAAATACAAAGCCTTAAGTACCATCCATAAACTAATACATGATGAAAAATCGGACTGGCTAAACACAGCACTACGAGTACACATCCCACACAGAAACCGTCATTCAGCAAACAAAGCACTCTTAACCATTCCTTCAGTAAAGACAGCGAGACTAACCCAAGTGAGAGAAAGGGCCTTATCTTTAGCAGGCCCTACACTATGGAACACAATGCCTCTAGAGATCAGAATACAAAGAGATCTCAAAACCTTTAAGAAAAGTTTAAAAACATGGCTTTTTAAACAGAGACCGGAGAATAGAAAATATACAGGAATAGGCAGAAGAGCACCAGCACACAGCACTTTTCTCAAAATGTGCATGATAATATTTTAATAACTCTATTTCACAACTAACATAATAGTAAAACACAGACTGTGAATTTTACCTATGAATAGTACCTTACAGGTACACATGGTCAGGACCTAAATTACCAAACAATCAATTGTCTTTTATGGCACCTGTTAGAATGTACTATAGTATGCACTCACCTACCTTAATTTATGTGCCTACACATAAACCGTTGTGATGGTATATAACTTAGCGACGGTATAGAAAAGATTTTAAATAAATAAATAAAATAGATATGAATAAGAAAAACATAGGGAAGAGGGTTGATGTGGAGATGGAGGAATAGGAGGAAGAGGCAGAGGGGATGGGAGACAAAGGAACAGATTCAAAGGAAAGGAGACAAGAGTGGAGGAGTAAGTGGAAGAACTGAAAGATGTGAGAAAAGCTACAGAGGAGTGAGAAAAGATGCCACCGAAGGGAAGAGAAATGGAAACTGACAAAGGAAAGATGGAGAGAATGATAGAGAAAAGTGGAGCTAGATAGAGGTTGGGTCCCCGAAAGTGGCATAAGTCAAAGAGCAACCTATCTGTTCTGAGATATGCCTTCTTATAAGAATATTTGGAAGCTACCATATATCATTGGGAAAATGCATTGAGTATTTTAATATTTAAGAACAGTTTTAAATACACATATATCAAAATTCCCATTTCTCCTGATCCATTTATGCCTTCTAATTTTTTTCTTTTTTCCCCCTCTTTATATCTCTAGCATTATTCATCTTATAGGAGACAAAAAAAAACATGTATATATAATTTCAGACCAAATTTAGAAGGAAGACTATGGGGGTCATTTTTCAAAATGCGATAAGGCGTTTTCACATGCGTTAAGGGGGTCATTTTTCAAAGGGCGATAAGGCGTTTTCGCATGCGAAAAGCCCCGTTAACGCATGGCTATGCAAACAGAGGGAACACTGGGCAGGAGCCAAGCACAAGAAAGGTTGAGTACTAGGGTCCGGGCTTTTGCTTCACCAGTCCTAAAGAAGCAGATGGGTTAGAAACAAACAGAGAGCAATGAATATATCAAAGAAAAGAACATAAGGGCACTGATCAGAATCTGAAGATGAAATTAACCAGCATTTCTACAAGTCCCAAACATCAGATGCCTCTTAACACTAAAAGAAAGAGGAATGATCTGTTTTGTTCCTGTTTTCATGATGCCATCAATCAACTGATTGAATGTTAGATTGAGAGCGGTATGCTACCCAGAACGTTGGTCATACATTTGCTGTACGTTTCATGAAACTAATTTTACAGAGTTTACTTTTGGATCTGAAGTGTTCAAGCCCCTGAGGCAGCGGCTAACAAGCTGCGAAACCCGGCCTGAGTTGGGCATCCTCTGAACACATCTCTATTTTAATAAACATTGGAATTAGACTGAGGCATCTATTTTGTTTTTTTGTTTTCCTTAAAGTATTGTCATAGCCTTTTACCCATTTTAGATAAGTGTATTTTATGTCTGTTCATTTTAGTAAAACTGCTTTTGATTTAAATAATTTTGTGCATCAGGAGGTCCATATTAAGCTGCTGAGTGGCTCGGCAATTTAGCATGTCAGAGCAGCATGGGTGGAGAATTCCAGTGCAAGGCCACCACTGATTGGCTGCATTATGCATTGTTCATGTTAGTGCTGCTTGTGCAGGGAGACCCTTGGGTAAAAGACAGGAATAGAGGCTGCAGCACAGCCATAAGGAGCTTTTGGCCATTGTGCATGGTAGTGCAGGCCACAGGCAGGAAGACTCTCGTGGTACTGAGCCATGGGGTCTGCAGAGCTACCAGGGAATCCAGATAAAGACGGTGCTTCCTGGAGCTTCCAACCATCCTTGTCCCATAAGAAAGCAGGCTTTAGAGGCACAGTGCAGAAATCCTCATTATTATAATTCAGATAACAAATCCGAGTGTCTCTCCCTATATTAGGGTCTGCAGAGGGGGTTATTTTGTTCATATCTCAAATCTATATAATAGGAAATTCCACTCAAATATCAGATCAAGCACACAATTATGCAAATGATTCCATTTAAATAGAAAGACCTCATATAATGGCACAAGACAAAAGACACTATATATCTCATTGTCTTATGTCTTGAGAAATCGTGTGAATGGTTTTATAATCATCAGTCTTAAACCTTTGCATTTTTGTTGCAAATAAGTGACTTAAAAAAAAATCCATATTATCAGCTCAAAGAATGTCGCTCTTTAAGACTGATGATTATGAAGCCATTCACACGATTTCTCAAGACATAAGACAGCGAGATATATGGTGTCTTATGTCTTGTGCCATTATATGAGGTCTTTCAAGTTAAATGGAATCATTTGCATAATTGCATGATTGATCTGATATTCGAGTGGAATTTCTTATTATATAGATTTGTGGTATGAACAAAATAACCCCCTCTGCAGACCCTAATCCAGGAAGAGACATTCAGTTTTATCTGGATTATAATATAATAATTTTTTGTTGCAAATAACTGACTATAAAAAAAATCCATATTATCAGCTCAAGAAATGTGAGACTTTAAGATCGATGATTATAAAACCATTGGCATGATTTCTCAAGACATAAGACATTGAGATATATGGTGTCTTATGTCTTGTACCATTATATGAGGTCTTTCAATTTAAATGGAATAATTTGAATAAGTGTGTGGTTGATCTGATATTTGAATGAAATTTCCTGTTATATAGCTATATTTTTTCATCCTGTGGGTTCCTGTCTAATAGTACTCATACCACAAATCTGGCATAATGTCAGAGGGGAGTGAGAGGAGAGGAATGGAATGGGAGAAGAAGTAGGGGAAAGGGCTGAGAAAGGAGAAGTAGCAAGAGAACAAGAATGCATGAGGGGTGTGAGAGAATGTATCACACACATACATTCAAACGCCCCATCTAACCACCCATGCATCCTCCAACTTCCCTGCCCACTACTTTTCTAAATGATCAAACACTGAGGAAGGGGGAAGCAGGGGAAACATTGCTGGGGATGTGGTAGGGTTGCCAACTTTGGAGAAATCTAGAAATATTATTACTTTCATTCTATTTGCCACACCCCTACATGCCGGGGAACCCTGCTCCTGCTTCTCCCCTTCTCTGGCATTTCAAATCACCAAAAGGGCCACAGACATGGTTCCTTCTCAAACTCTTCTCAGCAAACAACTCTGAGGGACCCTCTCCCATCTCTCCCTTGGTCTGCCCCAGCTCTGCGAACTCTGAGGATGATCTCCCCTTGGCCCTCTGGGAGATTTGAAATGTTTTCTTGAAAATTTTGGGGACTCCTGATATAGATGGAGATTTTAATTAACAATTAAAAGTAAAAAGGGAGGAAAATTTTTGAGGGAAGGAAGTCTCCAGTAAGATCTTAAAAAAGGATAATAAGAACCTAAGAAATGACATGCTGGGTCAGCATCCTGTCTCTGACGGTGGCCAATCTGGGATACAATTACCTGTCAGATCCCCAATAGTCAATCTATTTCTTGTATCTCACGACCAGAGATGAGCTGACCCCCCAAGGCTTGCCAATAATCCCTGGGGGTCCAGCGGGGGTCCGGGAGCGATTTCGTTGTCGGCTGCCAGAAATCAAAATGGCGCCGATAGCCTTTGCCAATACTATGTCACAGG
Organism: Rhinatrema bivittatum; assembly: GCF_901001135.1. Classification (NCBI taxonomy): domain Eukaryota; kingdom Metazoa; phylum Chordata; class Amphibia; order Gymnophiona; family Rhinatrematidae; genus Rhinatrema; species Rhinatrema bivittatum. The sequence goes on along the minus strand of NC_042615.1, from coordinate 131,201,152 downwards.
GGCTTTCGGCGCCATTGGTCGGTTCTCCTACCATGTGACAGGGGCTGACCAATGGCACCGGTAGCCCCTGTGACATAGTAGTTCAGAGGCTGCTCGGCACCATTTTGAGGAGCAAGGCTGACAATGGCGCACATGTGCACGGAGGAACAAATGGCACCCGGGACCCCGCTGGACCACCAGGGATGTTCATAAGTCATGGGGAGGGATCAGGATGGGGGGGGGGGAGTTTGTATGTATGCACGAAAATGCTTTTAAATGCTTGGGGTGGGTTTTTTTTAAGCTTCGTTTCCCGATTCGTTTTTTGGCCCGGTTTCGGGTTTCCTCGTTTCGTTTTTCAAAAAAACTAAACGAGAAAACCCAAATTTTACCACGAAGTATCCGAGTCAAAAAACGACCCGGTAGAAAAAAACGAAGCACATCTCTATTTGATAGGTAGGCTGGTACAGAAGATTACAAGTAAAACCAACACTGTCCTTTTAGTGGCTTTGGATTGGGCTCAAAGGCTATGGTATGCTGATCTCCAGAGACTTCTGGTTGGCAGTCCCCATCGGCTACCATCTTGGACGGATCTGTTACATCAAGGGCCCATTTTACACAAGGATCCATGTTGGTTCTGTCTTAAGGTTTGGTATTGAAATGGCTCAGCTGTTGAAGTACAGTTATTCACCTTCTGTAATTTCCACTCTTCACTGGGCCCAGAAATGTTCTACTTCCCTAGCTTACTTTAGAGTTTGGAGGGTCTTTTAAGCATGGTGTTCTGAGAGAGTTACTCAACCGCTCAAGGTGGATAGTCCTTTGATTTTGGAATTTTTACAAGATGGCTTGCTTAAGGGTTTGGCCCTTAATACCTTGAAGGTTCAAGTTGCAGCACTGGCTTGTTACAGGGAAAGAGTCAATGGAGGACCTTTGTCTTCCCATCTGGATGTGTCCTGTTTCTTGCGGGGAGTTTAACATTGTCGTTTTCCGTTGCTGCTTCCAGTGCCTTTGTGGGATCTTAACTTGGTCCTTGTCAGGTCTGACTTTTCAACCACTATGTACTCTTTCCTTGAGGCTGCTTACTTTGAAGACAGTTTTTCTGGTAGCAATCTGTTCAGCTTGATAGGTATCTGAGCTGCAGGCTCTTTCCTGCCATGAGCCCTTTCTCCATATGACTCAGGATGTGGTACAGCTTTGGACTGCGCCTTCCATTTTGCCCCAAGTAGTTTCAGACTTTCATTTGAATCAGTCCATTTCTCTGCCTGTCTTGGACAGGGACAGAGATGAAACCAAGTACCGCTTTTTGCATTCCTTGGACATCAAGAGTCATTTACTGTGCACTTGGAAGTGACAAAGACTGTTCAGAAGCCTGATCACCTGTTTGTGCTCCAGGGAGCACCAGCAATGTGAGCAACTATTGTCTGCTGGGTGAAGGAGGTCATTACAGAAGCCTATGTGGCTGCTAAGCTTGCCTTACCGAAGCAGATTAGACCTCATTTCCCAATGCCTCAGGCAGTATCATGGGTGGAGCTTCGTTTGTTGTCACCTGCTGAAATTTGCAGAGTAAATACGTGGTCATCTTTGTACACCTTCTCCAAGCATTACCACTTGGATGTTAGGGCTAGAGAAGACACTGCTTTTGTGCGGGCAGTTTTGAATGAACCGCTGGTAGCCTCTCACCCTTTTCGGGATTAGTTTTGGAACATTCCACTCATTGGGATTAACCTACCTGAATGCTAAGGAAAGAGAAATTACTACTAACCTGATAATTTCCTTTCCTTTAGTGAAGGGTAGGTCAGTCTCAGTCCTGCCATCAACTGATGGATTGGATTTTGTGGTTAGCCCTCTTAGGGTGAGTGATGCAAATTATCAGGTATGTAGTAATTTCTCTAATGACATTATTTTTTGGTCTGTTTTATTGTTCAGAAATGTCCCCTAAAGAAGGCATTAGTGAGATGTTGAAACACCAGCACTATCAGGATGTTATATGTTAAACTGATTTTGGATTGAATAAGGCCTCTTAATCAGCTATGAGTTTTTATGGGATTAGGTGGAATGAAGAACCTAGGAGATCTTTAAAGCAAAGTGTCACAGGTGACTTGTTCAAATGCATGCAATTTAACATTGATAGAGAACAGCTGGTAATAAGGACCTTAAGAAAACTGCACCACAGTTTTTATATACATTAACATATAAAAATGATAAGAAGGACAATACCTACACATGATAAATGAATATATTTCAGGGCCATTTGACATCTATATGTGTGGTTAGGTACATCTTTTAAGAAACTATGCTACATATTAATATACAGTTTTGACATTGACAAGAGGGTGATCTGGAAAATGGATGATAAAGTCTATAATAAAGAACAATAAATATATTTACAGCAAATGTCACAACCATAAATGTTTCTTACTTTAAAAAAAGCAGATACAAAGTAAACACTTTAATTTACTGTTTAAATATTGTGCTGATATTTCTAGAGAAATAAAATGGAGTTTACAGTGTTCAGCTTCTTTAATGAAAGCTGCTCAACTCTGTGGTTCATTGTCACACAATGGATTTGGAGCACAGTAAACATTTTATTATTCTTGTAATACTTATCAAATCCTTTTGATCTGCTCTGAGATAGGCCAACAAATTACCTAAGGCCCCAGAGTGAAAACATAAGCTACCAGCAGACAAGTCTTCTGTTAATATGTTTGAAGAAACATATTATTGGTGTGGGCAAGGTACTGCAGCAAATAACTGCATCATTCCAGAAAATACACTTATCATTTCTCCCAGGAAGCTGGACAAAGAAAATCCAAACTCTTAACTCACAAGGAAAATTGTATCAACTAAAAATGTGAAAAAGGATTATGCAGTCTATCTCAAAAACTCTGAAAGAGAGTTATGTTGATGTTATTAACATGTTATGATGTTAATCAGAAGAATTAATATCCTGTTGTATTCTAAACCACTAAGAGGCAATGAACTATTATAATTTCATAAATTCAACTACTTCAAGTGCAATTTCTACTAATTCTGTGAAAACTCTGAATGAAAAGTTACTTTCTTTCTTGATCTAGATCAACAGTGACCAAGGTAACATAAGGCACTACATATCAAAACCTCTAATCTTTGGCTACAGCTTCAGATATGTTTTAGATTACCAGTTGCAAGTCCTTGATCAGAAGCATATAATGCTTGAGATTTTACAGAGCTCTGGGGTGAAGAGCCTTCATTTTGTTTAGTATGCTTGAATAATAGGATGTTCATTTGTTTTCAAAATGAAACTATTAAAGAAAACATAAAATTTCATGTTTTTTTTTTATATCGTTTTTAGTGTACACTATTTCTGAGAAGTGTGCATTCTTTCCGAAACTTAAAAAAACAAAAATATGGTAAAACATTAACGACAATGAAAATCAGCCCCTAAACAACGACATTACACAGAACAACATTTTATGGCCTGCACACTCCTATTGAATATCTCTTCCAAATTCACAAAGATTTGCTTTAGTTTGACAGTTCCTCTTAATCATGGTTCCAGTGGGGTTATTTCTTGAATTTCCTCTGCAGTGAACACTGCTGGGGTCCCCTACCATGTAACTTTACGTCTGCTACGGATGGTGTGTATGTAGTAAAACAAAAAGATATAGGCAGATGAGTGAAATTTTAAAGTTTGAGGCTAACAGGGGGGAAGGGAGGCTATTAAACTAGGGGGGTTTGGAAGTCCTAACCCTTGCCTGGGTGAACTGGGAATGGACTGGGAAACCTGGAAATTACTTTGGTGCGCGTCTACTAAAATCTCCCCACTTATGTGGTAGAAGCAGCATCTGTGTGCAAATGCGTGCATCCACTTAAAATTGTGCACACATGTGTGCGCAGTCAGTCTAATTTATAACATGAGGGCATATATTTTCATATGTTATAAAATGGCCATGTCCTTGGGAGCGTACTGAAGAATGCGCGCATGTGCACCCGCGCACCTGTTTCAAAGTTACCATCTCTATGACTGTAAGGCCGATATTCAAAGATATTTGTCCTAATAACATTTGAGGTTTGAATATCAGGCCCTTTTAAATGGATAAATTTAATCTGGCTAACACCAGATAAATTGGAGAAGTTCTGAAGGCATTCTGGAGCAGAGTTAATATGGCTAGATCTCTTATCTGGCTAACTCCAATATTCAGAGTTAATTTGATGATTCATCCAGCTAAGTCTAGACATGCCTCAGAGCAGGGTTAAAGTTAGAGAGGTAGATCTTAAATAAGTACGCCGGATTTTATAAGATACGCGCGTAGCCGCGCATATCTTATAAACTCCGGGGTCGACACACGCCAGGCTGCACAAAATCGGCAGCCTGCGCGCGCCGAGCCGCGCAGCCTGCCTCCGTTCCCTCCGAGGCCGCTCAGAAATTCTCAGCCCTACCTAAATCCCCCCCTACCTTTTGTTGCACAAATTACGTCTACTTGAAGCAGGCGTAACTTGCTCGCGCCGCCTCGGCATCCCCCAGCACAGGCCCTCAGTGCCAGGGGACTCGGGACCGCCCTCCCATCCCACCCCCGAACCATCACCACGCCTCTGGACCCGCCCCAGACTGCCCCTGACCCCGGCCACGCCCCCAGGACACATCCCCAGACTGCAGTCACGCCCCCGGCCACGCCCCTCCCACCCCTTTTATGAAGCCCGGGGCTTACGCGCTTCCCGGGGCTTTGCACGTGCCGGCGGCCTATGCAAAATAGGCCGCCGGCGCGCAGGGCTTTTAAAATCTAGCCCATTGTGTCTGTGCATCTGGATACCTTTCCTTAACCAGCTATATTCAAATTGTATAGTGGGGTAACTCGCTGAACGGGAAAAAAAATCTGAGGGGGATGAGGCTTCTCATGTCGATAGGCCCACAACATTTTTTGTAACTTTTGTGTATCTTTTGGGGGGCTTGGGGGTCTTGAGGAAGGGGAAAGGGGTTCAAACATAAAGGGTCATTACTTATTTCATTTTTAGTGGTGTAGGGGGTAGGGGTCAAGCCATCAGGATTTTTTTTCCCAGTTAAGTCACTTAACCAACTATATAGTTTGAATTTATTTGTTAAATTAAGAGTTATCCGGGTATACATAGCCAAAAATATTAAATTTAACCAGCTATATTTAAACACATAGCCAGTTAGGTTTCAAAGTTACCTACTTAGGTATACCCAGATAAGTTTGCCTGAGTTTATCCTCCTGAATATCCTGGCTAACATATCTTTCTAACTTTAACTGGATAAGCTATCTGTTTTCTGCTTTTCTGAATATTGGCTTTTGTATATTGATTAGCTCCATATAAGGTACAGACATATTGGTGTTTAAAATATAATAAGCAGGTGAAAAACCTAGAGGACAGTGATCTATAAATATTATCATAACTTCAGTTCTCTAACAGACATGATGGAGATTTTTTGATGAAGCATCATGCTTATTGTTAGATTCAGAGATTTCCCAAAGATGAATGGCATCCATAATGATATTTTTCTACATATCTTTACATCTATAATCTAGACAACTCTAAAATCATATTTTGATTTTGAAAATAATAATAATATACTACTAAATCTGAGCCCTCAAAACAGGAACAAGTGTTATATAGCTGATAGCTTAAACGTATAAAAGGCAAATATATATACATAAATATATACATATATGCTATCTGCTATACAATGTTTAATTGTATTACTTTTTTGGCCCAGCATTGTCCTCTTGCTTATTTAAACTTACAGCTCATTCAGAACTGTCTTCCATTCACGGCTGTACAGGAGTCTTCCCTATTTTTATAAATGCCTTCTCCCTTTGCTCAGTTTTGGTAGCAATAATTTTTGGCCAGGAACTGCAAACTCTGGCTCCTTCCAGAACCCAGTATACATGTACTTTGATATGTTGCTGTTGTGCAATGACTGAGACTCCAATCCCACAGCGACTGTATCCTCAGACATGAGTTGCTGAAGGAGAAGAAGCTGGTCTCCAGGACTGAGCCCAGGTCTCCTGCATGGAAGAATGTAGCACTACCACTGAATCATCAGACCAGTCTCTCTCATTTCTTCAGGTAAATAATGATGTTCATTATTATTTTCAGAAAGAAGTAAAACAATGACAGCAATTTTTAAACAGGCACGTGGGCACACATGTGCGCGAGTTTGTTGGCATGCGCCCAAGGACACAGCCAATTTATAACATATACATGGATATGCACACCTGTCTAAAATAGTCTGACCGTGCATACATGTGCAAACAATTTTAAGTGGACGTATGCCTATACTTGCAAATGCCACTTCTTCCACGTAAGTGGTGGGATTTTAAAAGACATGCTTGCTGATGCCATTACAAGTTTTAGCTGTTCATTCCTAGTTCAACCAGGTAAGGAATAGGATTTCCAACCTCACCCCTAGTTTAATAACCTCCCTTCTCCCCTGTTGGCCCTAACCTTTAAAATCTGCAATCTGTCTATTTGTCTTTATTTTATTACTTGCACGTCATCCATAGCAGAAGTAAAGTAACGCGACAAAGGACCCTGGCACGCATAAGTATTTATGCACAGATTTCAATGTGAAATCGAGGAATACCCATGCCCAGCCCATACCCCACCCCCTTTTGGAACTTTTCATTTATGTGCATAGTAGCTAGTATGCGCGTATATGGGTGGCTTTTAAAATCTGTTGCGTGCCAGCCTAATTTGTGCATGTTTATCCCAGTTTTGGCATGAATCAGGCTTTTAAAACTTCTCCTTAATTTATTCTTTAGAGGTATATTTTAAGTTTCTTCACATAAAAAAATAAATAAGGTTATACAGTTGTAAGATTGGGGTAGTGGTGAGGTAGCCACTGTATCCCTTTGGTAGAATGGAAGAAATAGGCTGAATGGACCCTAATAGGGATGTGTATTCAGATGATCCAATTGTGAAATTTGATCCAAATGAGTTGATTTTCAGTTTGATTTCAGTCATATGAACTGAAGAGGTGTAGTCCTCCAGAAAAATCTATCCAGCTTATTCAATTAGGGATGGGACAAGAAAGAAACAGGACCAATCATATTTCAACACTTATTCATCCAACCTATTCCTCCTGGTCACTGCATGGATTGATTTCATTTTTTTTTGTAAAAGTGAAACTAAAAGTACTTTGAGCAAGGAGTGACCATCTTGTTCTCAGACATTCCTTTGTTGGATCTCATAGAGAGATAGCAGAGATTTTGAAGCACTTTGATTCAAAGTTCCAAAGTTAAAGAAAATATTATAAAAAAAAAGCTTTCTATTTAAAGCAAAGTATATTCTTATAGTCACTGTCACTCTGTCCTAGTTGTGTTTCTAGTAGGAGAGACACTGTAATACCTCTGTGGTAGGATTATGGAATACCTCAGTGAGACTCTGCAATATTTCAGCAGAGGTAGCATGTGACAATTTCTCTAAGAAATATATAACAAGATGTTCATTTTTCTCTTGAAGAGTGTGCAGAGTGGCTACTGATTAATTAACTATGTCAGGACAACTTACTTTATCTTTGTAAAAGAGTAAGTGACACTGCGACAGTACACTAATTCTTCTGCATGTGATTGACTGTTGAATTAAATTCTTAAGGTTCACACTAAAACTGGGAGATATGTGCACGAGTCTGGATGGTGCATGCCAAGCGGATTTTAAAAACTGCCCATGTACCATGGGCATGGTCTGGGTTGAGCATGGGTGCTCCTGGATTTCACATTGAAATCTGTGTGTAAATAATCATAGACACAGGTATGTGTCAGGGTCTTCTACCATGCAACTTCTGCTATGGATGAAGTGTAAGTTATACAGTAAAGACAAATAGAAATACTGGCTAACAGGGGAGAAGGGGGATTTTTAAACTAGAGGGGTTTGGAAGTCCTATTCCTTACCTGGACAAAGAGGAAATGAATTGGTAAAACTGATAATGATGTCATCAAGCATGTCTTTTTAAAATCCCCCCCCCCCACCACCACTTACAAGGTAAAGCAGAGTTTTACACATAGGTGAACATCCATTTAAAATTGTGCACGTATGCACAGTCAGACTATTTTATAACAATCGCACATGTATGCATATGTTATGAAATGGCCATGTCCCTGGGTGCGGGTCGATGAATGCATGCACATGTGTGCTGCACACCTGTTAAAAGTTACTGTCTATGTGTACATTTATTTATTTTATTTGTAAGCTTTTATATACCGAAGTTTAGCGAAAGGCCTTCACTCTTGTTTACAGGTATAACAACATATTACAGGCGAAACACAACTGGTATAACATCAGATACAGATAGGTTATAACATTGGATACAAATAGGTTATATATAACAGCTTATATAGCAACAGATTAGGTATAGCATCAGTTACAAAGAGATTAACTATTACGTTCATAACTGTGGGGGGGGGGGGGGGGGTGATGTGGGCTTTCCATTCATAACTGTGGGAGGTGACGTTGATCGTGTGAATGATTAGCCGATCCCGTCTTTGTAGGCTTGTCTGAAGAGCCAGGTTTTAAGTAATTTTTTAAATCTTTGTATAATAGTGTTTAGGCATGTGCTTTCACTGTTGTGTATTACATTGTGGATAATGGTTAGAGTTTTGTATTCGATTCTCTTTTCTACAGGTAGCCAGTGTAAACCTTTTAGCACAGGAGTGATGTGGTCGGTTCTTTTGTGACCGGTGAGGATTCTGGCTGAGGCGTTCTGTAGCAATTGGAGTGGTCGTATGGTAGATTTGGGTAGGCCTATCAGGAGTGAATTGCAATAGTCAAAGTTAGTGAATATTAGTGATTGGAAATGGTTCTGAATTCAGGGTGATACAGTAGTGATTTTAGGTGTTTGAGGATTAGTAATTTGAGGAAGCCCTCTTTGATTTTCATTGCAATGTGTTTTTTGTATTTCAGCTCTGGTTCTATCCATATTCCTTGATCTTTCACGTTTTCTTTTAATTTGATGTATGTGTTGTCAATTTGTATACATACATAGGCTGCAAGCATCTGAAGTTCATGTTCTCTGTAACAAAACTGACTGTGTGTGTCCATACTATGGTGTTCATTGTCTGTAAGACTAAATGCTTCTACTATCACTCTATTTCTCGGGATGCTTATGCTACTGGGCTTGCTGCCATACATTCACTCTATGTCTTGAGGTCTTCATGTCATTGTGCTTGCTTCATACCGTTCACTCTACATCTTGAAGTGTTGATTTCATTGTTGGTGCCCTTTGCCCCTCTTGTGCTGCCTTAGGGCAATGGTTAACATCCAGGTTCCCCCGAACAAATCCGCTATACACAACGCCATTGAAAAACGAGCGCTATCAACTGCCGGTCCGCATCACTGGAATTCTCTCCCGCCAGATCTCCGCCAGGAACATTGTCATATCACATTCAGAAAAAAATTAAAAACATGGCTGTTCGCCCAAGCATATCCTTGAAGAAGCCTTATGGTAACCCACACGGACCAACACCCCACGGTTGCATCCTCTTTCCGCTGCACAAAGGAACTGTTTTTCTGCTAACTGTGCTCTCTTATAACTTGCCTAATCGACTCCACTGTGTAAATTGTATATAATTCTTACCATGTAAGCAATTACTCTCTGCTTACATGCACTGCTCTCCAGTTAGAAATTGTTAATCTATCCCTTTCTTTTTCTAACAGCCTTGTTCCACATTCCCTGTTGTAATGTAATTTTCACTTTCAGTGTTAACTGGTTTACCCCCTAGTTTATTGTAAACCGGTACGATAAGACCTGGTCTTGAGCATCGGTATATTAAAAGAATTTAAATAAACAAACAAATAAATAAATAAATATACATCTGCGTGTTGTCAAGCACACACAAGTGTGTTGCCACACTTACCAGTTTCCCATTCATCCAGATGTTCCCCTTTACCACAGCAAGATGCAAACTCTTCTTCTTCCTGGGCTTGAAATACTGATAGCCTGGGAGGAATGTGGCAAGAGAGTTGGAGTCAGCAATACTGGAAGCATTGTCTCTTCTTCCTGCCCCTGCGGCCCGGAAGAGAAGCTGCAGTGCATGCGGGAAAATAAGGCCAACATTGGCCTGGAGCAAAAAGAGGAACAACATCAGCACCCGAAGCTGATGGGGCACCTTTGTTGAGACAATCACACAAAACCTCAGTAGAACAAAATTTTTCTTTTAAATAGGTAAAGTTTGTAGGACCTTCATGACCTCAGTTTGCAATAATCACAAACTGTATAGACCTCTGGTCGACTTTATTATTTTTTATTTTCCAGACTCACTTCGGAGTAACAATTTTTATGAAATGTTTTTTTTTTCAATTTATTTAAAAAGTCATGAAAGTCCCCGGGGCCAGATAGATCTTCTCCTATTGTTTCACATGGAAAGAGAGCATTTTGATATCAAACACTTAGCTTAAATGTCCAGTCCGTACATCACCCCGACATGGCCATGTTTTGATTGTTCTCTGCTTCAGGGGGTCTTCACATCCAAATTAGCCTTGCTCTCAGTCACTGCCTCTGCATTCTTAACATCCAGATCTATCCCCGATAGTTTTACCTATGACTTTAAGAGTATATATATATAGGAAACTTACAAAATGGCGATAAAACTCGTTTTCATTCATGACGTAGAACTGACATCAGAAAACTGAATATTTAAATCAGAGTATACCAATTGATGACTTCATTAAGTCCTTTCTGCACAATCACATCCAGAGAAAAAAATCCAAAACTGCTCTCTTTTGTTTAGCAAATTTGCTACATCTCCCCCATGTGGTGAAATTATGTCTTTTTCTAAAATAAACCATCTCAAATCGCCAAATTGATGATTTTTCTCTATGCAATGAGATGCTAAAGGTGCAGACAATTTTTGAGTTTTAATGCAACTTTTGTGTTCTACCAATCACATGCGTATTTTGCGCTTGGTGCGACCCACATATTACATGTTGCAAGGGCACTGTATTACATAAATAACATTGGAGGAATTACAGTCAGTGTTGTGATTTAAAAAAATCTTCCGGTTTGAACCAGGAACCTGCCAAATTGTTCCTTGGATACACAGACTACACATCTCACATGCGCCACAAGGCAAAGTACTTGTGGAGCCTCCTTGTTGGGTATCTTTAGTTGAAGATGGGACAACCGCCGGGACAACTTTGTCACGACAGTTTTGATGTCTTGCAAACGAGATCCAGGGGGTAGTCTGTAAAGTTTGATGCAGGGACACAATTTCCCAATGTTTATGTAGAATGTTAATAACATCTTGTGCCTTATTGCTAAAGTGTAATACACACACTGACCCTTCAAAATCTCTAGTGGATTTGTTGAGGACACAAGGGATGGAAGAAGAGGAGGCTGCTGCTGCTCCCACCATTTGTTCTTCAGTGGGGAAGATGGAGAGAGAGGGAGTGAGTGAATATGTGTGTTTGACACAACATGCATGTAAGTGTGTGATTGAAAGCGTGTGTGTGTGTGTGTGTGTGTGAGAGAGAGAGAGAGAATGTGTGTGTATGTGATTGAGAACCTGTGTGTGTGTGTCTGTGTGATAGACATCCTTTGTGTATGACAGACATAGCATGAATGTAACTGTTTGATTGAGAGCCTGTATTTGTAAGTGTATGAATGATTAACAGCCTGTGTGTATAAGTAAAAAAGAGAGAATGTGTATCTGCATATGACTGAGAGCCTGTGTAGGTGAGAGAGAGCATGTGAGTATGTGATTGAGAGCCTCTGTGTAAGTGAGTGAAAGAGAGAGAGAACATGAGTGAAAATGTGTGAATGAGAGCCTATTGGGTCAATTTAAAAATGTGTGTGCACGTTCTGTTCCAACAGAGAACGTATATTTCCCTTGTGTCATTCTTAACAAGTAAAATAATACCGGGCATGTATGTTTTATTTCCGCCATGGATTGTAATGAGCAGTGTGTTACACATTTGAGCATTGTCAGTCAGATGTGTCACGATGGGAAAAAGGTTGAGAACCACCAACTTAGTATATTAATTCCAGTGCTTGTACTGTCTGCACTTTACAGGGTTCATAACCAGTACTCATCCTGCTTTTCCTATCTATTGCTGACTTGGGCTGTTCATGCAACTGTTGGCACTCTTTGATCCTCTTCAGTGTCACAGAATATTCATGCTACTCTTGGTGTTTTAGGGGCTGTTGTCCTTGATTCTGCCTGCCAGCATGTTTCCTAAACTTTGCTTACAAAACCAAAAATTTAGAGGTAAAAATAGAATGCCTGGCATGGAAGCTGAAATTTAATATTTATCTATTTATTTTTTTATTTATTTTAAAACATTTCCATACTGCTATCTCCATAAAATTGTAGTGGTTCACAATGGAACATATGGTACATATTAATGTTAAGTATCCAAAGAACATAAAAACACTTAACATAGTGAATTACAAACAGAGACTAATTTACTTGCTACTTAGTTTAGCAGTTAAATATTTTTTCCACTTAAAATATTTACTGGTACTTCCCTGATATATTAAACCTACCATATAAAAGAAGCACTAATTGCGAGCACAAACAGTAACAACCCTATCTATGAAAAGGCACCACTGCAAATATTACATCAGGACCTAAAATGGCAACACATATCCTATTAGGAAACTAGAACAAACAAAGCTGCTTTAGAACCCTACAAAGACACTACATGCTAGCAGAATACTTTGCCTTTGTTATGGCCGCCGGCTGCGGTGGTCCGCGACCGGTGCCGGCCACTTACCGGCACGAACGGGCAGCTCCAGGGGCGCTGGCAGCAACAGGCAGCTGTCCCCGATGTCACACCTCACGGCCATCCCAGTCGCCGTTGAGCTTGGCCGCGTCTCTTCCCTGCCTTCCGTCCTGACGCTGGTTCCTCCCTGATGCTGGCTTCTACCCTTCCAGGCCTTTCTAAAGCCATGCGCACGGCCTCTCTCCTTCATTTAAAGGGACTACGACAGGAAATTGTCGCGGCTCCTCCCTGGGGTTCCTCCTGGCCTGTCTCCATTTAAGGCAAGGTCTGCTCCTACATCATTTCAGCCTCGCCTCCCAGTGGTAGGGACCTGAGGGGTTTTACCCTCACAGGTAGCGCCAACTCTACCTCAGACAAGGGCTCCACCTCTCTGAAGCATAACAGCCTTGGTCACACATGCAGAACAGAGACAGACTCACACCAAATCCAGAATAAAGACACTATAAAGTATAAATAGAAATGAGTAGACAAAAACTTACTGAAAAACATAACAAGCCAAGCTCTCTCCCAGATTCATCAAATTGCTATTTGTCTTCACAGGAGGTGTCCCACTATTGTGGGGGGTTGAGCTGTGATAGTGGGGCCCAACTCTTGAAAACTCATTGTGTCCCCATGACATGTTCTTTTGTGTCATGGCCAAACACCGCAACACAAAATAATGTGGCGTGTGGACCTTTAATGTGATTGTAGCCCAAATCTCACAGACTGCCATCATTTTAAAGGGCTCCTGGCTGCCCCAAAACCACCCATGGCCAATCAGAGAGATAGAGTGGGGTTTATTGCTGGCCCCAGTTTCAACACAGAGCCACCAATTGAGGTAGCCCCAACTCCCCAAAAATACAAATAAAGGTAAAAGTATGTGCCTGTCAGCGATGCCCTCCCACCCCCTTATTCACAGCCCCCTCCCCCTGGCCCCCTGATTCACAATAAACAAGTCTTCCCTTCCTCCTGACCTCCCTGATAGCAGCATCACCAACATTCTGATCCCCCAAAAGGCTCACTAACATCCCCTTCCCCCTCCCCTGACCCCCCAAGAGCAGCCACACCATCCTCCTACCCCCTTCCCTCCTGAGTCCAATCCCCAGAGCTTACCCCAGTCACATGGCTGGGGTAAGGTGAGGTCGACATCATTTTGGAAAATGTCTCCAACAAGAATGGGTGTGAGGGTGCACCCATCCCCACCACAGGATCATGGAAAAGGTAAGGGGGGGGGGGAGCTGATGGGTGGGGGGTTATGGCTATTGTGGAGGTCAGGGGTGGGGAGGGGGATGTTAGTGAGGCTGCTATTGGAGGGGGTCAGGGGGAGGGGGATGTGAGGCTGCTATCAGTGGTAGGGGGAAGGGAAGGGAAGGGGATGTTGGTGAGGTTGCTATTAGGAGTCAGGGAAAGAGGGGAGGGGGTTGTTGGTGAGGCTGCTATTGGAGGGTCAGGAGGAGGGGAGAGAGGGGATGGTGAAGCTTCTATCAGGGGGAGGGTGATGTTGGTGAGGCTACTATTAGGGTGTCAGGGGAGGGGGATGTTGGTGAAGCTGATATTGGGGGTCAGGAGGAGGGGATGTTGTTGAGGCTGCTATTGGGAGGGAGGTGGTTGTTTGTGAGGCTGCTATCAGGGGGATCGGGAGGAGAGGGAATGTTGGTGAGACTCTTAGTGGTATAAGAAAGGAGGGGGACTTGGTGATTGTTAATCGGGGGGCCAGGGGGAGGAGGGATAGTGTACTGGGGGCAGGGGGCCACTGCTGCCACATGCATACTTTTACCTTTATTTGTAATTTTGAGGAGTCGAGGCCACCTCGGCTGGTGGCCCCGGGTTGAACTGGGGATCAACAATGAACCCGCTCAACCTCCCCGTTTGGCCACATTTATTTCCCTTCCACACATTTCCTGCATATAGACATGCTCACTCGCCCTCGCTCTTACACACATGCTAACTTGCTCACTTTCTCTCTTATGCTGGTAGACATGCTCTCACTCATGTGCAAACATTAACTCACTGATTCATTTGCGCTCTCTCTTATGCTCACAGCTCACTGATTACTTCGCACTGTCTCATGCACACATTCACTGACTCATGTGTACTCTCTCTCATGCACACTCACTGGTTAACTGACTCATTCACATTCTCTCTCTCATGCTCACACACTGGCTTACTGACTCTCTTATACTGTCTCTCATGCTCACTCATTGGAGTACTGATTTGTGTTTGCTCTCTCTCACATTCACACACTGGATTACTGACTTGCTCACGCTCTCGCTCATACTCACACACAGGCTCAGTCACTCTTGCCCTTGCTATACACAAGCTCCATAACTCACTTTTACACTCTTTTGTTCACTTTAATTTCCCCTCCACCTGTGAATAAGTTAAGAAAAGTTTTTACTTCGATTGTTGGCCAGGGGAGGATACTAGGCAGGGCTTCCTGATGATGACCTGGAAGGACAAGGAAGATGGGAAGAAGCAGGCTGGAAGACCCCAGTGCTACTTTTTTATTACTTTTTTTTTTTGCAGCTGGAGCATAAGGGGAACCAGCAGCAGAGATATGCAGGAGGCTTGAGTTAGCAGTTTGAGAGCTTTGGGTGTTCTCCTGCTGATTCCTCCTTGCTGTGAGGAAAGGTAGGACTGAAGTGAGGAGAGCCAGCGAGTTGGTGATAAGACAGCAGCAGGAGGTCTGCTGGCTGCCTCCCACCATGGAAGTTTTAAGACAGTAATAGTGAGTAGGAGGAGGACCTGAGAGAACAGGCCCAGATTATCACTACTGCTGCAGTAATTCTGGCTCGTGGAAAGGCATGCGAGAATAGACTCGGAATACCATCACCATATCTTGGTAATAATGGGTGGGGGAAGGGCCTGAGAGAGCAGGCCCAGATTACCACTGCAGATGTGGAAATTATAGGTAGAGAGGGGTCTTAATGGGCAAGTACAAAATGTTGCATATTGTGAAGAATAATCCAAACTTTAAGTACAAGCTACTGAGTTCTATACTAGGTTTCACAAACCAGGTAAAAGGAATTTGGAGTCACTGTAGGCAATATTTTGAAATCCTCGGCTCAATGTGTTACAGTGGTCAAAAAGAAAGTAAATGTTAAATATTATTAGGAAAGAAAAATAAAATATATCATAATGCCTTTGTATTGATCCATTATGAGACTGCACATTGAGTATTAACTCAAAATAAAGACCCCCAAAATGTTGCATGTGTAAGAAACACAAATATATAGAAGACTTGCTAAATGGAATTTCTCTATTGAAGAGTTAGTCAACCTTCATACGATACCAAATAGAATTGGTTATTGTGCAGATAAGCTCTTAGGGGTAGATTTGTACCAGGCGCAAACAAAAGTACACCAGATTTTAATAGATATGTGCGTAACCGCGTGTATCTTTTAAAATCCGGGGTCAGTGCAGGCAAGGCTGCACAAAATTGACAGCCTGCGTGCACCGAGCCACGCAGCCTGCCTCCGTTCCCTCCAAGGCCGCTCCGAAATTGGAGCAGCCTCGGAGGGAACTTTCCTTCCACCCCCCCCCCCCCCGCACTTTCCCCTCCCTTCCCCTAACTAACCCACCCCCCGGCCCTAACTAATTCCCCCCCTACATTTATCGCGAAAGTTACGCCTGCCTGAGGTCCGGTCCGGGGGCTGCCCATGGTCCGGTCCGGTCCGGGGCCTGGACCAGAGGCCACGGCCATGCCCCCGGAATGCCCCCGATGACCCGCCGGCCACGACACGCCCCCGACCCGTCCCCGATGACGCGCCGGCCACAACATGCCCCCTGACATGCCCCCAATACGCCCCCCAGAAAAGCCCCAGGACTTATGTGCATCCCGGGGCTTTGCTCGTGCCGGCAGCCTATGCAACATAGGCTCGGCGCTCGCAGTGGGAGCTTGGGGCAGGTTTTCGGGGGGTACGCGCGTATCTTACGCATGTACCCCTTTGAAAATCTGCCCCTTATAGTTCAAGGGCTTTGTAAATCATTAGGTGACTGAATATTGTGAAATATTGTGCAATATTCAGTCACCTAATGATTTACAAAGCCCTTGAACTATAAGAGCTTATCTGCACAATAACCAATTCTATTTGGTATGGTATGAAGGTTGACTAACTCTTCAATAGAGAAATTCCATTCATTGAGTATTATATGCATTCTGATTATCCCATCTCAAAAAAGATATAGCAGAACTAGAAATGGTATAGAACAGGGTGATCAAAATAATAAAGGGGTGGAAAGGCTAAACAGATTAGAGCTTTTCAACTTCAAGAAGAGACCACTGATATGATAGATGTCTGTAAAATTATGAGTGAGGTAGAATGTGTAAATAGGAAATGGTTATTTACTCTCTCTAATAGTACTAGGACTGGAGGAAAGAGATAGGGGATAAGGGATAGGGATGGGGAAATTGATGTGCATTCATTTTTAACACATTCCAAAAATACAATGAATAAGGTCAATTGTGGCTCATTTTCAATAGAACAAAATGAAAATAGCCTGCCATGAAATTAGCCACTAACTTTCTGGTATTTTTGAAAACATTACAGTTTTTAAAAATGGACCTTCAGCTGCACTGGATAGGTTTTTCAGGGCAAAAATAAATGATTGCCTCAGTGCCAGGACCTAGAACTGTGCCAGGACTACCACTGAGACCTAGACCCAGTGCCAGTTCTTAATCATGTGCTAGGCCCAGTCCCTGAAACCTAGGCCTAGCACAAAGGCCTAGGCCCAGACCAAACGTGATGCCATGGCTGGGCCTGAAACTGAGGCCTAGTTCCAAACAGACTCTGGTACCAAGGAGTAGGCCCATACTGAGTACAAATCCAAGCCTAGGGTCAGTGCTGAGGCCTAGGCCAGAACCTAGTCTCGCACCAAGGCCAGACCGAGAATCAAGGCCATGCCCAGTGCATTGGTCTGAACCAAGCAGGGAGGCATAGACCTGGCATCTGCAAGACACAGTCATTCCTGCCTGTATCCCAGTGATTATAAAATGGTGTTGTCCTCCTGGAGGGTGGCATTGAAGTGACATAATTTAAATTTTTTTATTTTATTTGAATTTAATTGATTTGTAATTTGCCTTCCAGCTATTTAGTGTACATTTCTATGGTTGTACATCAAATGCCATGGCCACAGCAGAGGTAAATAATGAAGTGATGTCTTTTTATTGTTGTCCATTTTAAAACATTGCAACACAGGTAGGAGCTACTGGACCTCACTTCTGCCCATTTACATCAGGAACCAGGAAGATGGTAAGTGGAGGCTAGGGTAGAAGCTATTCAGTGGGAGGAGAGCCTCAGCCTAGGCTTTGTTGCTGAGCCCACAGAGGAGCTAGGCCTTGGTGCTGGGTCCAGCCTGAGCCTAGCCCTCATGCCAGGCTTGGGTAGTTTTTTGGCCTGGAAGGGCTGCCAGTGGTCGATATTTTTTATCAGTTAAGTGTATTTGTTTTTTGTGGGCTCTTTTCCTTGTTTCTTTTCTTTCAGTTTGGAAAACAAACGAAAATGAAAAGAAAATACAAAGTGAAATGAACAATAAAAAAAATTAATAAAGCAAACCAAAAACTTTGGGCCCACACATTCCTATGAGGGGACACTCCATGAAGCTAATAATTAGTAGAGATGTGCTACTGGTAAAAATTTAATGTCAGGCTTCATTTCGGGGCCCCCCATGGGAATTTCATTTTTCCCGTGGTTCGGGGTTTGGTTTTTTTTCAGGGCCCCAATTTTCGGGTTAGTGTGCACTATGCTGGAAGAGTTAGTGCGCACCATCAGGAGTTAGTGCACACTAATGGGAGTTAGCGCACCCTAACTCAAAAATGAATTTTTCCCGAAATTTTGGAAAAAAATCAATCATTTTTCGGTTCTCCCGAACCATTCCGAATTAGGCAATTTTGTTGACATTGCCTAATTCTTGAAAAATGATTGTACATCCCTAATAATTAGCACATTTCAAAAATTTGGAGAAAGTATTTGTTTTATTCAACACAATTAAAATGTGGTGAAAACAGCATAGCTAGATTTAAAAAGTGTTTAGACAAGTTCTTGGAGGAAAATATCCATAAACCACTATCAGCCATGTAAATTTGGGAAAGCCATTGCTTATCGCTGGTTATGAACAAGTATTGGTCCTATTCTTTGGAATGCTATGGGTTTGTGTGACTTAGCTTGGCAACTGTTTGGACTTAATAGACCTTTGCTATGATCCAGTATATCTTTTCTTATGTGTTCAAGTCCAGCAGAAGCATTAAGCAGTGTAAACAGTAGCCTAGGGTGCCAGAAGTGGGTGGGGCAGCAGAGAAGCAGTTTTGAAGGGAGAGTAGGAGGAATGAGACAAGATGTGGGTGAGGCACTGGAGGGTGTTTTGCTTTTTAGGTATACATTTATTTGAGGAGCTGTGGCTGTTTGTTATGTAAGATTTGCGTGAAAGAGAGAGAGAATGAGTAAAAAAGCACATGATAATATGATGTCATCACCGCCTAGGGTGGCTGGACACCGTTCACCAGCATTGCTTTCTGGATTTTAACAAAAACAAATGACATGAAGGACTTGAATGAAACAAATAAGCTACTTATCCAAACCAAACAAACCAAATGAAACAGGAAACCAAATTGAATATCTTAACTGATTTTTTTTTTTCTGTGCACACTCCTAGAGACTAACATTCCTGGAGGTTTTTATTATACATATTTTTCCTTTCCTCAATTCTTTAATAGCTTTAGTATCTACAACTTTATTATCTATTTTAACTTTGAACAGTTACTATAGTCCTTTACTTGTAAATGTATATTTTAGTTAAATACAAGCATGCAACATAGAAGACAGAAACAGCATTAGCAGTGTACACAATACAAAAGCAACATCAATCAATGAGGTATTGTATGCATGCCAGGTAAGATCAAAGAACAACCAACAGCATAATTTTTTAACTTCCTGGTGGGTGAAGAACTATGGCAAATAAGCATCAAATCAATGTTTAAAATGCAAATGAAGCTGGCTTTCCAGCAAGGTAACACTTTATCAGTAAAATCAATAAAAGGATTACAGATTGCACAATATTTGCAAAATGTATTATTTTTTAAAGGCTGTCAGTTTCTCCACAGATAAAATATCTTGAGTCTCATGAAACTACAAGGATTTAGTAGGCAGGGTGGGAGGACTGCCATTTCAAGGTAATAACCATACATGCTGCAAGCAAGAGAAAATGTAATAAGGATTTCTTTAGGAGAACTGGGGGAGTACAGCAGGTCATAGCCCTACATTACAAAGGAAAATGTGTAAGGATTTCTGATATCATTAAATAGTAGATAAAATCTCCTAACAAAAATATTTCATATGAGGGCAGATCCACAGATATGCTAGAAAGTCTCCTTGTCTGATAAAGATCTCCAGCATGTATCTGTCAAAATTCTGTGCAATACAGTTGTAGGTCAATCCTGATTTTATATGGGAACACCTCTATTGCAGTCAAAATCAACAAAGCCACACAATCATTTTCAGGATTTTGAAAATCAGGACACCTATGGATAATCCTATTAGTGATTAGTGAATATCCTGAGTGTCCCACCAGTATCATGGCATGAAAACTTACATTGCTGCTCTACATGAGACATTACTGCCCTGAGTGAGATCCAGCCAATTTTGATCAAGCCCTTCATGAGTTCCAGAAGAAGTCAGGTCCTACTGTGAACTGCGAACTGGTTAAAAGATAGAAAACAGAGAATAGGGCTAAATAGTAAATGTTCCCAATAGAGAAAGATGAATAGTGGAGTAGAGATGTGAATCGGAACCGGAATCGGTTTGGTTCCGGTTCCAATTCAAATCGTGCATTTTTTTTCGTCCGGCCCAATCGGTTTGTTTTTTTTTTTATCGGCTGCACCTGATCCGATAAACAAAAAACCCACCCGACCCTTTAAAACCGCTCCCTTAGCCTCCACCACCCTCCTGACCCCCCCTCAAAAAACGTTTTAAAATTACCTGGTGGTCCAGCGAGGGTCCCAGGAGCGTTCTCTCATGCTCGGGCTGTCGGCCGATAAACAAAAACCCACCCAACCCTTTCAAACTGCTCCCTTAGCCTCCACCACCCTCCCGACCCCCCCCCCCCCAACATGTTTTAAAATTACCTGCCGGGTCCAGTGGGCCACGGGAGCGATCTCCCGCACTTGGGCCATCAGCTGCCACTAATAAAAATGGCGCCGATGGCCTTTTGCCCTTACCATGTGACAGGGTAACCGTGCCATTGGCCGGCCCCTATCACATGGTAGGAGCACTGGATGGCCGGCGCCATCTTTAAAAATGGCCTGGAATTGGGAACAACGAGTAAGGTGATCAAATTTGACAATGACACAAAATTATTGAAAGCTGTTTAATCACAAGAGTATTGTGAGAAATTGCAAGAGGACGTTTCAAACTGAGAGACTGAGAATGCAAATGGAAAATGAAATTTAATATGGACAAGTGCAAAGTGATGCATTTAGGGAAGAGTAACTCAAATTATAGTTACACAAAGCAATGTTCCACATTAGGAGTCACCATTCAGGAAAGGAATCTAAACATCATTGTTTTATACATTTGAAAAATATGGTACATCAAATGGGTGTGATGGAGAAATTCACAGAAAAAATAGATTGGTCAATGAAACACCAGAACTTTCTGAAGAGATGAGATGCATATGTATAACATCTATCACCTCTGACTTGTTGATATAACAAGCATTCTATTCATATCGACAATTCCGCTCAAGCTTTCCAAATATCCGCAGTTTGTACAGTGACTACTTCATATCTAGCCAGGTCCTCTCTAGAACCTCACTCATTCTTTAATGTATTCTCTGTTTAATATATTCTTTGTTATTTGTTTGTTATTTATTTATCTAATCCCCAGTTTGCTTGACCCAAGTTTATTCTCCTGTTCGATGTAATTGCATTGCATTCGGTCATGCCTGTTTAATGTTATAATGTAAACCGAATTGATATGTAACTCTGCTACTTGAATTTCGGTATATAAAAATGTAAAATAAATAAAATAAATAAATAAATACATAATTTGCCATTCAGTCATGAAATTTCATTGACTGCTGGATGGAATATCTCATTTTATTTTGTCCAGTGTTTATTGAGACTGAGGGATTGAGGGAGGGACGTGGAATTTGGGAGTGGGCTTATAAAAAGAAAAATGTATTTTAAGAGTCTTGATATATGACCTGGAGATGTGAGACACTACCAACCCAAGAGAGCACTTTGCATGTTATATTGTATAATAGGAGTTCTATAATGGTCCTGAAATAGTTTCCATCCATATGTCATCAATTGGGAAAGGGGCTGGAATCTGGAGTTGAAAGAAAAGGAACTCATATCACAACTCAATTTCTTCATCTTGAAGATTTTGAATAATGAGGAAATCCTATGATAAACTCAGGGATTTCATCATTATAACAATCTTCAAGAAAGGAGGCAAAACTGATTCTAGAAAATTCCTGAGGGAGTGCCTTACGTTCCATTGCAGAAAGGATCCTTGAAAGTGCCCTCCTAAGCCATCTCCTGTTACTTTCCCATTATCTCAGTGTGGGTTTAGATCATTAAGAAGTACAGCTGACATCGTCTGCTCATCAGCTGCAGCAGAATTGACAGGAACAACATAACCTTTCTGCTTGGCCTTCTTTGACCTCATAAAAAAATTTGACTCTGTCAACTTAGAAGTGCTGAGGAGGATCATTCTGAATTACAAATAGCAATACAGAAACAGAGATATAAAAAATATGACATCAGAAGAGCATTAGTCCCATCTAGTCTGCTCAATTTCATGTCTGGTAAAATGTCATGGACTAATTTATTTCTGGCTTTCCCCTCACGTCTTTGCACATAGGAATCCTTTGTTCCTAACTCATGCTTTCTAAAATTCCATTACTGTATTTATTTATTAATATCATTTGATTTATAGCCATCTTTCCAATGAGATGCTCCATCATCTCTTTCACCCAACTGAAAGCACTGGGAAAGAAAACAGAACAAATACATTTTAAAAGAAAATGTATGAGTTACTATGTCAGATGTAGTAGCTAAATGTAATCCGCTTTGAAGGACCTGAAATGCAGAACACAAATAAAATAAATAAATAATAGATCCATCTCAGGCCCTATTCATGTTAATACAGAACATAAGCAACACTGAATCATTGCCACAAGGCTCTTCAATATTCCTTTTTGTAAAGATACATTTTACCACTGACAAATGTTCAATCATACTAGAGCTAAACTTTAAAATGGATGATAATCTGTTTAACTTCACCTGACTCCAATCCAGAATCATGACCATCCCGACTTCAGCTACTGAATCCCTATATATATTCAAGTGTATGCTCACTAATGAAGTGGATCTTCATGAATTTGTTGAAGACTTAACCAAGGCATTCAATAAAATACATCTGAAACATTGTACTTAAAAAAACAAAGGTCCTCCATCAACATGCTCACAATGCACTGGCCTCATCTCCATCAATTCAGACTCATATTCTGATTCTGGAAAATAGTGAGAATTTCTTGGATGTTGTAAGCTCTCTCTTTCTCACATATTATATGACACCAATAAAGAAATCCAAAATCATCTCAATTGTGGCAAAAATTGGTTTGCATTTTCAAAAGGTTGCTGAGCAGCAAAGATGAGCAGTTAATTTTAACAGATTATCTATAGCCATGCTTCAGCTGAACCTCACTAGCAAATAGGTCAATTTTAAAAGCCCGGCACATGTTTCAATTAGGAAATACATGCATGAGTCAGATTGGGGAGCACCAAGCAGATTTTAAAAGCTATCCAAGTAATCCCATATTTCTCGCTGCGCACACAAATGAAAAGTTCCAAAATAGGGCAGGAAGTGAGCACGGTCTGTGCAGGGGCTGGAAGTTCCTGGATTTCATCTGCAAATTAGTGTGTAAACACTTATGCACACAGGTGCGCGCTGGGGTCCCCTACCACATAACTTTACTTCTGCTATGGATGACGTGCAAGTTATAAATAAAGATAAATAAACAGATTGGCAGGTTTTAAAGGGTTGGGGCTATCAGGAGAGAAAGGAGACTATAAACTAAGGGGGGGGGGGGGGTGTTCAATTTCTATCCCTTACCTGGGTGAACTGGGAATGGACTGGGAAAACTGGTAATGGCGTTGGTGCACAAGTCTATTAAAATCCCAGCATTTATATGGTAGAAGCATCATTTGTGTACATAGGCGCACATCCACTTAAAATTGGACTCACATGTGCGTGTGGTCAGGCTATTATTTAGCATGCACAGGAGGGAAAGGGGAGGGGAAGGGAGGGGAGAGGGAGAGAGGGAGAGAGGGAGAGAAAGAGAAAGAGAAAAAAAAGAGAGAGAGAGCCTCTAGAGGCCCACTGATTTTTGAACAATTTATAGCACTGTATACCTAGCTTGATTGCACTACCTAGGTAGAGAGAATATAGTACAAATCTACTCTTCTTTCACCATCCATCCGCCTAAATCACATAAAATCTTCAATGATGCTAACTGTGCTGTTTGTACATATGATTGTGCATGAAAAACTGCCCCCCCAGAACCCACCCCTCCCTTCAAACCTCACCCCGGTTTTCTAGTGTCCCCTCTTACAGTGGTATAAATAGTTAACTTTTTAGTGAGGCTCTACAGAGACTCTCTCTCTCTCTCTCTCTCAGCTTGCAATGTAAAATCTCACATGGGTGATAAATTAATACAAGTTGTGGTAAAATAGCTATGCAGTACCTTGAAAATTACCCTAACCATGCCCCTTTTTTATTGTGGGCTCTAGTTCTGCTCTATATAATCTAGGCCTAACTTATCCAGTTAGCTTATATCAGACTTAGCTAAATTAATTATATGGCTAACTTAACTCCTTTCCAAAATGCCTCTGGAATGACTCCAAGTTATCTGGCTATATTTTATCTGGCTAATTACTTAGCCAGATAACTCGGAGGAGGTCAGCCAGCGTGGATTTTAAAATCCTGCCACTTGGCTGGTTAAGTAAAAACTTATAAATTTAGAAAAACACTTGGATAATAGATTTTAAAATTTAAATATTAACCACAAGAGGCATTGTAGAAGAATATGGGGACCTTCATAACACCAAGTCAAATTGAAAAATGGCTGCCCAATGAAGCATTCTTTGGCCCGATGCCAACTTCTCAGCTTCCCAAATAACAATGCACTATCTATGTTCTCTGAGGGATATAATACTGATGTCACTCATACACGATATCACTTCATATATTAAATCTCAACTAATCTATTACATCTAAATCAACTCATGTGACAAGCATGTCTAATCAAAGTTTATGCGTCTTTGTCTAAGTTAAGCATGAAAAAGTTTTTTAAAGAAACAAACAATTTTTGAGGAGAGAAGAGGAAGGTTTCATATAATTTCGTATATCACCGCATCCAGCAGTGTTTATAATTTTAATCATCAACTGACCTCCTCCCTATATTCTTCCGCAATGCCTTCTGTGGTTAATATTTACATTTTAAAATCTGTTATCCAAGTGTTTTACTACATTTGTATGATTGGTTTCACTATTGGTTTTGGACTTTTTCTACGTGTTTATGTTAAAACGTATTTAGACAAATGGAGTTGAATATTAGCCTCATACTTATGATAACATGTTAATGTGCAGGTCGCATAGTTTAAAATCTGTGGGCTCTTTTTACTCTCAGACTCTAGCCAGATTTTTCAAAGAGGATTTATGTTTAAACAATCTACTTTGAAAATATATCGGTATGCATAGAAATCACTGTGGTATTCATGCTCTCAAGCAGGTGTAACTTTGTGCATTTGAAATTACATGCAAACTTTTGAAAATCAAAAGTATGCACTTAAATCACAATCATGTTCCAGGTCTACCTCCCCAGAATTCCTATTTAGTATACACATAAAAGTACAGATGAAATCATGTTTTACGCCTCTATTTATATGCATATCCAAAAAAGGCTATTTTCAAAGAGCTACTTTCATGCATAAAACCAGGTTTTATGTAAGTGCCTTTGAAAATTACCTCCTAAATGTCAGGAAGTATTTCTTCACGGAGAGGGTGGTGGATGCCTGGAATGCCCTTCCGGAGGATGTGGTGAAGACCAGAACTGTGAAGGACTTCAAAGAGGCGTGGGATAAACACTGTGGATCCATAAAGTCAAGAGGCCGCCAATGAAGAGTGGGTGACTCACCAGAATGATGGCTACTGCCTGGAGACAATACCCTTATTCAATAAACATATACATGCTTACTGTGACTCCAACATCGCTCTAAGCTTCAACAGCAAGAGGAAACGTGGAAAAAAGGATTTGCACTCACAAAGAGGGGAGTAGCTGGCTTGTTACGGTGGTTACTACCCCAAACCAAATAAGCCTGATACTTCACTTTCAATGCATATACAGCATAGTTCTCTGCTTCAACGGCAGGGGAGAAGAAAAAAGGGTTTGCACTCACAAAGCGGGGAGTAGCTGGCTTGTTACGGCGGTTACTACCCCAAACCAAATGTGCCTGATACTTCACTTTCGATGCATATCCAGCATGGCTCTCTGCTTCAACTTTCGATGCATATCCAGCAAGGCTCTCTGCTTCAACGGCATGGGAGAAAGGCTGATACATCACGCATTTCCAGCATAGCTCTCTGCTTCAACAGCAGGGGGAAAAAAAAACTGATGCTTCACGCATATCCAGCATAGCTTCAACGGCAGGGGAGAAGAAAAAAGGATTCGCACTCACAAAGCGGGGAGTAGCTGGCTTGTTACGGCGGTTACTACCCCAAACCAAATGTGCCTGATACTTCACTTTCGATGCATATCCAGCATGGCTCTCTGCTTCAATGGCATGGGAGAAGACTGATACATCACGCATTTCCAGCATAGCTCTCTGCTTCAACGGCAGGAGAGAAGAAAAACTGATTCTTCACGCATATCCAGCATAGCTCTCTGCTTCAATGGCAGGGGAGAAAAAAAAAACCTGATACTTCACGCATATCCAGCATAGCTTCCTGCTTCAACGGCAGGGGAGAAGAAAAACAACCAATAAGGGCTGTATAACATGGTCTGGGTAAAACAAGCATGGGTGTAGCTTGCTTACTGCGGTGGTTACTACCCCTACTACCCCTAACTAATCAAGCTAGATATTTCACTTGGATGCAGCTCCAACACTGCTCTCTACGTTAATGGTGGGGGTGGAAGGGAAATAGAACCAAGAGCTAGGAGAAACAGATAAGTATGAGAGAAAAAATGTGTGAGGCTTGCTGGG
The DNA here is from genome assembly GCF_901001135.1 of Rhinatrema bivittatum. Lineage (NCBI taxonomy): Eukaryota > Metazoa > Chordata > Amphibia > Gymnophiona > Rhinatrematidae > Rhinatrema > Rhinatrema bivittatum. The sequence goes on along the minus strand of NC_042615.1, from coordinate 131,174,217 downwards.
TAGACTGGATGGGCCGTTTGGTCTTCTTCTGCCGTCATTTCTATGTTTCTATGTTTCTATGTAAATGGTAAAATTGGCACTCAATGTTTGTTAAAAAAAAATGTGTTATTGCATAATATTAGTAACACACATTTCCATATTACTGATAACACAGCATTAAATCAGGCCCAATACACTCTAAATATTAATGAGCTTTGTTAAAATGGACATGCATGTAAAGCAATTCATTATTATGCAAATAGATTAACATGGATCTATGTAGATAAGTTCACCAGTGTTGTTGTCAGAATATTGCTTTGAAAGAAGTACTAGCTATGCCATGAGCCAGATATATGTTCCAAGATAGCGGATGCGGTAAGGGATTGGAAGGGGTGGTTTTTCTGGGTGGGGCAGAAGTGCTAGGATGGGAGTGGAGGGAGAGGGTATGGTGCTTTCCTAACTGGGACTTTGGTTAACGTATATCTAGATTTTGGCAATGGGGGAGCTGAGGAGCCTACAGTGGTACCTACAATTTTTAAAGAGGAGGGAGAAATGGGAAGGGAGTAATCAGTCAACTGGGCCAACCTTGTTTTTATTGTGGGGGATCAGGCTGGGAGGCCTGCTCTGTTGATTTATTTTTTTAGTCCACTGCTTCATAACTGACTATATTTATTTTACTGTGACACCAATATTCAAGCCTTTTGGAAGGTTAACTCACAAGGTACTCTTCGAAATGACAAGTTTTATAATATTCAGCCATTTATCTGGCTAAATAATTTAGTTGGATGAAAAAAGAGGAGTTCTGGGAGCATTCTGGGTCATGCCAAAGTTATTTACATAATTTAGTGAAATTTCAATTATATCCGGCTAACAGGGTCATTCTTTATTCTGCAGTGCCGGTATCACGTGCGATACTGGCCGCATCGTGGTGGTATCATTCTAATTAGGTGAAGGGGAGGAGTATGAGCGGGGTTTGGGCGGAGTTATCTCTCGGCAGCGCTGCAGACGATAATGATGTCCACACCTTTTCCCTTGGCACTATGGGGGCCATAGTGTGTGGCGCGTCCTCACCGTGGTGGGTGACCCCGCATTGCTGTGGTGCAGCCGGCTGCCCACTTGTTGCAATCATGCCTGTTCTCCCCTTCGCTCCACCCTCTCTACCTTTGTGGTGACTCCCTTCGGCTCTGACGGACAGATGCTGCCGATGCTTCTCCTCGCTGCTTCTCCCCGGAATCCCCGGGCTGGCCTGACGCTGTGGATCCGCCATGTTCCTGATGAGGTAAGGGCGCGCGTGCGCTCCAGAGTTTGTACCGGCAAGGGCGCAAACCTCAGGGGCGTCCCCTAGTGACGTCATCCGCTTCCAATTTAAAAGGTCTTTGTTTGCTACTACGAATCAAGTTAGCAAGGGGGAAATCTTTCTCTGCTGCTCTGCCTCCACAAACTTACGAAGGGGTACCTGCTCCTCAGGAGCCCCGCTCTCTCTTCTTGATTTCAGACTGCTAAGACGGGATCTGGTACTCGCTCCTCAAGGGCCTACGTCCCTGAATGCTCAGAAGACTCCTTAATGCCTGGAAGTGATCACAGACGTGAACACTGTGAGTTCTATTACAGATAGGAATCAGTAATCGCTCCACGAGGTCCTATGTTCCTAATCTCTGAAGACTCCCTTCTGTCTTAGACGTTATCGCAGGTACGGAGATTGTGAGTTGTCATTGCAGATAGGAACCGGTACTCGCTCCACGAGGGCTCATGTTCCTAAAACCCTTCACAGACTCTCTTCTATCTCAGAAGCTATCGTATACTTATATCTGGTACATTACTATTTCATATTGCAGATAGGAACCGGTACTCGCTCCTCGAGGGGCCCATGTTCCTAGAACCCTTCACAGACTCTCTTCTATCTCAGAAGCTATCGCATACCTATATCTTGTGAAGTACTATTACAGATTGCAGATAGGAACCGGCACTCGCTCCACGAGGGCCTATGTTCCTAAAACCTTCCAAAGACTCTCTTCTATTACAGAAGCCACCTCATACACAGATATTATGAGTTCTTATTCCAGACTGCATATAGGAACCTGTATTCGCCTACGGCTCCTGTTCCTGAATATACTGAAGACTCTCTGTTGAACTGAAGCCATTACAAGATATCTATAATTGTGAGTGTATCATCTACTACTGGTTATGTATCTAGCCTACCCTGTCTACCCACTATCTATAGTCTCTCTCTACAGTTCAGCAACCCAGAGATCACAGTTCCAGTATTTGAGGGACTTCAGCCCTGCCGGGCACATCAACTCACTACTGCCACCTCTGGTGGTTCTACTTCCTGTCTAATAAAGAACTATCTGTATTTGTCTCCATACTCCAACCTAGCCAGTGGTCCCTCTCAGGATATCCTCCTGGGGGCGCTATCTGCCATCGGCCCAAGGATTCTCCAGTTTCCATTCAGTATTTATTCCTTACACCACTAGAGCAGTATCATACAGACTGCCACTCTGTGGGAGCTAACCCACAACTGATCATTAACTCCATCTACGGAGTACATCACTCTGCTGACTACTCCCCTCTGGGGAAGCAGATACATATCAGACTGCTAACTCTGCCTCCGTGGCGGGGTGATTTACATCAGATTGCCAGCTCCTCCCCTCTGGGGGAGCTGATCAATAACAGATTATTAACTCCGCCCCCCTTGGCGGGGTGAGCGCTAACACCACTGTTGCCTCCCCGCCCCTTTAGACTTGTTTCAGAGTAGGTTTAAAGTTATGCATGGCTGGATAACCTGCCACTTAACCAGATAGCTTCAAAAGAAAATCCTATTGAAAAAAAAAATGATACTATGGAACTCAGATCCTGAATCTCCCAACTCCCCCCCCCCCCCCAACCACTAATCATTGCCTCGCTGCTGTCAGAGCCCCCCTAAACTCCTTCAACACAAGATGGCGCCAGCCGTCAATTGCTCCTACTATGTGACGGGGCCAACCAATGGCACCGGTAGCCCCTGTGACATAGTAAGGGCAAAGGCTATCAGCGCCATTTTGAATACTGGCAGCCGACAGCGTGAGTGCAGTAGATGGCTCTCGGACCCCCGCTGGACCACCAGGCAGTATTGGCAAGTCTTGGGGGGGGGGTCAGGAGGGTGGGTGTTTTTTAATTTGCTCCTTTAGATGGCTGAATAATTCAGTGAAGATTCATTGTATTCATGGGAAATCGCGATACATTTCGTGACGCAACAAATACAACGAATATGGCCCTATACGTTGTGGATTGCCTATACATTGCAAATGAATGTACACCCCTATCATTCAGCAATCCTGGGAATGCACTCAAACAAGGTGGTGAGTAAGGTACTGGGGGGTAGTGCTTGAGGGGGGATATGGATGAGTAGCGTGGGGGAGTGGGGGAGCCAAGGAGCCTAGATTTTCTTTTTCTTCTCCGGGAGGGAGGGGGAACAGCCCCACAACATTCTGAAACATTTTTATGTGTTGGAGGGTTTGGCAGCAGCAGTGGGGGCAATGATTAATATTGGGAGGGGGTAAGAATTGGGTCTTGTTTTTTTTCTTTTCAATAGAATGCAACTTAATGGGTAACAGATATCTAGATATCTGGTTAAGTGGTTGATTATTCAGCCTCACAAAGCTGGACATATTAAAAATGTGGCTGGTTAGGTTTAAAGTTATCTGGCTATAGGAAACCAGTTAACGTTACTAACAGATATTCAGTGGAACGTTTGTTTTGGTGGGGATTTTTGTCTGGTTTTGTTTTGCTCTTAAATTTTTTCATTATGTTTCCTTTACATTTGGAAGTTTATGTGCAGAGTTATTTAACTGTGTGCATAGAAAGCACTCTAAGATGAATTTGAAAAGCTCGGCATGTGCCAAAATCAGAAGATGTGTGCACAAGTCAGGCTTGTATGCGCCTACCAAATTAAAAAAAAAACCCTCCCAGATGTGCACGTATCTCCTGCAGCATGCACGTCTCACTTTGATTCAAAAAGGGAGCATAGCGTGGGCAAAGCATGATCATTTCAGGGCATGGCCTAAAGATGTATATCTAAATACTTACATGGCAGGGCATGCACCCCGGTCTACTGTCACGTAACTTTACTTCTGCTATGGAGGAGGTGTAACTTAAAACAAACGAAATTAGCCATTTCTGCTGGGTTTAAAGGGTCTGGTGTAACTTCAAGGAGGGCAGGCTACCAAACCAAGGGGATTTGGAGGGCCTAACTCTTAACTTGGTGAACAGGTAGACAAACTGATGAAACTGGCAAGAGTGTGGATGCCACTATATATAAAATATGCTGACTTACACAATAGAACTGGGATTTGCACAGATAAGTGTGTGCCCAGTCCAAATTGCTTGCACATGTGCACACACTCAGGGTATGTTATAACATGCGCACATATGTGTTCTAAAGAAATCTAGCATTAGAAGGCTTTTTACTGTGAACAAGACAGTCAAAACCATTTATGCAGAAGAGTAGATTGGTTAGATTAAAGTTTCAAGAAAGCAGACAGGGAAAAAGGGAAAATATTTAAGGTTCTGGCAGAGACAAAGATGAATTATTTACCTAATGTGCTAACATTACTTGTGTGTGTTTATTCATTAAGGGGCAGATTTTTAAAAACAGCGCGATCGCGTACTTTTGTTTGCACAGCAGGCGCAAACAAAAGTACGCTGGATTTTAGAGGATACGCGCATAGCCGCGCGTATCCTCTAAAATCCTGGATCGGCGCGCGCAAGGCTGCCGATTTTGGGCAGCCGGCGCGCGCCAAGCCGCGCAGCCTGCCTCCGTTCCCTCCGAGGCCGCTTCCCCTCCCTTCCTCTACCTAACGCACCCCCCCAGCCCTATCTAAACCCCCCCCCCCTTACCTTTGTCCGTAGATTTACGCCTGCAAGAAGCAGACGTAAATCTACGTGCGCCAGCGGACTGCTGGCGTGCCGTCCTCCGACCCGGGGGCTGGTCCGGAGGCCTGGACCATGCCCCCGGTCCCGCCCCCGAAATGCCATGCCCCACCCCTGAAACGCAGCATCATCGGGTCCTGCCCCCCCGACACGCCCCCGACGCCCCCTTCCAAAAACCCTGGGACCTACGCGTGTCCCGGGGCTCTGCGCGCGCTGGCGGCCTATGGAAAATAGGTGCGCCGGCGCGCAAGGCTTTTAAAATCCGCCCGTAAATATGTCTAATTACACTTTAAACTTTTTGAGCATCATAAAGACTAAGAGTAACGAGAGAATCCTGGTGATATTTTGACAACACAATATTCAAGAGTGAAACCTGTTAAGATTTAAATTGATTCTTTCCAGTCATGCTAAACTCTAAGAGGTCTATATTCAGTCACTGTTTGGATAGCTAAGCTAGCACTGTGAATTTTTGTGTTTTTGTAAAGATTCATAAACTTTATTTTTTGAATGGACTGTGTGATTATTTTTTGTTACAGTAAAATGTATTTGTTTTTTCCTGAAAGAAGGTATCACCCCTGTGAGCCAACAAACAGTGAGTATTAACTGGGAGAGAATGAAAACGACAGAAGAGCAGCTGAGGTACAAAATATATAGAGAAAGGAGACAATGGACGTGATATTAGTTATAATTTGCAGCAGGGAATAAGATTTGGGAGGATTAGCATCAGGAAGCATAGATGTAGTGGAGCCATAGGAAATATAAAGAGGGAAAAATGTAGAGGAAGAATTACTATGGTGCACACCTGCTGGCAAATGTGGAAACCCAAGTGGATTGGAATGTGAGGCAGTTGTAAAAAGCAGGCAGATGTACAGCAACTTCCCCAGTACCTGACCAGCTGCTCAATTAGCACAGAATGGGAGCAGTTGAGGTTCAAGGTGGGGTGTGATGACTTCTGAAATCAACCACAGAGGCAGCTGGGAGAAATATGCAAATGTACTCTAACCTCTCCAGAACCCAGCTAGCTGCTTGAGCATGTGCTGAGAGCAAAAAAGGCCCAAGGTGGGCTGTGATGACTTCCAAAGTCAACCACTGAGGAAGTTAAGTGAAGTACACACACAGATGCACTGAAACCTCTCCACTGTCTTATAGCACAAGTTATTTGTTATTATATGATTAGAAAACATAAACTGTGTCTATTAATTCTGTATCCCAGAATATAAGGAAAACAAATAAATCATTTTCACTTATTTATACAAAAATATTAACTTTTGGGTAGATTTATAAAACGTTGCGCATGGAAAACAGGGGGTTACATGCATGGCCGGGTCTCGCGCGCACCGCACGCATCTTCGAAGGGGCCCGGCCACGCGTGTAACTCCCGTTACGCGCAGAAGTGCTAGTACAAATGAAAGGGGAGGTCCGGGGGTTGGGAGGGGCAGGGCTGGAGGCGGCCGGTACAGCGGACATTTGCCACTGTACCAGAGAAGGGATCGCCAGCGTGCGCATGTTGCTACTGCTCCAAAGGGAACTGGGAAAAGGGAACTATTGGGTTGCCATGCGTAAATTAAAACTTTGCCCCTCCCCCCCTGCCTGCGCGAGTCCCGGGCCGCGCACATGCATGCACGGATATTAAAATCCACCACGCATGTGCATGTGCCCCTCGTATTTTATAACACGCGTGCGCCGACACTCACATATTATATTATAGCTGCGTCCATGTGCGTGCGCCGGGAAGCGCATGCAAATGGACGCAGGTGTGTGTACGTTTTAAAATCTACCCCTTTGAATCCAAAGGGAAAGAGAATATTTTACATCATCAAATATGGAAATAAGCATAAATCATGTTATCCTGCATTTCCTGTGAATTGGTTAACATAAAATAATATCTGTCCTCATGATCCTGCATCCAGTCAGGATTTCAGGATATCAACAATGATTATCCAGGAGTTATGTCTGCATAGTTTGGGTTCTGTTATATGCAGGAATCAAACTTTTGGTTGCTGAACACGCCTGAGAGAGAAAAGGAAGTTTTGCAGCCTCCAGCCAGAAACTTCAAAAAGAGTACTTTGAAAGGGGTGGGGCTGCCTATGGTGTCCCCCCTTCCCCAACTGGGCTAAATAGAGCAGAGATATATGAAGGTTTTCTGCAAAAACCATGGCAGAGACTTTAGTTTGCAAAATGTTTGATCCTAGACTGTGGGATTTAAAGGTTCTATAAAGCTCCTTTGAGAAAAAAAATGTTCTGCGTTTAAAGCCCTTTGAAGGATGAGAGGTTTTGTGCTTCTCAATCTAACCTGCTGAGGAAGTGATGTAAAGGTCACTGAAACTGTTTAGGCACAGACAGAAGCTGGAGCATTGAAAGTGCTTCAAAGAAGGTAGTATTTACAGCTTTGGCATCCTGAACTTGCTTTATGGGCATAATAAGACTGACCAGGCCCAGGGCAATTAGTGTCCACCAGTGTATGTAACTTAAGAGCTCAGTGAGAAACAGAGCTTAGTTTGGTTGTTATCTATTGTTTACCATTCTTTTGAGATTTGTTTTCTGTATGACAAAGTCTGTTTAAACCTAGAGAGGGTAATGTTCAGACAGACCAGATAGGCTAAAGTCTGGGGGTACTTTGTATCTGAAGACGTTAGCTGTAATTTTTGAAGCATATTGATGTGCATAAATCAGCTTTGAAAATGTGCAGGTGCACACAGATTCCCTTGCGATGTACATGCACAAAGTGAAATCTGTTCGAGAATAGCAGCAACTTTGTATATGTGGATTTTGAAAATCAAAAATATGCGCATAAATCCAGATCCCATTCCAGCTCTGTCCCCAAGATTTCCTAGTTTGTGTGCTTGAAAATGTATACATGAAATTGTGTTCCATGCATAATCCTCAGGGCTATTATCGAAGACCCACTTATGTGGATAAAACTATTTTTTTTTACCTGTGCCTTTGAAGATACGTAACTTCTTAAAGAGATGCTTCCAAACAGCAACATTCTGTGATTGCCATGTTAGTGCATGTTGATATGTAGAACCAGAAGCTGTGATACATTTTATTGATCTAACTTAACACATTTTTGACTGTCAAGATCTATGCCCCCTTCAGCAGGTCAATGCAAAATGAGCTACTTACAAGGTTGGACCTGATTCATTTGAGGGCAAATTTTAAAAGCCCTATCTCCCAGTACACACACAAGTGAGGAATCCCAAAAAAGGGCAGAAAATGGGCATGGTCTGGGCAGGGCAAGGGTGGGACAAGGGCATTCTGGGACTTTAACATGAAATGTGCGCATAAGCGTGCACCAATAATCCCTGCCATCTACTGCTATAGATGGCGCGTAAGTAGGCTGATCAGTGGGGTTTTAAGGGTTGGGGCTAACAGGGGAAGCTAAAAAGCTAGAGGAGTTTAGAAGTCCTAACCCTTAACTGGATGAACTGGGAATGAACTGGGAAAACTAGTAATGACATCAGCATGCATCCTTTATAAAATGTCCCTACTTATGCGGTAGAGGTGGCATTTGCACACATGCATGCGTCCATATACATATTCGTGTATTCAGCCTATTTTATTCCATGCATACATATATGCACATATGTTATAAAATAACCACATCGCATGTATGCGAGCCAGAATACACACATACATGTGCACCCACGGGCCATTATCAAAGTTACATCTAAGGATTTTCTCCAATTCTGTATCTATGCAGAAAAAAAAAACGTAGTTAAAAAGGAACTTTTAAACTTGATTATGGAGGAAAGCAGACAGTTGCCCAGGAGTGCATGGTTCAGAGAGAAATATCTTCTAAAGATACTGACATAACAGGGTAGTTAAAATATCCCAATAGAGAGGTTGTGATAAAGACTGAAGTAATCCAGGTGGAATTAAATAAAGAGTCAAGAAATATGAAGGATTCCAAATACTTTGTATGAACTGCTAATAAGCAGATTGTGAATAAAAATGAAAAAAAAATAGTCTAAATTGTCTGTAGGTGAATTTCATAAGTTTAGAAAATAAGATTGTAAAATGTATGGCACTTAATGAAGATATAGACAACATAGGAATCTCAGAGACCAGGCTGAAGGAGGTTAAGCAACAGGAAACTGTTATGCCAAGGTACAAATTATATTGATATGACATGTTAGATCAAATTGGTGGAGGGATGGCACTATAGGACATAGTAAATGACGTCAGATAAAGACCATCCAGTCTGGTCAGCAAGTTTTTAGGGTAGAATGACAGCTCCATGCAACTTACCCCCAAGCCTTCTGTTAAGGATAGTAACTATTGTTCTTTGCAGGTTACCCCCAAGCAGAAATATATACATTAGGGGGCAAATGTTCAAAATAATTTACATTCTTAAAACTGGGTGTTACATGTGCAAATGTTCTTTATGTGTGTAAGTGAGCTTTTGAAAATTGCCATAATATATAGCATTGAATTGTCAATAGGTTTACATGTGGTAGTAGACCTCTAGATGACCAAGCAATAAAAGGAGTGCTTAGAGAGGAAATAAGAGAAAAACTAAATGATTCTCCTCAGAAACACCACAAACATTCTTTGATAGTGATGATTTAAACCAGAAGATGTAAAAAGTCAAACTGATAAACTAAAGATTAACAAATCATCAGCATTGGATGGTATAAACCCCAGCATTCTGAAAGAACTCTAAAATGAAATTGAAAATTTGTTACAAGTCATGAATAACCTGTAATTTAAAACTGTGAAACCTGTAATTTAAAGACTGGATTTTTAAAAAGGGCTCCCAGGTGATCCAGAAAGCTATAAATTGGTAAGCGTCATGTCAGTGCTCATCAAAATGGTATAAGCTATTCTTAAAAAAACTTTAAGGGTCACAAAGGTACTTATGGCTTAATGGAGGCAAGTCAAAAAGGTTTTACCAAAGGGAAGTCTTGTTTTAGCAATCTATTAGATTTGTTTTAAAGATGTAAATAAACTTGTAAATAAAAGTGAGTAAGCTAATATTTGGATTTCCAGAAGGCATAGAAGACTCGCAGGAAATTAAAGAAGCAGAGTCCTTTTGCCGAATTGTAACTGGTAAAAGTGAGGAAACAAAAAGTAGAACAAACTAATCAGTTTTCTAAATGAAGAAAGGTTAATACTAGTAGAGTACCCCAAGGATCTGTACTGGAACCTGTGCTATTTAACTTATTCATTAATGATCTGGAAAAAAGAACAATCAGCGAGGTGATTATACTTGCAGAAAGCACACATTTATTCAAACTTGTTAAAACATGAGTGGATTATGAAGACTTGCAGAAGGACCTTGCAAGACTAGGAGACTGGGCATTTAAATGGAAAACAAAATTTAATATGTCCAAGTGCAAGTTGCATATTTGGCCATAGTGTGGAAACATTGACAAATGGAGAGACATGCGAGACACTGTAGAAAATAGTGATTAAGAAAGGATTGGTATTTCTTCTTTGATGTTCAGCGATGCAGTGAAAAACCCCAGAATCAGCACTTCCTTTCAAAACATAGACCATGTTGGGGTTTTATAGATGAAGCGCTGCTGTACTTGGAGTCATCTAAAAGATGTACAATAAACAGATAAGTTGGATTTTTTTTTGCATATATTGAAAATTTAAAAAAAATATATAAACTGGTACTAGACCACTGATTATACAGAAGGCAAATGAAGACCCTGTTGGTTTGTCCAGAAGTGCCTAGTATAATGGTGTCTTACATGCCAACATTTATATGGTGAAAGTTGTATGAAAATTCTCATTAGAGGAATATTACATGTTTCAATTATTTCTTCCTCTGGGGTAGATTTTTAAAAACTGCGCGATCACGTACTTTTGTTTGCGCAGCAGGCGCAAACAAAAGTACGCTGGATTTTATAAGATGGATCGGTGCGCGCAAGGCTGCCGATTTTGGGCAGCCGGTGCGCGCCGAGCCTCGCAGCCTGTCTCCGTTCCCTCCGAGGCCGCTCCGAAATCAGAGCGGCCTCGGAGGGAACTTTCTTTCGCCCTCCCCTCACCTTCCCCTACCTAACCCACCCCCCCTGGCCCTATCTAACCCCCCCCCCTTACCTTTATCCACGGATTTACGCCTCCCGGAGGGAGACGTAAATTCACGCACGCCAGCGGGCTGCTGGCACGCCGAGACCTGACCCGGGGGTGGTTCCGGAGGGCACAGCCACGCCCCTGAAATGCCCCGGGCCGGCACCACGCCCCTGGTCCCGCCCCCGAAACGCCGCGCCCCGCCCCCAAAATGCCGCGTCATTCGGCCCCGCCCCCGACATGCTCCCTTCCAAAAACCCCGGGACCTACGCGCGTCCCAGGGTTCTGCGCGCGCCGGCGGCCTATGGAAAATAGGCGCGCCGGCGCGCAAGGCCCTGCTCGCGTAAATCCGCGCGGATTTACGCGAGCAGGGCTTTGAAAATCCGCCCGTCTATGTAATAGACACTATGGGGCCGATTTTAAAAGTTACCCGCGTGGGGTACATTTGTGCGCGCACAAATGTACACCCGATTTTGTAACATGTGCGCGCTGGCCAGCTGCCAGTGCGCCATGCCCCAGCACAGGTTGCTGTGCCAGAGCACTCGGTCCCGCCCCCGGACCGCTGCCATGCCCCCGACCACACCCCTGGACTGCCCCTTTTTCAAAGCCCCAGGACATACGCACGTCCCGGGGCTTGCGCGCGCCACAAAACCTATGTAAACTAGGCTTGGCACGCACAGGGGTAGGTTTTCAGGGGTTACGTGAGTATCTTACGCGCGTAACCCTTTGAAAATCTACCCCTATATGTGACAAATACAAAGTGAAGCACATAAGGAACTTTATTCCTAACTACAGGAACACATTACTGAGTTTTATAATAAAAATTGCCACCCAGGAAAAGGACCTTGGAGTGCTAATGGACAATACTTTTAAATCCTCAGCTCAGTGTGTGTCTTTGGTTAAAAAAAGCAAATAGAATGTTAGCAAGCATTTGGAGATGAATGGAGAACATCATAATATATCTGTATCAATTCATAGTGCAAATGTACATTGAATATTGTATGTAATTTTGGTTGCTCCCTTCTTGAAAATAACATAACAGAACTAGAAAAGTACTGAGAAGGGCAACAAAATGATAAAAAGGTTGGACTGGCTCTTTTATCAAGGCAGGCTAAGCATGTTAGGGCTCTTAAGCTTGGAGAATAGGCTGAGAGGTATATGATATGAGTGGAACAGGTACATATATGATATAATTATTGTTTCAAATAGTACAAAGACTAGGGGAACAGTCAATGAAAATAACAACCTGCAGATTCAAAGCAAATTAGAGAAAGGCTTTTTCATTCAGCACACAATGTTCACACACCACGGAGCAGCTCCTGACATATATGCTTATATTTTAGGCAATGTGTCTATGAGACTTTTCAGGGTTCCCCTGAAGAAGCCCTTACCAGCAAAACAAGGACTGTGTCGGGGCTTTACATTTATTCATTCAGAATACTATACATTATTGCATGACGGCTATATAGTAGATGGTTGCATGGTAATAAAAGGTGGTGTTGTGCTCCTCCCGTGGCTGGAGCCACAGGAGGCGCTTACCTGCGCGTCTGGAGGCTGTAGAAGCCGGGGCCTTGCCTGGTTCCGTGGCCGGGCCACCACCGTGCTGGCGTGGCAGGAGCCAAGTCGGGGTTCCTCTTGCAGCACAGAGCCATGCCCGCCCTTCCCTTGTGGCCTGGGAGCCGCCAACACCGCCATCTACCCCGTGGCATAGAGGCCGCATCCATGATGCTTCCTGCGGCAGAGGTGCCGCTCCCGGAGGTCTTCAGCGGCTCGGACACCACCTTCCTCTTCGGGGCCTGCCCTGAGGCCCAACTTCCTCTCTCCAGCTCAGGGTCGCAGCGGCAAGCATGGCCGCTATCCACGGTCCTGCCCCTTCCTTCCTAAGGGGCGGGCCCACGGCTTCTTCCTTTTTTTAAAAGGCCAGCCAGGGGTGCCCATATGAGCTCCTCCGAGGGAGTTGCTGTCTTCAGCCCTATAAAAAGGCTTCTCCATCAATCAGTCTTTGCTTCGGCAAGGAGCTAGACCTCCTGGGCTAGTCCTCCCAAGGACTTCTTGTTTTCAGCTCCTTCCTGGCATCTTGACCTTCTTCCATGGATCTTTGTTTATCTTCCTGGTCTATGTCCTGATATTCCTTGATGAACTGATGTTCCTCGATGTCCTGATGTCCCAAGTTCCGTCATGTTCCTGGTCCTAATGCTCCAGGTCCGGTGGAACTCTTGCCTCTGGAGATTTCCTGCTTCTACTCTGAGTTTCCAAGCTCCAAGGTTTTATCTCATTTCCCAAGTTCAGCTCCGAAGGATCCAAGGGGTTTCTACTAACCTGAGCTATGAGACTTCCTGAGCCTGTCCCGCTCTCCTTGTGGTCCGCGACCAGCTGTCCGGCTGTGTAGGGCGTGAAGTGGACAGTGTGGCCTGCGACCAGGCCCACATGCTGTGTAGGGCACCTGAGGGTCTTGCTCATCCCTTTTGTTTCCTGTCTTCGTCCCAAGCTCCACATCAGAGTCTTCACTCCAAGTTCCAGTCTTCATTCCAAGCTCCAGTGCATATGGCCTCCTTCAACCGTGACCTCTATCCAGCCTGCAGCCTCTGCTACACCCTGTGGCAGGTCCGAAAGGGCTTGGAATGGTCGGAGGACCATTCAAAGACCACCACTGCATTGGTGGTCTCATGGGCGAGCAGGTCAGTGGAGGATTTGAGGTTCCTGATTCTCAGACTTGGACTGTCTTCACTGCAAGGGCACACATTCTCCTTGTTCCATGCTAGAGAGCCCTCGGTTGTGCTCCGTCCCATTGTAAGCGCATCAGGACTGCCAAGCTTTGAGCGTCCTGAGCTTGAGGCCAACGTAAGCTCCAACAGAATTGCTGAAGCCATGTGCCCGGTGGGACTACCCTTGTCCCAGGTCCTGCCCTGAACTCCAGAAAAAAAAATGTTTTAGACCTTCTCCACAACCCGCTGGAGGCGCCAGCGCTCCTGATTCCATGACCTGCTGGAGGTGCCAGCTTTCTTATTCCATGACCTGCTGGAGGCACCAGCTCTCTTGATTCCACAAACTGCTGGAGGCGCCAGCTGTCTGGTTCCCATGACCTGCAGGAGGCGACTGCATCCAGACTTCCAGTTCCTCGACATTTCCAGAATGGGGTTCCACGACCCACAGGAGGCGCCTGCGCCTCACCTGATGTTTGCTGTCATAGCCTGATCCCACCCTGGATCCCCACCCGTGTCTTCCTTGTCTTGTTCCTTGGTCTTGTTCCTTGCTCTTGTTTGTTATTTCTTGTTGTTGTTTCTTGTTGTTGTTGTTTCTTGCTCTTGTTTTCCCATTTTGTTCTTTGTCCTTGTTCAACACTCCGTTGTTGTATTCTTGTTGTTCTCCGCTGTTCCTTGTTTCCTCTTGCTCCGCTGCTTCTTGTCCTGTCCCTGTGCTTCACTCTTGTCTTGTCTTGTTATTTATAAACTTTTATAAATCAATGTCATTTTTTGTATGACAAAAGGTTGCTGTTATACTGATTAAAATAAGTTATGATTGCCATAGAAAAAAATACCAAAGAATATATTAATATCAGAAATGTTTTGTTCTTTAGTGATGCTAAACATCTCAGCTCTGAAAGGGTTAACCTATAGGAGAATACAAAGATTGAAATGTTCAGATAAGCTCTTCCTTATCAGCATCAATGATCTTCCTTATATTATTCTTATTATTCTGGTCAAGCAGTCTTTACAATGTAGTTTTTTGATTATAACACAAAACCAGAGGCATGTATTCCCTCTATTCTGTAAGCACTGACATCTCTTCTTGAATATAACTGATGTCTAGAACACATTTTACAAGAATACTATAAGTTGACTGATAAAAAATTGGTCTGCTCACAGCCACAATAAATTATTTTTATAGACATGCTGAAGCACTATAATAAAAGTAAAAACAATAAAAGTAAAAATGAAGTACTTTGCTTTCAATATGATAAAACATAAAAACCTATTACAAAGGCCTTTCAACAAGTAGAGGGATCCAATGTTAACAATGATGATATAACTAAATTCCAGTTTTGGTTGTATACTCTGGAATTGCTTAACCAAACAATCTAAGGCCTAGATTTTCTAAAGGCGCACAGGTCTGTGAATCCTGCAGTAATGAGGGGCGGGCCTGCGAAAGCCGGCAGCGATCGCACCACCACAGTGTTATCGCTGCCGGCTTTCACACCCAATAGCGCCACCGTGAAAGGTGGCGCTATTGGGTGCTTTACTAAATACTGCATTGTGCCAAAGGGAGCTTTCTTCTTTTGTTTAGAAGTAGGGATGTGCAACCCCTAAAAATTTCATTTAGGATTTTTTTTTCTTTTTTTCTGGGGGAGTGGGTTTCATTTCATTTACTGTTTATTTTTGTTTGGTTCATTTGCTGAACCAGTATTAACAAAAATAATTAAACAGGTCCCCAGGACCCTTCTAACTCCTTTTTGCCTCTCCCCCAAAAAGCTGCTGTGTATGGGGACCTCCATGGCCCCCACTTATCTGTTCTGTGGAATCTTGGATCATGAAAGGGGCAGGAGGTATGCTCACTCGCCTTCTTGGAAAGATCTTGAG
Organism: Rhinatrema bivittatum; assembly: GCF_901001135.1. Taxonomy (NCBI): domain Eukaryota; kingdom Metazoa; phylum Chordata; class Amphibia; order Gymnophiona; family Rhinatrematidae; genus Rhinatrema; species Rhinatrema bivittatum. Next base: position 131,158,732 of record NC_042615.1, on the reverse strand, counting down.
GAGTCCTGATGAGGCCTCCCGAATTTCTCATGGAGTACCATGGAGCCATGGAGATACCTGGACCAGCGATGGAGGTATTTTTTTTTTAACTGTATTCAAAATGAACAAAAGAAAAATCAATCAAATTTTGATGGTTTTTCTGTCATTCCATTTTGAAAATGAAATGAAATGATTTAGTAAATTTCATTGATATTTCCTATTTTGTTTCAAATGAATGTGCCTTTCTATTTCTAAGATATAATGAGGACAGGTTTCAGAGGGAGCTAGTCATGTAAATGAGGAGTTACCCTGGCTAGATCCATTAGGTGAAAATTGCACCCCTCAGAACAACTACATTTAGCTGAAGAGAAAAAAGGTAATCTCAGGTGAAGATGGATTGCGGAGGGACATGCACACTTTCAACCCACAGATGAAGGTCCACAAGTACTTGTGGCTTCCTATCTGCTTTCACACCCCAGTTCCTATCTGCTTTCACACCCCAGTTCCTCAATACCTCTCCTCGCTTATCTCTCCCTCACGCCTCCTCATGAACTCTGCTTATTGGGTAATCTACACTGTCTCCTCCATCATTAAGTCCCAACTCAGAACTTTATACCATTCTGCACTGCATGCTTGGAATAGACTATCTGAGTTCATGCATCTTGCTCCCTCTCTGAAATATAGAAACATGACAGAAGTTAGTGTGGATAGACAGTCTATGTCTATCCACACCAACTATTCAGCTTTATAATCCTTTCCATTCCCTCAGAGATTTTCTGTGTTTATCCCATGCTTTCTTGAATTAATGTTCTCCTTGTTTTATGCATCCACTGCCCTCTCTGTAAAGAAATGTTTGTTTAGATTGCTCCTGAATCTACCACCTTTCACCCTTATCCCATGAAGCTTCATTTTAGGGTCTCCTTTCCTTTGAAAAATGCCTGACTCTTGGCATTGGAAACCCTGGAAGTATTTAAATATCCCTATCATATCTCCCCATCATGCCCATTTTAGAAGCCACCATCTGGACCAAATCCAACCAGTTTATGTCCTTTTGAAGTTGCAGTCTCTAGAAGTATTCTCACCAGGGACTTTTACTGGGGCAATATCTCCTCCCTTTTTCTTCTGACCATTCCTTTCCCTGTATAATCAAGTATCCTTCTTGCTTTTCTCATCACCTTATCCACCTGCTTTTTTCACTTTTTAATCATTTGATGTGATCACCTCCAAATCCTGCTCTTCTTTTGAGCTTTTATTCCATCCCTTTATTTTCAGTTTAAAGTAATTTTCACCCAAGATTTTTCCAAAGGTGACATTCGGTTTAAACTGATATTCACTCTGCTTGTAGGCTGATTAAAAAGCTGCTCCAGAGCTGCAGATGCAGTTTCAAGGCCTCCACCCACTGTTGGAATCCAGTGTGGGCCAAAGCGTGTTCTGTGTTTCAAGTCCCACCCTCCACCAGTGAATGTTCTTACCCTACAGTGCCGCCCATGCCATGTTTCAAGTCCTGTCTCCTCACTCCCTAAGCAGCCAAAGTGCCTGCTGACTAATGCCGTAAATGCATTTCATAATATCTACCCCAAGAAAAAATAATCAATTGAATAATCCCAACTGAATATTATTTATTGATGAGCATGTCTCCAAATCCTTACAGTAAAAAATTCTGTCTATACATATTAAAAACTATCTACCACAATCACCTAGGGATATGCAGAGGGATGGCATACGTTGCATTCGGTATTCATCGGGGGCGGATACATTGCATTTGGCAAGGGGGGCCCCCGATACGTTCATGCGCTCATTCTTATTCGTTTCCTGGCTAAAACTGAATTAACTACAACCCCCCACCCCCTGACCCCCAAGACTTACCAAGACTCCCTGGTGGTCCAGCGGGTGCTCCAGAAGCCATTTCCTGCACTCGGGCCGTCGGCTGCCAGTATTCAAAATGGCACCGATAGCCTTTGCCCTTACTATGTCACAGGGGCTACCGGTGCCATTGAACATAGTAGGAGCACAAGATAGCACCGGCCATCCATTGCTCCTACCATGTGACAGGAGCTGACCAATGGCACCGGTAGCCCCTGTGACATAGTAAGGTCAAAGGCTATTGGTGCCATTTTGAAACCGGCAGCCAAGGGTGTGTGCAGGAGATGGCTCCCGGACCCCCCGCTGGACCACCAGGGAATTTTGGTAAGTCTTGGGGGGGTCAGGAGGGTGGGGGGTTTGTTTAAATTGGCTCCTTTAGACTGACAAATAATTTGGCGAAGATTTGTTGTATTCGTGGGGAATCGCGATACATTTTGCTTCCCCATGAATACAACGAATATGTCCCTATTCATTGCGGATTGCCAATTCATAGGGAATGAATGTACACCCCTACTCAATAAGCATGCTGCTGAAAGAGAGCGGAGAAGCCGGGAGCCACCACCAGTAAGGATGAATGCTGTTGCAGTTTTATGGGGGGGTAAATGGGGAGGGGAAGGAGGGAGATTCTTGGTGGGGTGGGGGAGAGAGAGGGACATGTTTAGATGGGAATGGGGTAGAGATGGGGATGCTGTTGTGTGGGTGAGGGGGAGAATATGATAATATTGTTTTAATATTCTGGCATCTGTCCACAAAACTAAACTCTAATATTTATCCAGAAAACAGTCATTTTTTTCAACAGATTTTATCCTGCTTTTGTTCTTATAATTAAGCCTTATAAATTAATGGGAAAATTACAATAAAAAACAAAAATGAAGGTCCCTATCTATGTTGTACTCTTTTGGGGTTCTGCATCCTAAATGCATAACTCTGCATTTTTTAGCATTAAATATTAGCTTCTAGACCCTAGACCATTCCTTGAGTTTCACTAGATCCTTCCTCATGTTTTCCATATCTTCCTGGCTGTCTACCCTATTGGTTTTGGTGTCATCCACAAAAAGACAAACCTTCCTGACAATCCTTCCACAATGTAGCTCATGAAAATGTTAAAAAGAACTAGTGCAAAGTCCAAACTCTACAACACAGCACTAGTAAAGTCCCTCTGCGAGGAATGAACTCCATTTATTACTACACTTTGCCTCCTCCCTCTCAACTAATTTCTAACTTAGTTCATCAATTTAGGGCCATACCAAGGATGCTCATTTTATTCATAAGTTATCTATGCAGAATGGTGTCAATGGCCTTACTGAAATCCAAGTACACTACATTTAGTGCTCTCCCAAATCCAACTGTCTGGTCACCCAATCAAAGAAACTGATCAGATTTGTCTGATAGTACTCATCTTTCGTAAATCTTGCAAACCATTGGATTGCAGAAACTGCACTTCTGTTTTAGCAGCAATTCCATTAATATGTCCACTGCAGAGGTCAGATTAACTGGCCTGTAATTCCCAGTCTTTAATTCCACTTTTGTGAATAGGGACCATATTTGCCTATCTCTAATCATCCAGAGCTACTCCTGAGTCTAAAAAGCATTGAAATGGTCAGTCAGAAGAGCTTCCAGAACATCTGTAAGTTCCCTTAATACCCTCAGATGTATCCTGTCCACCCCTATTGCTTTATCTACTTTTAGGTTTAGCTGGCTCCTCACACAAACTTTTCTGAAAATTGATTGAGGTTTACCTCACTTCTAGTCTTATTTGGGTTTGTTTGATGTGGTCCTGCTCCTGGCCCTTCCACAGTGAACATCAAATAGAAATATTTGTTAAGCAATTTTGCTTTTTGTTCATCAATCTCATCTTCCCCTTCATGTCTGAGTCTCACAAGGCCACTTTTGCATTTCCTCTTACCACTAACATATCTAAAAAAGTATTGTCCTCCTGTTTTATCTTATCTGCTATTTTTTTCTTCCACTGGAATCTTTGCATTCTTGACTACTTTCCCAGCTTCTCTATAACTTTTCCAGATATTGTTGCCTGTCTTCCTCTTTCTCTTTCTTGTAGTTTATGAATGCTAATCTTTTTTCCTTACCTTTTCAGCTACTTTCTTTAGAAAGTCATAGTGTACTATTTTTCTTCCTTCCTTATTTACGTTCCTTACAGAAAAGTAAGTTGTCCTTATAATATCTCTTTTTTGTTTTGTACTTTACTCTTCTATTTTTCCATCCAGCTGACTCCTTGAGGTATACCCCCGTTTTAACAAAGTTAATTTTCTTGAAGTCTAGGACCATGCCCTTGAATGTACCTTCATTGCCTGCACTCCAATACTGAACCATACTGCCCATTCTACATCCCAGATGATCATCAACTCAGCATTAGCAATACTATCCCTGTTGGTAAGCACCAGGTCCCATATTGCCCCATCCTGTGTGTGTTCCATTACCACTTTACAGAACTGTTGTCCCTGCAGAAAATCCAGATTCTTCCTGCTTCTAGAAGACACCACATCCATGATGTCCCAGTCAACAACTGGCTGACTGAAGTCAACTTTAGCAGCTTCCCTTTCATAACAATTTTGTGAATATCTATTACATTTCTACCATTTCTTCTGTCTGCGATGGAGGTCTGTATTATAATGCCTCCTTCGTTCCTTGTAAGCCCTGTTGTTCTATTGCCTATTATTTTTATATATAGTGCAACTCCTCTTGCCTTTCTTCCTATAGCTTAGTATAACTATACCCAGTCATGGTTTTTCATGTACCATGTCTCTGTGATAGTTTTGAGTCGACAACTAGGAAACAAAAATCCCAATAATCCTGTACTCAAATCAGAAACAAACAGGATAGGAGACAATAATAACTAGAAAAGTGCAGTCTTTAACTTCTGTTCAATATATCTCTCCAGTAGGGGTGACAGCAAGCCGGGAAGCCAGTGTAAGACCAACTTTGAGGTGGTTGCCCGGTCTGCTCAATCATCCACCCCAGAGGAAAGGTGAAAAGAGAAAGTAGGAAATGTTCTTTTTTTGTTTTGCAATTAAAAGTTTTTTTTTCAAGAACAACAGAGCCACACTGTTTACCCCACACTGTTCATATATCTGTCCCCTGCTCTCTAACCAAATGCATGCGCTGCAAGGTCTCAAATAAAACAAACCCCCGTCAGCTGATTTCAGTCTGTCCTGCATCAGGAGGTTCCAAACTCAGATGAGGTGGTGAAGATCAAACTACCAGAAGCGTGTTTCAGGATCATGAAAAGACTCGTAAGATAAGTTTTGTACCCCTTGATGCAGGGCAGACCAAAACATCAGCTGATGTCGGGGTTTTCTTAATCTGAAAGTGTATGCTTACCCTGATCTAGCATGACAGACACAGAAGAGGAGGCAGCAATTTTTATTATTAAGGCCTAATGTGTTGGAAACGGGGGCTTTATTTATTTTAAAGTTCCCATGTAAATGTATAATTAAATACCTGAATGTTTCCTGTATTTTCTTTCAACCCTCGCAATTGGCCTCCTTTATAAGTAATAAAGTTATTTCTGTTTCCTCCTCCTCTCCTATGCCTAGTTAGGATGCATTAGTCTGAGTTGGTCGTTCAATTTAGTAATATCCTCTTTTGCTAGTTTCCTTATAAAGGGAAGATACCTAAAGATTAGGGATGTGAATCGTTTGACGATTTAAAAAAATCATCAGATATTTTTTAAATCATCAAAAATCATTAGAGTCGCGATACAATAGAAATTTCCCCGATTTATTGTGAAAAATCGTAAATCGGGGGAGGGCGGGAAAACCGGCACACCAAAACATCCCCTAAACCCACCCCAACCTTTTAAAACAAATCCCCCACCCTCCCGAACCCCCCCCCCAAAATGCTTTAAATTACCTGGTGGTCCAGTGGGGGGGGTCCCAGCGCGATCTCCTGCTCTCGGGCCATCGGCGCCATTTTGGCTGCCACTAATATAAATGGCGCCGAAGACCCGATAAAAAAACAACCCACCCGACCCTTTAAAATGACCCCCTTGACCCCCCCCAAAAAAACCCTTTAAAATTACCTGGTGGTCCAGCAGGGGCGCAATCTCCCACTCTCGGGCCATCAGCTGCGTTAATAAAAATGGTGCCGATGGCCCTTTGCCCTTACCCTGTGACAGGGCAAAGGTAGCACCGGCGCCATTTTGAATATTGGCAATACGGCCTGAGTGCCGGTCGGCCCCTATGACAAAGTGAGGGCAAAGGTAGCGCCGGCGCCATTTTGAATACTGGCAATACGACCCGAGTGCAGGAGGTCGCTCCCGGACCCGCGCTGGACTTTTGGCAAGTCTTGTGTTGGTCAGGAGGCCCCCCCAAGCTGGCCAAAGTCCCTGGGGGTCCAGCGGGGGTCCGGGAGCGATCTCCTGCACTCAGGCCATATTGCCAATATTCAAAATGGCGCCGGCGCTAAAGGGCCATCGGCGCCATTTTTATTAACGCAGCCGATGGCCTGAGAGCCGTTGATCGCTCCCCGCGCTCCCGCTGGACCACCAGATAATTTTAAAACATTTTTTGGGGGTTCAGGAGGGTGTTTTGATTATCGGATCGGGCGCAGCCGATAATCAGAACTCAAATCGGGCTGGGCGATAAAAATTTTAAGATTTGGATCGGAACCGGAACCAATCAGATTCCGGTTCCGATTCGCATCTCTACTAAAGATGTGACTTGGAACCTCTGTAAATAGAGGACTGGGATTTGTGAAAATTTCAAAAATTCCATTTAATCGTTGTATTGTTTTCCTATTTATAATATTTTTTTAGAGATGTGCATTCGTTTATCACGAATTAGGCAATTTCAACGAAATTGCCTAATTCATCCTGGTTCGGGGGACCCAAACCCCAAAACGGATTTTCCCCGAACTTCAGGAAAAATTCATTTTTCAGGTTAGTGCGGGGGGGGGGGGGGAGGGGCACATTTATTAACAAACCAAAAAAAACACCCCAACCCTTCAAATGTACTTTATTACAACCCCCCTCCACACATCCTGATCCTTCCCCAATAATTACTAAAAGCCCTGGTGATCCAGCGGGGTCCCGCGAGCGATTTCTCCCTCTCAGTCCGTCGGGCCAGCCAGGAATCAAAATGGCACTGGTGGCCCTTTGCCCTTACGATGTGACAGGGGCTACCGGTGCCATTGGCCAGCCCCTGTCACATGATAGGAGCAATGGACGGCTGGCGCCATCTTAGAAAATGGCACGGGCCATCCATTGTTCCTTCCATGTGACAGGGGCCAACCAATGGCACCGGTAGCCCCTGTCACATGGTAAGGGCAAAGGTCCACTGGTGCCATTTTGATTCTTGGCAGACCCGACGGCCCGAGAGAGAGACATCGCTCACGGGACCCAACTGGACCACCAGGGCTTTTAGTAAGTCTTGGGGAGGGATCGGGATGGTGGGGGGAGGGGGTTGTAATAAAGTAAATTTGAAGGGTTGGGGTGAGTTTTTTTTATTCGTTTTTTTTTAATTCGTTTTTTCTGATCTGTTTCGCCGAAAAACAACTTGTGGGAAAACAAATTTTTCCCACGAAGCACCCGAATCGAAACCCAACCCGACACAGAAAAATGAAGCTCATCTCTAATATTTTTGTTTTTCACATAACTGTAACTTCAAGTATGTTTTCTTGAAATGTATCTTCAAAAATTGCAAAATTAAAAATTAAAAAAAAAAAATCCAAACACACTACATCTAGTGGTTCACCTTTATCCACATGTTTATTAATCTCTTCAAGAAAATGAAGTAGATTTGTGAAGCAAGACTTCTCTTGGTTAAATCCATGCTGACTGTGTTCCAGTAAACCTTGTCTTTCAATATGCTCTGTGATTTTGATCTTTAGAATAGTTTCCACTATGTTTCCTAGCACTGAAGTCAGTCTCAATGGTCTATAGTTTCCTGGATCACTCCTGGAGCCTTTTTTAAATATTGGGGTTACATTGGCCACCCTCCAATCTTCAGGTACAATGGATGATTTTAATGATAGGTTACAAATTTTAATTAATAGATCTGAAATTTCATTTTTTAGTTCATTCAGAAACTTCGGTGTATACCATCCAGTTCAGGTGATTTGCTACTCTGTAGTTTATCAATCTGGCCTACTACATCTTCCAGAATCACAGTGATTTGGTTCAGTTTACTTATCACCCTTGAAAACCATCTCCAGAACCGGTATCTCCCCGACATCTCCAGTCATCACTTTTTTGAGCTCTCCCCTTAACTTCAGCCATAACTGCTTACATTAGCCATTCTCCCTCCAGTCCTCTAGTCTGCCCTCTCTTACCCCCATTTTAGGCTACTGCTGCTGTTCCTCATGTCCTCCCTTCCCTTCCCAAACCTATCCTATTTTTGCCACTCCTCCAACCACTTTGTATAATGACATTATTAGTCATTCTTACTCATCCCAAGCTACTGCCATTGGCCTTCCACGCTTACCAATTGTTAGGGGCACCGGCCACAGAGGCCCGCATCCGGCTCCCTCCTCTTACCGGTGTTGCACCGGCATTCCGCTGGCTCCCGGCATCATGGTCGGGGCAGGGAGCTGTGGCAGATGCACTGCCTCCTGCGCGACCCGTCCTCTTCTGACGCAGTCCTCTGGCACAGCCCAGCCGGCTGCAGCTTCTCCTGCCAGCTGCCTTAGGCACGCACACACACCTCCTCCATCCCTTTAAAGGGACAGCAACAGGCGCTGCCCCTATCTTTCGTTTCCGGTCCTGGGCTAAATCTAGGCAAGGCCTGCTCTCAGATCTTGCCTTGGCTTCTCCTGGCTCTCCTTCTGTGTGGATTCCTGGACCTCCATCTTCTCACTGGACTTTCTGGATTCAGACCCCTGCCTGCGCTTTCGGACCTTGAGTATCGCCGCCTGACCTGACCTTTGCCTGACCACTGGACTATGAGTATCTCCACCTGATCTGACCTTTGCCTGACCACCGGACCATGAGTATTGCTGCCTGCCCTGACCTTTTGCCTGTCTATTGGATCATGAGTATTGCCGCCTGCCTGGACCCTTGCCTGACCTCTGGATTACGAGCACCACCACCAGCCCTGACCTCTGCCTGGCTTCTCGACTACGAGACTACCTGTACCTGAGACCCCACGTAAGACCAGCCGGCCCCGGCACCTATGGGCTCAACCTGCGGGGAAAGAGGGCTGGTAGTGGTGAAGGTTCCTCAGGGTCTCAGCCACTCTCAAGCCTCGCCAGCCAACGGAGGGAATCTGTAGGGCTCCTCCCCATAGGTGGTGCAAACTCCCCCTTGGCCCAAGGATCCACTACCATAACACCAATTGCCTCATAATGCTGTTAGTGCTCTTAGGGCTCCTCCTACTTCCAGTCTTTGCCTCCAGAACTCACCGTGTTCTCCTCCTTCTGCTCCATAGAGCACAGAGTACTCACAGCTGTCCTTAGTTGTGGCTGCTGCATCTTTCACCTAATTTGATCTTTGCTGCCTGCTTCCCATCAATTCTGATATCCTTATCTTGCAGAGGGCTTCCCCAATGAACTCAAAAGAATGCATTGTGACAGAGCTTTTACCCAGAAAACCGTGTAACAGGAAGCACAAAGAGGATAACTTTAAAAGGTGTGCATGGGAGCTCATATACACGTGTATGTGCGCATACCCAAATCTATAATCCTATTGTATAAAATGTGTATATTATGTCTACGCATTTTATAAAATATGCATCTATCTGTGTGAGGACATGTGTGTATGCATGCTAGTGCATGATTTCTGCAATCAATTAAAACCATGTGTATCAATGCCGTGAGAACGCGTACTTTAACCCCCTATTTTAAATTTATACATGCATATATTTTGTGCGCAAAAATAACATAGGACCCATGTAAGTCAGGTTTTACACACATAAATTGGCGAACTTTAAAAGATACGTGCATGAGTGAAATTACCAGTTTAACCAATTAACCCACCAGTTACCCAGTCTTATCGCAACTCATCAAAACCCTCCTGCTTCTTAGGCCTGACCTCCCTCTAGTTCACTCAGACCTCCCACCTAACCTTCACCTAATAATTAGCAGGGGAAAACTTATGCAAGTGAATGCAGAAATGTACATGGGTTCTTGTCTTTTAAAATAGCAGCTTACGCACATTAGCACTGGTCATGCCCTGGAACTCCCCTTTCCTGCCTGCTTTTATAGTTGCGAACATTTGCTTGTGAAAATGCAATATGCACGTTTATTGAACAATTTTAAAATACTGATTGTGCACGTAGAGGATACCTACATGTGTATATCCTTAATTTTACCTGGTAACGTCTTGAAAATTTTCCTTAAAAGAAACTAAAATGATAATTCTCAAAGAAAACAGGAAATGACTCAAAAATAACTTTTGCTGGAAAATCAAAAGTAAAGAAAGTATAAAAAAGGAATATTTCAAGCTAATCATCAAGGTAATTAAATCTTTAAAAACATATTCAATGATACTTCTCCTTAACACATACAGGATACCACTGACAACATCAAAATAGATCATTATATGCTTTTTTTTTTTCTTTCCTAAAGAGTTCAAAATGGAATATAAGGGAAGCTAAGATGAAAATGTTATTTTCAGTGGTCCATGCACTAACTTCATGAACCGTGGCCCTCACTTCCAGTCTTGGGCTGGCCGTACTGTCCCCGACATGGAGAAGCACCACTGACTCCCCACATGGTGGGACACTGCTTTTGGATGCAGTGAGAAGCTGCTGTTCCCTCACGTGGCAGGACACTGTTGACTCCAACACCAGTGCCTCTCCCTAGGCGTGCACGTCACTCTATAGCTTTTAAAGACACCGCAGCAAGAAAGCCCCCACGGCCCCTAGAAATGACATCACTAGTGCTGCCCTATAAAAGGGAAGCTTCCCAGCAGCAACTCACCTCAGCAGCTACTCTTAGTAGAGTGTGTTGGTTCCCAGAATTCCTGTCTTCACTCCAGCTTTGTCTTCAGTCCTCATCCAGCTTGCCTTAGTCCTCACCCTGCTGTCTTCAGATTGTCGTCTGTCTTTGTTCCTGCTTGCTGTTGCCCTTGCCTACCTACCCTGCCTATCCATCCATTTTCTCCTCCCTCAGACATATACCTTTTGGAACACAGCTTTTACTCCAGATATGCCTGAATGCTGTCCACTTCTGATCACTGCCTGGATCCCGGACACACCTAATCACTGCCTGCATAGACCCCAGCTACCACAGACCTTCTCTTCTGCCATCAGCAGAGCCTCCACCTAAGTCCTGCCAGCCCAGGCACCCAAAGGCTTAACCTGAGGATAACATGAGCTGGTATAGGTGAAGGACCTGACCGGGCTCTGCTTCACCTGCTGACAGTGAGAACCTGCAGGGCTCCTCCCTGCAGGTAGAATCAATCTTGCCTAAGTCTAAGGTTCCACAGTCACAACATATAAAAGTATCTACCTTATAAATGGCCTGTGACCGACGGCCCGCAAATGCGCAGTAGAGCGCAGCTCTACTGCGCATGTGCGGGCAAGGATGTCGATCAGAAAAAAAAAATGGCGGTGGGGCCGCAGGAGCGGGAGGAGAAGCAGCGGCACCGCGCGCGCGCGCGGTGCCGCTGCTTCTCCTCCCCAGATCTGCCGGCAGATCTCGGGGGGGGGGGGGGGTGTCACTCCCGCGCCCCCCCCACCGAGATCTGCCGGCAGGAGCGGGAGGAGTTAATGGAGCCGGGTGAGGGTTGCGGGAAGTCGCGCTTACGGCGCCGGGAGGAAATGGAGGTGGGTGAAGGGAGGGAGGGAGGGAGAGGGGGACTGAGTGAGTGGGAGGGAGAGGGGGACTGAGTGAGTGGGAGGGAGGGAGAGGGGGGACTGAGTGGGAGGGAGTGAGGGAGAGGGGGGACTGAGTGAGAGGAGAGGGAGGGTGGAGAGGAGTGGGTGGGGGAGGGGGGTGGTGAAGAGTGAGGGGAGAGAGAATGAGGGGGAGGTGAGAGACAGAGGGATGTAGCCCGTTTTAACGGGCTTTACGGCTTGTAGATATAGATTTCATACTTAGGATATAAGCACTTAATTCTAGTCTGAATACTTTAACATCTTTCTTTGCTGTTCAAAATGGGAAAACATCATATTACATGTAAGATTTTATATAATATATATATAGTGTCCAATTACTATTCCAATCATCTTTGTAAAACTCTAAAGGAAGCATTTTTATGCTATTAAAACTGTAATACTCTGGCACTAATCTTGGATGTGTAACTACATAAAACATATGGTATGTCATATTCACTTCAAAACTCCAAGCAATCAACATAGCAACACAGTTATAAATATGTAACTGATGCCTGTTATCACAAATCAACTATAGTGATCTTTCATTGGGTTAACAACTAGTTTTCTCCTAGCAACAGAAATGATTTTTGCTCACTGATGATCTAAAGGAAATTGTCCTTGAATATCAGAGCTCCAATAAATTTATTTTTCACAGTGAAAAGGAAATGGTTTTCCAATGATCTAAATGACTGTATATCCTTTGCATTCATTTTCAATTTAAACTTTTGTTCTCTCCTTCCATCTAGTAGTAGTCTTAGTTTTGAACTTATGTTGATCTTACTTCCATTCACAGTCTTTAAAACAAAGAATATAGAAAAACCAGAGGGAAATTGGTTCTTACCTGCTAATTTTCGTTCCTCTAGTACCACGGATCAGTCTAGGCAGTGGGTTGAGCCTCCTTTCAAGCAGATGGAGACAGAGAAAAACCCAAAGGGTATCCTATATCAGGACAGTGCTCACTCTGCTGCATCCCTTCAGTATAAATGTTATCAAAGCAGAGAAAAAAGTAATTGTAAACCATAAAGAGAACTAGGAACTGGATCAAGCAAGTGTTTAAATCCATAACTGGAACAAGAACCTTTACAAAAATTTACCTGAGTAAGCGCTCTTATATACTTCCAGTGCCCTGAAAGATATTAATGTCTGTGAATATATTATCTTCGAGCAGCTGACAGAAAGAGAAGAACCCCTATACTAAGAGCAAGCATCTGGACTGATCCGTGGTACTACAGGAATGAAAATTAGCAGGTAAGAACCAATTTTACTTTACCTGTACGTACCCGGATCAGTCCAGACAGTGGCATGTACCAAAGCTTCCCTATGTAGGGTGGAACCCAGAAAGTCCCGTTCGAAGTACCTGTCTGCCAAAAGAACCAAAAACTGGTGCCGGCATGTCAAGACAATAGTGTCAAGCAAAGGTATGAAGTGACTTCTAAGTAGCTGCTCTGCATATCTCTTGTGGGGAGACAGACACTCCACCCAGGAGGTAGCCAGTGACCAGAGGGAATGAGCTTTTAGACCTTCTGGGACCAGCCTGCTCCGGCAAATATAAGCCGAAGTAATGGTTTCCTTTAGCCATCGAGCTATGGTAGCCTTGGATGCCTTATTCCCTCTGTTGGGTCCGCTCCACAAGACAAGCAGATGGTCGGAAATACGAATTTCGTTCGTGACTTCTAGGTATCACAGTAGGACACGTTTGACATCCAGGCGCCTCAGATCTCTGAAGTGAGGTGCTTCAAGGCCCTCTGAAGAAAAGGCAGGTAGTTCCACTGACTGGTTTACATGAAATGACCTTTGGCAAAAATGATGGCACTGTCTTGAGAGAAACACCCGATTCAGAGAAGCAAAGAAAAGGCTTCCGACAGGACAAGGCTTGGAGCTCTGATAGCCTCCTTGCCAAACAAATAGAGATAAGAAAGACTGTCTTGAGAGTCAAATCTTTAAGCGTGACTTGCTTGAGCGGTTCAAAGGGTGGCTCGCACAGAACCCGGAGCACTAAGTTAAGACTCCATGATGGACAAGTTGCATGAACCGACGGGTTTAAACGCTTTGCCCCCCCTGAGGAAATGCATGATATCTGGATGGGCTGACAAGGCGTGGCCATCAACTTGACCCAAGAGAGACCTGAGGGCTGAGACTTGGACATGCAGAGAGTTGAAAGATAAGCCCTTGGTGAGTTCATTTTGAAGGAAAGAGAGAACTTGGGCCACTGGAGCCCTGTGCGCCTGGATTCCCAAATCCACACACCATGTGTCAAACACTCTCCAAACCCGGATGTATGTGAGAGAAGTAGAGGTCTTGCAGGCGTGCAATAGTGTGGAAATAACCTCCTCCTTATAGCCTTTCTTCCTTAATCTTCGCTGTTTAAAAGCCAGGACGCTAGACAGAAGTGATCCGCCTGGTCGAAAAATACTGGATCTTGCTGTAGAAGATTTGGGAGGTGCCCGAGGTGGATAGGCCCTCCACTGTGAGGTTAACCAGGTCCGCAAACCATGGTCTTCTGGGTCATTCCGGAGCGACTAGAATGACTGGTCCCCTGTGGAGTTCTATTCTTCTGAGCACTTTGCCCACTAGAGGCCATGGTAGAAACACATAGAGGAGAACCTGGCTGGGCCAGGGTAGCATGAGAGCATCTACGCCTTCTGATCCATGCTCCCTCCTGCATCTGAAGGACCGGGAGGACTTCATGTTCCTTTGAGTGGCCATTAGATCTAGGTGAGGAGTGCCCCAACAGCATATGAGGAGGGCCATCACTTCTTCACTCTCCGGGGTCCAGGTTTTGATGACTTAAGAAGTCTGCCTGAACATTCTCCGTTCCTGCGATGTGGGAGGCTGCTAGTCAGGCCAGATGACACTCTGCCCAGTCCAATAGCTTGCTCGCCTCCAAGGCCACCGGGTGATTCTTGGTTCCGCCCTGGCGATTGATGTAGGCTACTGTGGTGGCATTGTCAGACAGGAACAGCACAGACTTGTGATGGATCAAGGGCAGAAAAATCTTCAACAGCAGGCAGACTGCTTGAGTTTCCAGGTGATTGATGTGCCAATGAGAACTGCTTCTGGGACCACTGACCTTATGTCGACTGACCCTGGCAAACCGCTCCCTAGCTGGAGAGGCTGGCATCCGTTGTCACAATCATCCACTGAGGGATCTCCAACAGGTGCTCTCGAGACAGCCACCACTGAAGATTAGAGTTGGTCACATCTGAGAGTGGCAATGGGGTATGAAACTCCTCCGATATTGGTTTCCAGCGGGATAGCAATGTTCTCTGCAAAGGAAGTATGTGTGCGATGGACCAAGGAACCACATCTATAGTCGAAGCCATAGAACCCAGGACCTGTATGTAGTCCCAGGCAGTGGAAACTGAAAGAGACGTCAGATGGCGAACTTGGTCCATGAGCTTGAGCGCCTGGCCCTCGGCCAGAAAAACATTGCCTGTGCGAGTGTTGAAGCATGCTCCTAAGAAGTCCAGAACTTGTGAAGGTCTGAGATTGCTCTTGGAAAAATTGACCACCCAACCTAGGGAGTTGAGAAGTGACAACACTTTGTTGACTGCCAATGTGCAGAGAGACTCTGACTTCGCCCGAATGAGCCAGTCATCCAGATAGGGATGGACCAGGACTCCCTCCGCCAGAGGGAGGCCGCCACCACTACCATTACCTTGGTAAATGTGCACAGAACGGTGGCTAGGCCAAAAGGGAGCGTGTGAAACTGGAAATGATGCCCCAGGATCTTGAAGAGATACTTCTGATGTCCCAGGCAAATGGAGATAATCCTCCATTAAGTCCAGGGAGGTCAGGAACTCACTGCTGCAAAACCACTGCAATGACAGACCGCAGGGTTTCCATCCGGAAGTGGGGGACCTTGAGTGCTCTGTTGACTATTTTGAGGTCCAGAGTTGGTCAAAAAGAGCCTTCCTTTTTGGAAACCACAAAGTAAATGGAATATTGGCTTGACCCCTGCTCCCCAGGAGGGACAAGGGTGATGGCTCCAAGATCCTGCAGCCTGTTGAGCGTCTGGCACACCACTTGTCGCTTTTGTACTCTGCACAGAGAAATTAGGTACCGGTCTGGAAGAGGCGGAGCAAATTCCAAAGAATAGCCATGTTCTATGACTTCCAGAACCCATTGGTCTGAAGTAATTTTGACCCATCCCCCATAATAAAGAGAAAGTCAGCCTCTGATGTGGGGAATGGAGAAATGGGTCGGCCGTATCTCATTGAGTGGCCTTTGTAGAGGAAATCTGAGGATTTCCATCTCGGAAGGGTCGGCGCCAACGAAAGGAATAAGACCATGACTGAGACCTTGTTGATGGGTTTCTCTGTGGAGTTCCTTGCGATCTGTTGTAGGTGTATCTGTGCTGCCCCCGGAAATGAGAGTGGGAGGGATAAAAGGATCTAGAAGGTTTTGGATGATCCTTGGGAAGCTTATGAATCTCGTTTTCCCCTAAAGATTTTATAAGCTGTTTCAAGTCTTCTCTGAACACAAGTTTACCCTTGAATGGGAGCATGCCAAGCTGAGACTTAGATGAGGAGTCCGCTGCCCAATTTTGCAGCCAGAGGGGGGCGCCTGGCCGAAACAGATGATACCATGGATTTGGCTAGGGTTCTGAGGAGATCATAGAGGACATCAGCCCCATAAGCTACCGCAGCCTCGAGATGCTCAGCCTTCTCAGCCTCTGCAGATGGAAGGTCCTGTGTGCTGAGTAGTTGTTGGACCTATCTAATGCTTGCTCATTTCCTGAGGCTGCTACATACAGCCACCCGGTCCCCCAATGCTAACACTTTGAAGATTATTTTAAGGTGGACCTCAAGCTTGCAGTCCTGGAGATCTTTTAAGGCAGTTGCACCCACAACCGGGATGGTAGTTCTTTTGGTAGCTGAAATTGAAGAGTCTACCTTAGGGACCTTGAGCAGCTCTAGGCATTAGTCTGGTAGTGGATAAAGCTTGTCCATTGCCCTGCTGACCCACAAGCCAGATTCAGGCGACTCCCATTCTTTGAGAAGTAGCTGCATCAGCATGGGGTGAAATGGGAACATACGAGGAGGTGCCCTGAGTCCTGCCAGGACAGGGTCCACATTGTTGGATCCCGGGGGAGTCATGGTTTCCTCTGGAGGTGCATCTATCCCTAGCTCAGATAAACAAAGGGGATTAGGGGATCCAATTCCTTGCACTGGAAGATGTGCAGAACCTGTGGATCATCCCCCTTGACCGGGGATTCAGACTCACCGTATCCTCATTTGTGTCATGGTCCGGATGCTGAGTAGATGGATCCAGAATGTTGGGGTCTCCCTGAACAGTCTGAACCTGATTAGTGCCCTGATTAGTCCCCTGAGGATCAGGGGTTTTGGGTGCTTGCATGGCAGAAATCCTCATGATCTTCTGTGGTGGAGGGTCTGGGAGAGTTTGATCCTGTTGCAAGCCAGGTACATATGCTTTATGTAATAAAAGCACAAAATTGGGGGTAAAATGCTGGGGAGTATTCCACCACTCTGAGGTGGTGGAATATCCGGCTGAGGGTCAGGGACTGGCAGGGGAGGGTCCACAGGGCTCAAATACAGAAGAGAATGGTGAAAATCCAAATCCCTGTCCTCTTCCTGCAAAGGATCATCCACAAGGACTGAATGTAAAATGGACACCATTCCCATGGTCTGAAGGGACAGGGCTGGCCTGCCCGTGTGCTTTCCTGCTCTAATTTGTGATGCCGATTTCCCTGGTGTGGAAGAGGGCCCCTCCCCACTGGGTAAACACAGCAAGCAGACACCGTCGTGGGAGAGCCTCGAGGCAGGCTCCCTGTAGGCTACACAGAATGCCAATTGCAGCATGGGGAGGGGGTGGAGGAGTGAAACAACGCCATGAACAGCAAGAACCCCTGGAGTGCTTGGCTGGAAACGGGAGAATGAAGTAAAACCTCTTCAGACCACTCCTTCTCCCGTGGGCTGCTGTCCTCTTTAGTCAGCCTTAAAAATATCTTGCCTTTATTATTTTATTATTATTATTATTATTATTATTATTATTATTTTAAGTATACAAGGGGCAGAGGAATTTGTGACCTCTCTACAAGTAAAGGACCTGAGGCATGGCACTTCTCAGGGGTCCAAGCGGGGGAGGGACTGGATCACCAGTATCACCCTTAGCCAGGCAGTGGGCCAACAGGAAAAAAGGTCCTAGGCTGACATAGCCAAGGGGTAGAATCCCTCTAGAACCTAAAGAATAGGGATGTGAATCGTTTTTTGACGATTTAAAATATCGTCCAATATATTTTAAATCATCAAAAACCGTTAGGGCCACGATACAATACCAATTCCCCCGATTTATCGTCAAAAAATTGTAAATCGGGGGAAGGGGGAGGGCAGGAAAACCGGCACACTAAAACCCCCTAAAACCCACCCCCGACCCTTTAAATTAAATCCCCCACCCTCCCAAAACCCCCCCCAAATGCCTTAAATTACCCTGGGGTCCAGCAGCGGTCCCTAGATAAATCGGGGGAAGGGGGAGGGCAGGAAAACCGGCACACTAAAACCCCCTAAAACCCACCCCTGACCCTTTAAATTAAATCCCCCACCCTCCCGAAACCCCCCCCCAAATGCCTTAAATTACCCTGGGGTAGAGCGGCGGTCCGAAACGGCCTCCTGCTATTAATTCGTGTTGTCTTCAGCCGGCGCCATTTTGAAAAATGGCCACCGCAAAATGGCGGCGGCCATAGACCAACACGATTCGACTGGAGGAGGTCATTCCAGACCCCTGCTGGACTTTTGGCAAGTCTTGTGGGGGTCAGGAGGCCCCCCCAAGCTGGCCAAAAGTTCCTGGGTGTCCAGCGGGGGTCTGGGAGCGATTTCCTGCCGCGAATCATTTTCCGTACGGCGGTCTGGAACAACCTCCTCCAGTCGAATCGTGTTGGTCTATGGCCGCCGCCATTTTGCGGCGGCCATTTTGCAAAATGGCGCCGCTGAAGACAACACGATTCAATAGTAGGAGGCTGTTTCGGACCGCCGCCGTTCCGGACCACCACTGGATCCCCAGGTAATTTAAAGCATTTGGGGGGGGGGGGTTCGGGAGGGTGGGGATTTAATTTAAAGGGTCGGGGTGGGTTTTACGGGGTTTTAGTGTGCCGGCTCACGATTTTAACGATTTTCACGATACTTTACCCACCCAAACGGCAACAATACGATTCCCTCCCCCTCCCAGACGAAATCGATCGTTAAGACGATCGAGGACACGATTCACATCTCTACTAAAGAATGAGTGCTAGGAGAGAGGGGGAACTGAAAACCCCTTCTCCAATAGTAAGAAAATGAACTTCTCTCTTTTTTTTTGTAAATATTTACTTGATCATGAGAGAGAGAAAATGGGAAAGAAGTCCTTCCTCAAAAGAAGCTAAAGTATAGAAGAATGGGAACCACAGGTTCTGCTACCTTCTTCTCCTGGAGACAGAGAAATACTGAAGGGACGCAGGGTGAGCACTGTCCTGATATATGTCCCTTCGATTATTTCTCTGTCTCCATCTGCTGGAAAGGAGGCTCAACCTACTGTCTGAACTGATCCGGGTATGTACAGGGAACTGCCATTTTTCCATAGGTGGAGTTAAATCTTGGTTTGGATTCCAAACACCTCCCAAAATATTTGCTGGCCCTCCTTCTTTCCTATTGTAGGTGAAAGAAGGCATTTTGTTTTGTTATTCCTTTTATGATTGTTATACCTCCTTCTTCCCTGCCAGGCTGTAGTACCAAAGGGAGAAGGGAGTGCAGGTTCTTACAGTTGCTCCTCTCTTTCCCTTTCATCTTGTATGCTTTTTTTTTAAACATGAAACATGTTGGACAGGAGTTAAAACATCTATGCAAACACAATATTCCACAGTGCCTGCCTGCTCCTTCTGCCACTAGCATGGTGCCTGTTTCCGCTCACACTAGGTTACCTACTCCACCAACTCTCAACTTAATGGAGGGCTGGGAAGATGGAAAAAATGGAAGTTTAAGATGAAGCTGGGAAAAGACGGAGCTCGGAAGAAGAGATAGGGAGATAGATAAATGAAGTAGGAAGGAGAGCTAGTTGGAGTGGAATGCTTTCCAGTAGAGAGAGAGAGAGAAAAAGTAGGATAAATTAGAGTAGGGATGTGAATCGTTTTTTGACGATTTAAAATATCGTCCGATATATTTTAAATCGTCAAAAAATCGTTAGGGCCATGATACAATACCAATTCCCCCGATTTATCGTTAAAAAATCATAAATCGGGGGAAGGGGGAGGGCAGGAAAACCGGCACACTAAAACCCCCTAAAACCTACCCCCGACCCTTTAAATTAAATCCCCCACCCTCCCGAACCCCCCCCCAATGCTTTAAATTACCTGGGGATCCGGCGGTGGTCCAGAATGGCGGCGGTCCGGAACGGCCCCCTCAATAGAATCGTGTTGTCTTCAGCCGGCGCCATTTTTCAAAATGGCCGCCGCAAAATGGCGGCGGCCATAGACAAAAACGATTCGACGGAGGAGGTCATTCCGGACCCCCGCTGGACTTTTGGCAAGTCTTGTGGGGGTCAGGAGGCACCCCCAAGCTGGCCAAAAGTTTCCTGGGAGTCCAGCGGGGTTCCGGGAGCGATTTCTTGCCGCGAATCGTTTTCGTATGGAAAATGGCGCCGGCAGGAGATCGACTGCAGGAGGTCGTTCAGCGGGGGTTCTGGACCGCCGCTGAACGACCTCCTGCACTCGATCTCCTGCCGGCGCCATTTTCCGTACGAAAACGATTTGCGGCAAGAAATCGCTCCCGGAACCCCGCTGGACTCCCAGGAAACTTTTGGCCAGCTTGGGGGTGCCTCCTGACCCCCACAAGACTTGCCAAAAGTCCAGCGGGGGTCCGGAACGACCTCCTCCGTCGAATCATTTTTGTCTATGGCCGCCGCCATTTTGCGGCGGCCATTTTGAAAAATGGCACCGGCTGAAGACAACACGATTCTATTGAGGGGGCCATTCCGGACTGCCGCCATTCTGGACCACCGCCGGATCCCCAGGTAATTTAAAGCATTTGGGGGGGGGGGGGGTGGGGGGGGGTGGGGGATTTAATTTAAAGGGTTGGGGTGGGTTTTAGGGGGGTTTAGTGTGCCGGCTCACGATTTTAACGATTTTTCACGATAGTTTACACACCCAAACGGCAACAATACGATTCCCTCCCCCTCCCAGCCGAAATCGATCGTTAAGACGATCGAGGACACGATTCACATCTCTAAATTAGAGGGCTTGGTAAATGGAGGAAGAGGCAAATAAATAGGCAGAGTTAGATGAAGCTAGAAATGAGTGAAGGGGAGATGGGGAGATCTAGGAGGAAGGAGAAAAATAGATGAAGCTTGAATAGGAAGAATTTAGTTGGGAAGTGAGAGGATAATCTGGGCAGAGGAGGCGCACTAGCGGCAGGGAGAAATGGAGGGTTAATGAGTAATTAAGGATTGCTTAAGTAATGGAGTGTGAGAATCTATGAGAAGGAGTAAAAAAATGGTAGAATGAAGATGAGAAGCTTGGAGGAGATGGACAGGGAAATAAAAACATATAGAGTTGAAAGAAATGTTGCTAGTTTACTAAAATTAACATTTGCATATCCTCTGATTTTCTAGGCTTGATGACAATATTTTCCCTCACAGTGAAATTAGCACTAAAATCTCAATATATATAAAATGTAAATTATCCATGGTACTAAGCAAGCAAGCTAGGAGGTTTATAAATAATAAATATAATACATATTCCATGCTCATATATTGGTAAAAACCTATCATTCACTTTTATACACCAGTTAATGGAAAAGGGATGAGTAACAGAGAAGAAAGAATACAGGAAATGAAAGAAAAAAATGGATTAGTGATGAGTGGTAAACAGATGATGGAGAAAAGTAAATTACAGAGGGGAAGTAAAAGGATTAATAGAGACGTGGGGTGAGAGAGCTGGAAAGGTGACAAAGAGATGGGAGAATGACTACTTTCAAGGGAGAGATCCTCTGGATTCCCCCCTCCCACCCAAAAATAGTGGCTGGCTTCTTATTTTACTCATGCATATACATATTGAGACATAGGCCTTTCCAAATATACAATCATTTCTGTGCTTAAGATTTTTATAATAATAATGTTGTGATATTTTATAAACTGCTTTTCCAAAGAAAAATCACACATAGGCAGTGTGCATTCATAAGCATCAAGCAATACAGGTCATGTACAAATGCATGAACACATCATAATAAAAACAATAAAAATCCAGCATAGAAAATCAGAAGTTGAAAAATATATTTTAACATAACCTGTTAGCAAAATTTTACTTGAGGACACCTGAAGGTCTATATTGATCACATTTGTTCATTTAAGTTATGCACTTATCCAGACAATCCCAGCCCACATAACTTGTTATCCATGGGGTGAAGCAGAGAGAGAGAGAGAGAGAGAAAGAAAGAGAAAGAGAGAATGAACTCTTTATAAGGTACTCATATTAGGCATCTATTTATACCATTATAAGAGTATCTCACCTAGTAACTCAAGGTGAGGTTTTGGTGGTTGTCTAGGGTTTTGGGGGCCAATTTTACAAGCACAGTCAGATGTACAAACAGCACAGTACACATCAGTGAAGATTTAATGTGATTTGGAGTGAGGAAAGGTACACAAAGAAGAGATTTGTAATTTGTACTCTCGTCCAAGCTTATTGTCTCTCTACTTACTTGCTATCAAGCTAGGGCAAAAGTACATATTAGTACATTGTAGATATTCAGTGGATACACTACTGAATATCTTAGCTAATTAAACATATGTTTTTTAGGCTAACTTTGGACATTGCCCTGTGGCTAAATATGTACCTCATGAAGACAAAACATGTCATTTGTGATTCATAAATTAACGAGATTTTCCAGTTCTCACAAATTAAAATGTTTTCTTTGATGTGTGCAGCAGTGGGATTATAGCTATACTATTTTTCTAAACAATTTTTTTTATCCTTAGTGTATTCAGGCTCTTCAGCAATGCTTTCTTACTAACTCAATAACTAAAAATCTATATTTTTTCCTTTAATTGTCCTCCTGTTCATCTACCTTCCTTTTAACTTTTTCTTTGTTCATTATTATTTTAACCTAATATACCATTGTGATCTAGTGATGCTTACCTGGAATGACAGTATATAAAAATCCTAAATAAATAAATTGAATAAGATAGCATTTAGGATATGTGTCTCACCTTGATGAAGATGAAGATAATTGATAGAAGGCTGTTATTCAGAATCACAAAATGCACAAAAAAATCTATCTATCTACCTATGAGGAAATGGTATCTGTTCGCAGTAGAGAACTGGATGGCTTATTTGCATACTTCTCCCTCCTGTGCCAGCAGAGGACCAAATGATATTGTCAGTTATCAAGGCTTAGCTTCCACAGTCCCTGTGCTCTTTCTGGCTTATTTGTATACTTCTTTCAGCTTCCCCCCCCCCCCCCCCCCCCCCAAGCAGAGGAATCCAGAGCACACTGTAAGCCAGCTAGGCTTCATCTTCCATAACTCCCACACTCAGTACAGCAGCAGAGGACCTGAAGACTTCTCTGCATAATTGTCCTCATAGAGAAGTCTTCAAAGATCTATTTGTCACAATTCCTGAGCTCTGTCAGCAGATAGTTGAAAGTTTCCCCAGCAGAAAACACCATGAGTTCTTTCAACTTCAGCTTCCACAACCACTGTACTCTTTTCAGCAGCAGAGGACTAGAAAACACATATGCATACTTCTTCTAACAGCCCCAGTAGTGGACACTGTAAGCCCTCTAAGGCTTCTGCTTCCACAGCCTCCGTGCTCTTTCCAATTGTAGAAATCCAGAAGGCTCATCTGTATATTTCTCTCAGCAGCACCAGCAGAGGGATCTAATCAACATCATGAGGATTCTAGGCTCAACTTCCACAGCCCCAACTTCCACATAGCCCTCTCCAACAGAAGAAATTGGAAAGTATGCACCAAAACACCACTTCCAATAATTTTCTTTTAAAAAGATTCATTTATTTAATGCAATAACAGGGAATTTGTTCAAAACCAGAGTCAATAAGGTGTGTAGCAGGGTAGTTATAAGTAGTTAATTATAGTCTCTGGAGGATAACTGACAGACAAATATAAAATAAACTAATAGATTAAAAGTACTTTAGATTAGTTTGAACATCCCTACTCCCTTAGAAATTTAAAATCGTTAACAACTAAAAACTTGTAAGACTCAAACAATGCTCCATCAATGAGCGGGAGGGGGGAGGGGGGGGGCGGGTGTATGTGAGCACTCAGTGCAAAAAGCTGCTAACCCTCAGAGAATGAGTCTTAACTTGAGACTAGTGGATGGGGCTCAGGCTGGTGGGGAAGAGAAGGTTTTGCTGTGATGGGAGAGGGGCTTAACCTTGGAGGCATGCTTTGCTGGCACTTGATGGTGGGGGTGGGACTTGGTCTGAGGGGAAAGCAGACTATGCTGATGCTGTGTATGTGGGGGGGGGGGGAGGGGGTGAGAGCAGGCTATGCCGGGGCTGAGGTTACAGGGGTGACAGGCTGTGCTGTGGCTGGAGGAAGGAGAGCAATAAACAGGAGCCTCTTTGCAATGTCCACGTGTGGCTGTTCTATGACTGGGGAGATAGCTTGGGCTGGGATGGGGGATTGGAAGGCAGTCTGTGCTGCTTCTGAGGCTGTGAGGGGAAGGCAGGCTGTGTTGGGGTTGAGTAGGATGTATGGGGCCTGAGAGCAGGATGACAGGCTGTGCTGGCTTTGAAAGAAGGGCAATACATAGGAGCTTCAGGGGAATTTCTATGGGTGTCACCTAGTCATTATTATTATTATTTCTGATCAAAAGGGGTTTTTTTTCTCAATACTGACTAGTTTCTCTAAGGTTTTACTGTTTTAAGCACTATTCAATGGATCTGTATTTTAGGGATATACAGAGCCAAAATTTTTAATTTCAGTTTGTTTATTCATGTCTTAGATGACCTCAATTTGTTTCAATTTTTACAAATGAAAAAAAACCTGTTTCCTTTCTTTATTCCTTTCCTTTTTAATTTAATGATGGAAGCAGCACAGTCTATTTTGAGCTTCAAAATTGGTGTTTTCTGATCATGTATAATGAAAGTTGTGGGTAGACAACATCAGAAGGGAGAAGAGAACTCCAAGGCACCAAGACTGTGGCAAAGTTGCACCAACAATGACATGAATAGTCTAACGCACCGTAAAGAAGCAAAAGAGTACCAGCAGTGGCAGGAGTTCTCAAATGTACCACCAGAGGACAAAAGCAGCAGCAAAACTGTCAAAAACATTCTAAAGTTTCAAACAAAGGCATCACAAGAGGGATGAAGTGGTACCAAGAGTGGCATGAATATTCTAAGGCACCATTAAGGGGGAACAAAGCAGCAAAAGTGACAGAAATAAAACTAGGCAATGTTAAAGAGATAAAGCAGTACTAACAGTATCATGAAGACTCCAAGGTGCAAAACAGCCACCACAGTGGCAATAACACCCCAAAGTGAAGAGACGGCAGTATGTCAGCAAGGCAGAGTTGCAGCAAGAAACCCAAGATGTAAAGTATGACTATGGATGGAAGGATGAGTGGAAGAAGGAACCCCAAGATATAGCATGAGGAGTATATTATCAAGGCACAATAATAGTATATCTTCCAAGTTGCGGAATCAGTGGTATGACAGCAAGAGAGAGTGGCAGCAAGACTTCCATGATGTAAAATCAGTGGTAGGGTGGCAAGACAGGTAGATAAAGTGGCAGCAAAAGGCCCAAGGTGGTACATCAGTGGCATGGAAGCAAGGCAGATTGGTAGTATGACCACTGAGGTTAAGAGTATGGGTAATTGCAAGCAGCACAAAGGCATCAAAAACTCTAAGGTATTCTATATTTGGAATTGCAGACAACATAAAGACATCAAAACCCCAAAGTGTAGAGTACAAGGAATTGCAAGCAGCACATAGGTGTCAAAACCTCTATGTTGTTCAGGATGGGAAATGCAAACAGCACAGATATATCTATACCTGAAGGAATACAGTCCATGGAATCAGAAACCACATAAAGGTATCTGTAATCTCAAGGTATTCAGTGTGGGGAATTGCAAACAGAAAAGAGGTGTCAAACCATCAAGGCATTGAGTATGGGTATTGCAAACATCTCTAAGACCTATACAGGCCTTGACAGCAAGACAAAAATCAGTAAAAGTGGTAGGGTGGGAGGAGAAACTTGTATGTTTTTTTCTTTTTTTGTATTTGTTTTCTAGTAACAAAATATTCCAATATAACCAACAAGCAATTAGAGTGGGGAAACTAGATTGGAACTGTGGCGGGGTAGAACAAATGAAGAATATTAAGAGGTGGGGTGGGGGGAACAATTTTATTTTTTTTTCATACCAGTATTACCAACAGATATACCCTGTGGGAGAATTAGACTGAGATTCAAACAGAAAACATGGAGGTTCCAAAATTCCCAAGCTGGTATATAATAGAAATGGCATATAGACATTTTAACAGAATGATTCCTAAGGTAGTAGATCTGAGGCCTGACAGGTAGGCAAAGCGGTAGCAGCAAGACTCCTAAGATGGTATATCAGGAGCATGATAGGAAGGCTTAGTAACAAGAACATATCCCAGGGTGGTATGGCAGGGGCATGGCAAGTATGAAGAGTGGTAACAGCAAGACCCCTCTGATTTTATATTTGGAACATGGCATGTAGGCAGAGTGGCAGCAAGGCCTTCAAGATGCTTTCAGTCATCTTGCCACTCACATGGAAATTCTGAAAAAGCAAGCAAAGGCAGATTGATTTTCAAAAAGATCAGCTTTTCCATCAACTCTGGTGCCAGCTTTTTGTGATGAGGGTTCACAATGTTCCTGCCATTGAGAAGATATGTTCACTGGGCACACTGGTTGGTAGACAGGAAAGATATTACTGAGCCAACTTAGCTAGGTCAGGCCAGACTGCAGATTTGTTTACCCAAGGAAGCACATCTGTGTTCATGTCTTTGATGGGATCTGCGAGATCGTGTTTCACAGACATTTCTACTGTTATTTCCTTTGCTGGGGTGGGCCGAGGGTCTCTCTTGCCAATTGCTTTAGCTATAGTCTGTGTCAGGATAGATGATTTTTGTGTGTGCAACATGAATTTGATGTATTAAGGTGAGTGAGGATGTGATAGCTGACAGGGTTTTGCTCCTGTGTGCACTACTCTCTGAGGTGGCCACTTTTTCCTGTACTACAGGGTGGCCCATGGAAAAGAAACCTGCCTGAGTGGCACTGGTATTGGAGATGGGCTACTTTTCCATGGGCCACCCTGTACATCCACACTGTGGTTCTGCATTTTGCACTCCTGTTCACACCCCCTGCTTACCAGCATCTCCTTCAAGAATATGAAACACTGGGACTAGAGTGTGAGCAGCTTGTCACCCATGGATCACAAAATGCAGCAAGCATATATGTATTGTTTTTTGTGAGAGATTTCAGTCTCTCTTCCAACTGCTTTTGCAAAGAGTCCACAAAATGCAGCACCTCTGCTTCTATTCCCTCTTGCTTACAGAAGCCATCTAACGTGTACTCCAGAGTATTTACTATTGGGATGACCCCACTGAGGGTGGCACTTCTATAACTCACTTTCTCCATGGCATCCTTTAAGGGCTTCAGGATTTGTACAATCTGCTTCACTACTACTGAATCATGATGCTCCAGGGAAAATCCACACTTATCTCTGTTTCCAGAGACAGATTATGAAGGGGTGTCTTCTGCTCCTCTAAACTCTGCAGTATCTACAGGTAGAATTCCATTGGCTGCCAACAAGTTGAATCAGATGCTTGTGAGGCATCTCACAGAGAAGTTGCTCTCCCTTCACTCTTTGATGTAAATGCTCTGATATTTTCCTGCACCTTTCTATTATGCCCTTCAGGAATAGATTCCCATGATGCTTAGGGCCCATCCCCAGGGTATCCCTCACTGCCAAGTGCAGCAAGTGTGCAAAGCAATGAATACCCCAAAAGCCCTCATCTTCTATTGCCTTTAGCATATTTGTACCATGTCACTGACAAAGAAATCTGCATGGTCTCCTGCCTCTCCAGTTTAACTGCCAACCTTCCATCATCTTCCTTTTTGCTGATAGGATATTGCATGAAATATGGGAGATATGTATCAACTGGGTATGCAACATTGCCCACCTGTACCCAGAGACTAGTGCCATAGTGATGTCAAAATGGCATTGATCTCAGGCACAGCTGGTGTCATTTTGACATCACAATGGTGCTGGTCTGAGGGCTGCCCAAATGGACACTGGTGGGGCAAAAGGTGAGTAGGTACCACCCTGCCATTTTCACAATCTAGGACCCCCAACAGAAGGGATATGTGGGGGCCAGGGAGGGCCCTACACTGGCAGCTTTTTCAGTGGGGGGATTGGAAGGACCTGGGGGGGGTCCTCAGCTCTACAACATTTTTGGGGAGGGGGGCAACAGGGACCTTGGCAGGCTGCAGCTAGGGTAGGCCCAGGCCCTGAGTTATTGGCCAAGAGCTTGGAAAGCCCCCAAAAAGGACTTGGAGAGCCCCAGGCAGGCCCTGGAAAGGACTCAGAGAACCCTGGACAATTGAGTTTATTTTTATTTTGGCAGTATGTGTTTTCAAAATGAAACAAAAGGAAAACATTGACATTTTCTTAGTTTTTCTTTCATTCTATTTGAAAATTAAATTAAACTTATGCACATTCCTTGCCAAAGCACCTTTTGTCCTGATAGAGTGCAGTTGTTGTTGAACAAAATGTTTATATCTTTAATTATCAATGCATGTACTTATATTTGCCTCTACATTATTCTTATATATACACAGTGCCTCCCTGATTCTAATATTGACATTGAGAGATATAATATGACTCATGTTTCATTGTCACTAGTGGTAAAAAAGGAGCTATACAGATAATGATGTACTAATCACAGCAACAATTGCTTTGTTAATAGACACCAGAACTCAATATGCAGTACAATATTTATTTTATACATTTAATTTAAAATTTCATATTATTTGCCACATCCCTGACCAAAACAGGCTACCCAAAGCTGTGTATAGCAGACATAAAAATCCAATACATGAATCAGAGCATTCAACAAAGGTTTAATACAGCAAAATAACCCTGACACTGGTAATATTACCATTACATCACAATAAATAATTCATCAAGTCAGAAAATGCCACTCAGTATACTATCTCAATCCATAACCTCCTTACATAACCTCTCATTAATGTTAGATGGGATCATACCCTATCTTTCATGATCAAATTATATTCTTATATACTGCCAAAAAAAAAGCCTGTCATTAACTCTTGATCTTTTATTCTATTCTAGCTCTATCCTTCCAAAATCACCCAGCCTGAAAAAAAACAGGTTTTTCACCTTTTCCAATATGACCAATAGTTCTATTCTAATATAATGTTCACAGAAGGTACATTCCATAGAACATGTGCTGCTATTGAAAATGCCTTTACCTAAAATCAAACCTATTACATCTCCTTAAAAGATGGAATGGTGAGTAAAGCATTTTGACTAGATATTAGATGGCATTGTGGAGAATTTCAGGTCAATTTGTTTAAGATTCTCAGGGTCACTCCCCCTTAAGGCTCAGAGTTACTTCTCTCCTAAAGTTTTCCATGAAAGGGATATTGGTCACAAGTCTATAGTGTGAGTAATCTGAAGAATTCAAGAAGCTTTTTTCAAAACTGGAGTTATGATGGAGGCTCGAAGGCAGAGGGGAACAAAACCCTCTATCAACGAGCCATCACCACTTTCAAAACATTATTTAATATCTTATCTGACAGTCCATTCACAATACTGAAAGGACAGGGATAAGGCTCTTGTGTCTGACAACATATTTTTAATCTCCAGGAAAAACAAAGATTGAATGGCTTACAACTGTTGACTACCTGAACAATTCACTGACATTGCCTTGAAATATCCAAGTTTTGCTATCACTGTCTGACATAGTTAGATCATATTTACCCTTGGCTAAATCATTTCCCAAGATCCTATTCACCTCATCAAATAATTTTCTATTGCAGTGCTTTTCAGTTTCAATAAACCAGATGAAAAACTTCTTTTAAACTCTTAATGTCTCCATATTATATTGATTAACCAGATTACACAATTTTATTTTGGAAACTAAGTTAAGATGCTGATTGCTCTCTTATCGCTGGGTCATGTATATCCTTGGAAAAGAAAAATTAATAGGACATAATGATCTGACCAAAGGACCACCCTAGATGCCAAAGGTCTCATATCACAATTCTCCCAGTGTGTCCTCAAACATGAGTAAGGAAGACAATTAATTGTTTTAACTCATTATCCAACAGAGATATTACAAAACAGGGCTACAGTTCTAATCTGATTATCAATATGAAAATTAAAATCCTTTGTTACAATCCAGTAAGATCATCTAAGGAAATACTGGCAATACATACATGTAGTAACTCCAACTTTCCCTGACTAATGATAGACCACTAATAATTCAATAGTATGATTCAAATTAACTGAAGCTTCAAACAGTCACAGTTCTCTGGATTATTAAAACTGATCTACTACTACTACTACTACGACACCAATCATCTTGACTCATTAAAAGACATGAGTGAGTAGGAATAAATGGAAAAAGGTAAACAGTGGAGTGCCTCAGGGATCTATACTTGGGCTGGTGCTTTTAATATATTTATAAATGATCTGGAAAGAGGTATGATGAGTGAAGTGATCAAATTTGCAGATGAGAAAAAATTATTCAGCATATTTAAATCACAAACGGATTGTGATAAATTGCAGGAGGACCTTGAGAGACTGGCAGATTGAGTGTCTGTACAGCAGATGAAAGATTAAATATAATGTGGACGTGCAAGGTGATGCATATAGAGAAAAATAATTCATGCTGTAGCTGCATGATGTTAGGGCCTATTTTAGGAGTTACCACCCAGGAAAAAGATTTAGGCATCATAGTTGATATTACATTGAAATCATCAGGTCAGTGTGCTGTGGAGATCAAAAAAGTAAACAGAAGGTTATGAATTATTAGGAAGGGAATAACAAATAAAACAGAGGCTGTAATAATGCCTCTGTTTTGCTCAATGGTTAGACTGTACCTTGAATATTGTGTACAATTCTGGTTGCCGTACCTCAAAAAAGACATAGTTGCACTGGAAAAATTATAGAGAAAGGTGACCAAAATGATAAAGGGATGGAACGGCTCCCCTATGAAGAAAGGCTAAAGAAGTTAGGGCTATTCATCTTGGAGAAGAGATGGCTGAGAGGGGATATGATACATGTCTACAAAATCATGAAAGGACTTGAATGGGTAAAAGAGTAAATAACTATTTCACATTCAGATAATACAAGGACTAGAAGGCACTCCATAAAGTTAACAAGTAGCACATTTAAAACAAGTCATAGAAAATTCTTTTTTACTCAATGCACAGTCAAGCTCTGGAATTCACTCTAGAGGATGTGGTTAAGACAACCAATGTAGCTGGGTTTAAAAAAATGTTTGGATAAGTTCCTGGAGGAGAAGTCCATAAACTGGTATTAATCAATAGGGAATAGCCACTGCTTATTGCCGGCATTAGTAATATGGGATCTATTTAATGTTTGGGTACTTGCCATGTATTCGTGACTTGGATTGGCCACTGCTGAAGACAGGATACTGGGCTTCATGGACCCTTCATCTGCCCTCCTCCATAACTCCTCTGCCATGTAATTATACTGCTAACTCCAATTTTTTCTAAGTTATTTTGTTAACATGTTATCTAACCCTAGTTATATTTATATATAGTTATCTATATTTTGTTCCTTCCTCTCTTCTGCTCTAGTTCTTGTTTTTTGTTCCCTCCAGCCCTTTTCCCTTTCCCTGTTCCATGGACTTTCTGCCTTTGGTTTGATTTAAACCAATATGATGTTCTCACTAATATCGGTATATAAAAACCTACAAATAAATAAATAAATAAATAAATATCTTATGTTCTTATGAATGATCCATCTTAGAACACATGAATTAAATGTACCCTCCCCCCCAATTAATCTCTGATTTTCCTTCCAACACAGGCCTTCCCAAACCTCTCCTGGAGACCCCTCAGCCAATCAGGTTTTCAGGATATCCACAATGAATATGCATGAGAGAAATTTGCATATACTGAGTTCCTATGATATGCACATTTATCTCATGCATATTCATTGTGGATATTCTGAAAACCTGACTGGTTGTGGGTCCCCAGGACAGGTTTGGGAAACACTGTTCTAATACATCCTACCTTGAACATCCTAAAGCTCAAATATAACAACACCCCCCCCCCCCCCACCAATTTCTCCTTAAGTCCCTCAAAGGGTCTCACTAAGGAGTGCTTACCTTTGGCAGTGTATTCGATGAGCCACACACTGTGTGTCATCTAAGAGCAACAGGTGATATCAATGGGCAGGTTCTTCGAAATCACCTTAGAGCATGGCTTCTGAGTTGATGCCAGCAAGCTCACCTTGTGCAGATTACATTACTTTCCCAGACTGACTGCTGATAGCAACAGGCAACCTCATCATGTCCTACACAATGGGAATTTGATTGAATCAGTTTTCAATAAGGTAGCGTAGCAGTTTCCTGTTGTTTTCCAGTGGTGAATTTCTTCTAGGGATGGTCATTCAGGAGAAATGAAATTGGAAAAGTGACAAAATGTCCTATTTTGTTTTGGGTCATTTCCAAAATGGAATGATGTTTATTCTGATCTGGAGGCCAGGATCCGACACCTGGGCCTTGGAGCTGATGCCAGGGCCTACACCTATGCAAGGCCGAGGTTTTGGCCTGGGCTTAAGCCTTGTCATTGGATTTCCCTCTTCCCAGACTGGGTACATGCAGGCCAGGAAGGATCCTGACCCCAGCATTTTTTCAGGTGAGTGGGATGGGAGGTGAAGACAAGAGGCCTCAGAAGGCCGTGTTTCTTTTTTCTCCACATTCTTTTAGGAGGGGGTTATGTTTTTTCCTTTTTTTTAACTAAATAAATGAAATAAACATTAAGAATACAAAATATATGGGTAAAAAAACAAAAATAAAACAAAATCTTTACTTCTTCCCATGCTTAATTTCTTCTGCTGGATCAATTTTTTGAGAGATGTTATCTACTATTACTTCTACTATTATTATCATATTTAGAGCATCATAGTGAATAGTTGTGTACTAAATATAAAAAATAAAAAAAATATAGCGCTATAAGATGACATGCCCATATCCCGCCCACTGCCAACCACTAAACCCGAGGTGGCAACGCCAGAGGCGCTCACGCCGGGGATGTACAACAAAGGAGCTTGCCCCTTTATGTGACCTTCGCACACACCTCGTTTGCATCTCAGATTTACTCAGAAATCTAACTATGGAAAGCTGCGAGTACACGCTTTTGTATACCTCACCACACCTCCCCATCCACATAATTACAGGCCAAATCGCTACTGTGGAGGTACCATCTGACCACAGTTCTGTGCTCCACAAACTAGAACTCTCACTAATATTAAATTAACCAACACCTATTCTTTATACTCATCAATGCACAATCCATTACTAAACAATCCGCCATCATCTATGACCTCCTTGCATCCAGAGCACATGACTGTTTATGTATAACTGAAACCTGGTTGAAAGATTATGACACCCCGATTCTTAACCATTGCTGCCAACCTAACTTCTCATATTTTCACAGACCTAGAATAGGATGTAGGAGGAGGAGATCTGGCTATTTTCTTTAAATTCCACCTGAAATTTACAATGGAAGATGTCTCTACCCTTGCCCCACTGGAGTTGCTATGTCTAAAGTCCAAACACATAAACCTCTGACTGACCTATTGCACGCCTGGGCTCCTTGCCATAAAAACTCTCCTCCTATGCAAAGCAATCCTAAATCTAAACCTGAATCCATCAACAACCATAATCCTATGCGATTTTAACCTCCACCCACGGCCTCACATATTTCTACTCCACCAACATTATTTTCAATACCCTTCTTCCATGTGGCTGGAAACAAATCATCTCCTCCCCAACTCACAAAAAAGGCAATTGCCTAGACCTAGTATTTGTTAACCCCTCAGGCTTTCA
This sequence comes from Rhinatrema bivittatum, assembly GCF_901001135.1. NCBI lineage: Eukaryota > Metazoa > Chordata > Amphibia > Gymnophiona > Rhinatrematidae > Rhinatrema > Rhinatrema bivittatum. Next base: position 131,125,037 of record NC_042615.1, on the reverse strand, counting down.
CATAAACATTTCAAACATAAACATATCTGAGATTCCTTGGAGCGACCACTTTCTCATCAATTTTGCCCTCAAACCCAAATCTTGCAACCAAGTCTAGCATGGGAACAGCACCATAACCATGAAACGAGGTCATATAGACTCAACATCCCTTGCATCCATCCTCACTCCAGTTCTAGACAACATCTCCTGTAATTCACCTGAAGAACTACTGGAACTCCACCCTTATATCTACACTTCACAAATGTTCCCCTCTGAAACCACACTCATCAAAAATAACTAAATCTGCACAATGGTACAATGCTATACTCCAAACCCAAAAACATGAACTAAGAAAATATGAAAGGAAATGTTAAAAAGATCCATCTCAGACAAATAATCATTTTACTATGATAAACTGGCAGCATATCAAGAGGCCATCACCACTGCAAAGAAATCCTACACCTACAAAAAAATATCAGTCTCGCATAACAACCCCAAAGAATTATATTCCTCCTTAAAGAATATAATCAACCCAAGCTTGACCCCCTCTACTCTTCCTCCCACCAATAAAACAGCAAATATCATTAGTACTTTCAAGAACTCCTCACCTGATGAAGTTAACAGCAATCCAGAATTTCAAGGCTCAACCTGGGAACACTTTGAAGACATCTCAAAATCAGAGACCACTAAGATTATCGACAAACTGGATCCTTCTTCCAACCCCCTTAATCCATGCCATACATCCCTACTCAAACTGATCAAACTAAATATCACTCCATTTGTCACCAAATTCATAAACACATCACTACATCATGGCACCATCCCAGATACCTAAAACAGGCCTCAGTCTGACCCGTAATCAAAAAACTAACTGCAGATCCAACCATCACCTCCAATTACTGCTCAATATCCACCCTATCTTTCATAGCTAAAGGTCTAGAAAATGTAGTTCTCCACCAACTCTGAGATTTCATCAGTTCAAAAAACTTCCTCAACCAATATTAGTTCACTTTCAGGAACCACCATAGTACCAAACTGCTACTGCTATCTAGCTTTGACACAGTTAGATGTGGATTTGACCATGGTTCCTCGTTTCTCCTATGTATATTCAACATGTCTGCTGAAATGTATCTCTCAATACCCTAACAACAGGATGCAGCAAATCCAAATTGATAACTCTACCACTTCATTAATGCCACTGGAGTTTCCCCAAGGATCCACTCTCTCTGCTACACTCTTTAATCTTTACCTAACCCCATTATGCCACACCCTCGAAGACCTCACAGTACACTACAAATCTATGTGGATGATATTCAATTCTTTTTCTTTCTCAAGGAAATATGGGCCCTGACAATCTTTTCTCAACAACTGCATTCCAACAATCCAAAAATGGCTACACAATAATAAATTAGTGCTCAACACATCTAAAACAGAAATTATTGTGCTATCTCACCACCCAGTCATCAATACTCCCAACCATATCACTTCTGATTCCCATCCCATCCCCACTGCCCAAAATGTATGGAACTTGTGAGTCACTATTGACCCCTCTCTCTCCATGTATAACCATATAAGAAATATCACCAACTCCTCCTTCTACAAACTGCGCTTGCTACACCATCTTAAACCTTTCCTCAATTTTTGGGATTTCAGGTCTGTCTTGCAAGATCCTATTATTCACAGGGATACATTACTGCAACTCTGTTCTGACAGGCTTACTTCTAAATGCCACCCAGCCACTACAGATCATACAAAACTCAGCAGCAAGACTCCTTACTGGCAGTCACATGTGAGACCACATCTCTCCCATTCTAAAATCTCTCCACTAGCTCCCTATTTCCTTCCGAATATAGTATAAGTTGGCTATGATCGCCCACTCCTCGATCCACAATTTAAATCCCCATGGATCTACTCAACAATAAAAATCTATGCCCCCACATGAAAGCTCAGATCATCCAATCAGACACTACTAGAGGCTCCACCTGCAAAACTCACACAACTCGTGGAAACCAGAGAATGTGCTCTCTTCTCCGCTGAACCACTTCTATGGTACAGCCTACCAAAGACATTAGATGTCTCTGAGAATTAACTCTATTAAAAAAAGCCCTAAAATCTTTCCTCTTCAAGAGAGCATTCCCAAAACAAGATGATTATGGACTATCTGCAACTTGTCCCCCTACTATCTAGTCCTCGTTCACTTGCCTATGACCCCTCGGCACATCTGATCTCATACCCTGCTGATATCCTTTCCCTGCCCTAAGATTTTGCATTGCCTGTCCTCCCTTCTCAATTGTCTGTATTTGTTCATATTGTACCCTGCTCTGAATGTAGGAAGGGCAGGTAATAAATGCTTTCTAAATAAATAAATAAATAAATATTGTAATTGTTTCACAGACTTCATAACCTGTTATACCTCTAGCCACATAGCTTCTAAGGCACTGAATTCTAGAGCATTTAGCAGGTTGGAAGACTTCTCAGCCAGATCCTCCAAATTGTTGTCACTTTCTTTGAACATCTCCTGGATGACACTTTCAATGATATTTTTCAATAGTCAAGGCATGACACACTGTTTTTCCTTATCAATGGTGTCCCATTGTTGTATAATGGTTTTCATGAGTTCTGTTTTAAAATAAAATAAACTTTTCTGAGACATTGCAGTAGGCACATTTTCTGCCTCTTCATTCTCCTTTTAAGCTTTCCCTCTGCTGATGTGAAAAGGAAAAGGCGAAAAGGTACAAAATTCCCAGCAATTTACATCAATCTCCTTTGAACTATAACTCCATACAAGATCATCATTTTATGTCGCTTTCTTCAAAGATTACTGCTAAAATCATAAAGTTCACATTATGTAAACTATGAAGCTCTCTTCAGTGGTTTACATTGAAAGACTGAATGATAAATGCATTCCTTGTTCAAGAGACTGGATTAGGGCTTTGCCGCATGTCAAGGGCTCAACTAAAAAAAAAAAATACTGCTTTTCTGTGATTTGTCCTACTCAATATTGTCGCAATACTAAGTAGGAGGAATCACAGAATGCAGCATCATGAAAAAATAAAAAGGCTTGATGGAAAAAAACATTTTGGGCACACAATATCCACCTACAATATATAAGCTTCAGGCCGTGTATATTGTGCTTTGGCATTTTTTGGAAGTTGCAGAAACTTTACCCTCCCATTTTGGGATATATTTTAGGTTATCAGCAGGCAGATGAGTTGGACAATTATCAAAAATTAGCAATACCTTTGATTCCAGATCTCTGATTTCCAAGTGCTAGCACACCATTTGAACAAAACTGCCAAGAAACTAGATCTGAAATAAGCTCGTACTCAAACAGGTTTCTGAGTAGCTCATGTACTCCATACAAAGTTGTTGTATGCTTTAGAGCATTATTGGTTCTTAGTTTTCCCAAAACACAGAGGGGTCGATGCAAAATAGAACACTCAGCCTAGTGCACAGCCTAGTGCACTTCTTGACATATGGTTGGATGCACATTTTGGTCATGCTAGAATAGCTCCCAATGTTGTAATGGGAATTATGCATCCAAAATACGCATCCAAACAAGTGCATATTTAATAGTGCTCATCGCATGCAAATTCCAAGTAGATGAGGCTATTAGCTATTACCCCTGATGCAAAAAATTGCCTTGCTCCCGACACACACTTTTTAACATGGAAAATTTAATGCCAGCCCCAGAGCTGGCAAATCTTGCCGCATGTCAAGGGCTCAACTAAAAAAAAAAAAATACTGCTTTTCTGTGATTTGTCCTACTCAATATTGTCGCAATACTAAGTAGGAGGAATCACAGAATACAACATCATGAAAAAATAAAAAGGCTTGATGGAAAAAAACATTTTGGGCACACAATATCCACCTACAATATATAAGCTCCAGGCCGTGTATATTGTGCATGTCTATTGTGCCAGTAAATTAGCTGCTGAGGGATAAAATGAATGCTCGCATTTAGCGTCCATTTTGTAACCTGCACACAGCACACACTAGGGACACACAATATATCCTAGTGCATCCTTTTTAGCACGGCAGCTCTTTGATTATTGCATCGGGTACCCAGGCGAGGTGGATGTGCACGCGTTGAAAAAACGAGCACCCAGTTTGGACGCACATTTTTTCATGCATAATATTGCATCGGCCCCAGAGGCAGCAGCTTGTGTGGTCTTGCTTTGTTCAAGTAAAATAGTAGATTCAAGCCCGCTGTATTTGGAATTTATATTAGGGCCAAAGTTGTGCTAGATAACATCCTTTAAAACAAAGCTGATCATCACAGTTGTACAACTGCTGTATTATTATCATAATAATCTTCTAGTTCTTTAGAAATTTTCAGAGCACTGATTTTGACTCACCTGCATTTATTTCACCAATATGCTGATGCTTGTACCTGCCAAAACCATCCATCAGAAGCATCAAATTCCCCTTTAATTTTTGTCATGAAAACAATTCCTCATCTTACATCTTAAAGCAGGGTCTGAAAATGGGGAACACAAACTCCTTTACTGAATGTGTATAAGCACTGCAGTCATCCACTGTCTTGTTCTTGCAGAGCCTCATCCTCTTCATTTCCAGTCCTGGAGTTTAATCTACCTTATCTAAGAACCAAGTCAACTCTCCTTCTTATGCTATCCACACACGTATCATAACCTCTGATATAGTAACATAGTAAATTAAAGCAGATAAAGACCAGAAAGGCCATCTAGTCTGCTCAGCAGCGATTTTGTGTACATTTACTAAAGTAGATCAATTTCATGGGAAAGAGGTTGTCCTAGCCAACTTATGATTTATCTGGTACTGCACAATCAAACATGATGTTCTAACTGCAGGGGAGGTAGGGCTGGCATAAGCATTAGGCAGGCAGGATAGGCTGTGGCCTAGGGTGTCGGAACTGGGTGGGGCAGCAAAGTATCCAGTAAGAGCATCAGTTTGAAAAGGACAGATGAGAGGAGATATGGTGCAGGTAAGGCATGGAAGTGGAGGACATTTTCAGTATGTATATCTTTGGGGAGCTGGAACTGTTTGTCAGAGAGAGAGAGAGAGAGATCACTTGACATCATTACCACCTAGGGTGGCTGGACACCCTTCCACCAGCACTGAGGGGAGGGAGTACTGTATATACATTTGAAAGGTAATCATTGGGGACTGGTGACTCAATAAATTGGAACAATTTAACAGCCCTCAACTCTAGCCCATACATTTTAATATGGTTCAAGTCAATGGCACCAAAAGGCGTTATGATTTTAAAGCTATTTTATCACCTAAGGCGCTAACTTTGAACATCCGTGCAGGCGCATATGTATGCACATATGCCAGCTCGCACCAATGGACACAGCCATTTTATAACACCCCCTAGTTAACTAGCCTACCTTTTACCTGTTATCCCCAACCCTTAAAACTTCGCTAACCTCTTTAATTCTTTTTGTTTCAGGACTTACATGCCATCCATTGCAGAAGTAAACTTATGTGACAGAGACCCCGGTGCACGCTTGTGCATGTAAATACTTTTGTGCAGATTTCATTGAGAAATGTAGGAACACCCATACCTCAATCAGAACATGCTCATGCCCTGCCCCCTTTTCTGCAAACATTTTTTGTTCGCATTTTAAAATTTGTGCAGCACGCACCAGCCCAACTTCTGCATGTGTCTCCCGGCTTTGACGCTTGTAGGGCTTTTAAAATCCGCCTTTAAGAATCTAATTAATGATCTTAATCTAGAATCCAGATGTTCATTTCACTAAAAAACCCCATCATCACAATTTGAAACTAGTTGGTATTATAATTGTTGGTTGCCAAAGAGAGGCCAAAGCTTGCAGAAATACAGACTTACTCTCTTATCCCTAGAGGTAGTCCTTCCAGAGGGGACTTAAAGCACATTCGCAACAGGGAATGTGGAATTATTTGCTTATGCTGTGCCTGTTAAGTGGATAAATGAAGAACTGTAGTTTCCAAAGCTAGCAGTCCTGCACTTTTCAGGTGCAAGTAAATGAACTATATATTTTTTTAAAGATAAAAGAGCCAGAAGCATTACTGCATCTGATGAAGTGGACTCTGTCCTTGAAAGCTCATGCTTCAATAAATTTGTTAGTCTATAAGGTGCCACTGCCTCTTGTCATTTTTGCTTAATATTGATAAGGGATTTTAATTAAACAAGCGTAGGTCCCAAGAGTTCAGTTACTAATGGACTGTGGGTGAGCTTAATTGGTAACCCTGGCAATACTGTAAATATCATTAACATCAATTGCTTTAATAACGGTTATGCTAAGACCTGTAAAAATCCTTATCACAAATAAAATTACTAATTAGGTATTTTCTACCATTAGGAATTTTCATGATTACTACTTTTTCCTTTTTCTCAGTTCTTCTAAATTCTTTGTACATTTAACCTGTACATTCTTGTTGCTTAGTCATAGGAATGAATCAGTTATTTTGATCATGAGGGAACCCATACTGCGAGGATCTCAGTTTTGCTTTGATACTCCTCAAATTACTTTTCTGATACTGCCTAAAATACCAGTAGGAACTACAACCTCTCTATATAACACAGCAAATGCTTAGATGACTATTCATCATAGACTTCAGTTTTTTTTCCAATAGCAATTACATTTTGAACTTCAAATAAATAGTTATTAACTCGACCGCCATGTTTTAGCAAATTAAAAAATGAGATTTAATGGTGAGGATTATTTTTTAAGCAGGCCAACCAAGAAAAAAAATCATTATGAGCCCCAGCTGAGAGAACATTTTGCTAGATCCAGGATTGTCTTATCTCTACAACTGAGTAGAACAATTTGAAATTATTGCTTAAAAGATTTTCAACTCTGTGCTTCAAGAAAAGTCACCTAGTCTAACACATTTCAGTGAGTGAGAGAGGGTGACTCAAATGTCATGGCTAATAAATTATGACATCTAGTAACTAGCTAGGATTTGTCACAAAATTCCTTTATATTGGGTAGTTACAGCACCTATGGATGACAACTTAACAATTTGCATATGCTAATTTGAAAATTTTGTTTATTTAAGTCTGATTTAGCTTTTAATTTCATCAAAATGTACATAGAAAATGTATGTTAAATAATTCTAATATCAAATGATGAAATATAAGAACAGAATATGACTTTAAATAATTGAGTGTACAGTTTAGTGATTTATCAAATGAACTATTAATTATGTCAAAATACAAAAACACCAATATAGCCATTACCTTTAAACTGTAGCAGTCAAGTCAAATTAATAATAGGGTGAATTCACATATACCTCCTGCACCCTACATAGTGTTTCCGGCTTACAGTAAAAAAATAGCAGTAAAATATTTGGTTTTCCTAATATTTACTGTTATAAGGGGGGATTTTCATCTGCCATTCATTGTGCTTTCAGATTTTTCAAATATTATTCACAGAAGGTACAAGCAGGAGACAGAGCTTGCCTATACTCCCCATTGTCAGGTTCTGCCTCCTCTCACACCCCTAATGATTTATTCACCCACCTAGATAACAAGGATTTTATTTACCTCCTGGTAACTTCTAGCATAAATATATTTATTAAGGAATTGCATCAAAAATGAAACAAATGGGTTGTTCCAGGGGAGGAGACAAGATGGCGGACGACTGAGGAACTAGATTAGAACGCTCTCCTTTTCTTCGGTGCTAAACTTTACTTATTGACTATCTTTTGAGATTTCCTATGCTGCATATGAAGCGTAAAGCCAAGCTCCGAGAGAGCTTGGTGGTTTCAGATACTTTGGATTCTAATCAGCCATGCATAGAGAGCTTCTTCTCCTCTACACCAATCATGCCGGGAACGAGGGCCACTGAGGGTGGAGACGTGGAGTGAATGCCTCCCCACATGGCTGATGAGATCTCGCTTAGTCTCGGCACACCAGAGATGCTGTCCCCACCCCATTGATTAAATGCAGTGAGAACTGCTGCAACTGCATCCCTCCCGGTTTTCTCTATTGAGTGACATGCTCTACAGGACAGTGATTCGGGAGCTATGGGAGAAGGTTCTAAGGAGAATATCATTCTTGGAGAGGCCTTGGAGGGTCAAGCCAAGGCCTATCTGCCTCCTTCTCTATTTGAACAGACTGGGGCTGCTGTATCAACGTTGGATTGTAATTGGGACACTGACACTGAATTCACTGGAAGTGGTGAGCATGTGGTTCTACCAGGCCCTATTCTTATAAAACCTACTGTTATAACATTAGAATCAGTCTGGGAGGCCCTAGCCTCAATAGAGTCTGTGATTGTTACCTTAACTCAAACTTATCTGGACACTTCAACAGAATTTGGTACAATCAGAAAATGTTCAGATCAAAAAGATGGAAAATATAGAAAATTACTTAAGAAGCCTTAACATCATAGTGCTCAGTTTTCCTGTTATCAGATTATTACCTACAGTGGATATATTCAAGAATTATTTGGTTAATAACCTTAAGATTCCGGCTGAAGCTATGTCTCTAGTTACTAAGGCTTATTATTTGCCTCAGATCTATGGAGAACCTTACTGAATCTTACGGATGGTTTGGAACTTCCACAGGATGTTGAAGTTACTCAGAGAGGAACATTGTTTGTGAGCTTTGCATTTCTAAGTGATAAAAATTCAGTTCTTAGGTTTTTCTTCTGAAACAGGAGCTCACTATTTCATGGGCAGAAATTATGGATGTATCCAGATATCACCAGTTCAACCCAGGAGAGGAGAAGAAAGTTCCTTGCCATGAGAGTTGAAGCTTTGATAATTTGTTCTAATATACATTACGTTATCCTTGTAAATGTGTGGTAAAATTTCAAAGTTCCAGTTATATTTTCTAGAGATGAGCTTTGTTTTTTTCTACCGGGTTATTTTTTGAGTCGGGCGCTTCGGGGTAAAGTTCGTTTTTCCTCGGTTAGTTTTTTGGAAAAACGAACAAAAAACTAAACGGGGAAAAATGAAACGGGCCCAAAAAACGACGCAGTAAAATGAAGCTAAAAAAAAACCACCCCAAGCATAAAATTTACTATAATACATTAAATACAAACCCCCCCCCCCACCATCACGATCCCTCCCCAAGATTTACTAACATCCCTGGTGGTCCAGCAGGGTCCCGTGAGCAATTTCTCCCTCCGTGCCATCGGGCTATCTGGTCTGCCTCGCATAAAAATGGCGCCGATAGCCGTTGAAATTACCTAATTTGTGATAAACAAAGCACATCTCTAATATTTTCTTTGAGCTGTCGCAATTGCGATTCTTTTTGTACTTTCATCCTAAATGATAAAAATCAGTGCAGTATGGCAAATATATCTGCGAAGAACCTCTGATTTCTTTTTTGTTTATTTAATTCGCACTTGGTATTTCCTGGGCTACCTCCCCCCTGGATTTCCTATATATTGAGGGATGTTACCTATTCCTGTTTTGATTTGATTAATGTAGGAAGGATTATATCAAATTTGAATGTACCTCTAATTTTTTTCACAAGTGTAATTGTGTTAATTTGAAATGCAATAAAAATTTTAAAAATTTAAAAATTAAACAAATGAATAGTGCCCCTTTAAATTTATAAAAAAAATTTAAAAAATGTTTATATGTACTTTCCAATCCCATTCAATTCTATGGGACAAGCAAAACTGTAACTTTATTATTTTCTAATTATGTCAAGCCAGTGAAGCCACTGAAACTAGACTGAGGAGAAATAGGGTAAGAAGGGGCAAGTTAGGAGCAGAACCAACTAAAATCAACCACTTTTACCAGCCTATCCTAACCTGCATGGATTGAGAAATCACCATTTTTTTCCCTCATTTCTATGCTGTATTTCAGATAGAGAGGTTGTACTTCGGAAGCTCTCAGAGCCAAAGAAAAGCAGTAATGAAGAAGCACCACCATTTGAGAGTTACCTGTGCCTTGCGTGAGGATTTAGCAGTATGGAAGAAATTCCTGATCCAATACATTGGCACAATAATGTAGTTACCCCCACCAATATCCAGTTTCCACTTTCAACTATTCTCAGAGACCTCTGGAGACATTGGCTTTGGCCTTTACTTTCAGGGGATAATTGGCCTTCCAATTGGGTGGTCTTAGGGATCACAGCTAATATCACCTTCCTGGAGCTCTTCCCAATAGTCAAGCTGATACAGTACAGTGCGCTTCGGCGGAGCACACTGTAAGCCCATGTTTGGCCGTGCGTTTTTGATGCGCTATTTTTACCCTTTATATAGTAAGGGGTAATAGCGCGTCGAAAACGTGTGGTCAACCTCCCTGAAAATAATAGCGCCCGCAACATGGAAATGCATGTTGATGGCCCTATTAGTTATTCCCGAGTGATACAGAAAGTAAAATGTGCAGCCAAGACACACATTTTATTTTCATAAATTAACGCCTGCCCATAGCGATATTAAGTTGAGGCCCCAAAAGTAAAAAAACGTAAAAATTAAAAAAAAAAAATTAAAAACCTGCCCGCGGCCTGCAGGTCGGAAGACGGATGCTCAATTTTTCCGGCGTCCGTTTTCCAAACCCGTAGCTGTCAGCGGGTTCGAGAACCGACGCCGGTAAAATTGAGCGTCAGCTGTCAAACCCGCTGACAGCCGCCGCTTCTGTCAAAAAGGAGGTGCTAGGGATGCGCTTGTGTCCCTAGCGCCTCCTTTTACCGCGGGCCGTCATTTGCATGTTGTTCCCTTCTGAATTGCGCGCACAGGAGAGTGGCCTGTGTGCGTGACAAGAGAGCAGATGCTCGCCGGCTCTCCCGCGACTTTTACTGAATCGGCCGGAGTGGTAAAGGTTGTTAGCGAACAGGAATGTGATATTTTGGTGTGACAACCAAGTGGTCATACATGTAAGCAATCAGCAGTCCACTAGATGAACTCCTGATGCAGAACTCCTGAGGCTGATGGTTTTAGAGTGCTTGCAGTTAAACACATTGGCATGGGCGAAACACAACCCGAGCCTTTGCAGTTACTACCTTGGGAAGCTTACTGGGCAGACTAGATGGATCATTTGGGTCTTTTTCTGCTGTCATTACTATGTTACTAAGTTTGCAACGAGATTGTTGACTGTCTCTTATTTTATGTGGGAGGACTTCCGGAAACTTGCTCAGGACCTCAAGGAGCAGGCAACACTGATCCCTACACACAATTGGACTATTGGGACCAGGATGCATTCAACCTTCTGTGGCAGGCAGTTGCACCATCCACTTGGTGAGCATATGTGAGAGGATACAGTGACGTCGTGGAATTCCTGAAACCACCTCCCTTCCCTAGAGCCATGGTGTTTTGCACAAACTGGTGGGATACATCTTTCAGGACAAGCGGCATGGCGCAGTGCATCCTGAGGCACAGTTCAAGCCAATTTGGTGGGTTACACCTTCATGAAGGCACATGTTTTGCCCTACCCGACAAGGGATTTTTCCATCAGGCACATCCCGGTGGGCTGGGCCAAGCACAATCAGTAAGCTTCAGATGTGAGCTGTCCTATTCTAAGAACATAAGAATATAAGAACATGCAATGGTCACACAGGTCCATCAAGCCCAGCATCCTGTTGCCAAGAGTGGCCAATCCAGGCTATAAGTTCCTGGCAAGTACCCAAAAACTAAAAGTCTATCCCATGCTACTGATGCTAGTAATAGCAGTGGCTATTTTCTAACTCAACTTGCTGTCGCTCCTTGTGACCTTGGGCAAATCACTTTACCCTCCATTGCCTCAGGTACAAACTTAGGGGGTCATTTTCCTACCATATCGCACGTGAAAAGTCCCTTTTCACGTGCGATAGCTAAAAAGGGGCGAAGTCAGGGCAGCGTCAGCACCGGAAGTGGAGGAGTCGGGGTGGCGTCAGGGCGGACATTGTGAAGACTTCACTGAGGGCAATAAGGTAAGCCACGTTATCACCGCCAGTAGCGCACCCAATAGCACCACCTTTCACGGTGGTGCTATTGGATGCGAAATCTGGCAGCGATAACACCGCAGTAGTGCGATCGCTGCCGGCTTCTGCAGGTCCACCCCCGCTTCCCCCCCTGCCCCCCATTACCGCCAAATTCAGGGAGCTCCGCGAAGTTAGAAAATCCAGCCCTTGGATTGTAAGCTCTCTGGGGATATGGAAATACCTACAGTACCTGAATGTAATCCACTTTGAAGCGCTGAAAAAAAAAGTGCAAAAAGCGGAATATAAATAAAAAATAAATAAAACATAAATAAAATAAGTTCTCCACCAAGAACTTATCCAAACCTTTTTTAAACCCAGCTACACTAATTGCACTAACCCCTAGCAACAAATTCCAGAGTTTAATTGTGTGTTGAGTGAAAAAGAATTTTCTACGATTAGTTTTAAATGTGCCACATGCTAACTTCATAGAGTGCCCCCTAGTTCTTCTATTATCTGAAAGAATAAATAACTGATTCACATTTACCCATTCAAGATTTTAAACACCTCTATCATGTCCCCCCTCAGCTGTCTTCTCCAAGCTGAACAGTCTTAACCTCTTTAGTCTTTCCTCATAGGGGAGCTGTTCCATTTCCTTTATCATTTTAGTCACCCTTCTCTGTACCTTCTCCATCGCAATTATATCTTTTTTGAGATGCGGCGACCAGAATTGTGCACAGTATTCAAGGTGCGGTCTCACCATGAAGCGATACAGAGGCATTATGACATTTTCCGTTTTATTCATCAATCCCTTCCTAATAATTTCCAATATTCTATTTGCTTTTTTGACTGCCACAGCACTTGCTGACTCTATGGTACTTTCTACCATCAGACATTATGGACCACTTTGAACTGGCCCTCTTCTGAGCTGTCATCTGCATTGCGTTCTTAGCCACATGTCGGGTGAGTGAGTTGGTTGCCATTGCGGTCTGTAAGCTTGCGACATTTCTATCGCAAATCAAAAGATCAGCAGTAGGATTCAGAGATCCAAGATCAATCAACTCAGCAGGGGGCAATTGGTCACCTTAGTGAAGTGCCGGGCTTGCCTAGGTGTCTGGTAGCCAATGCTGCATGAAATTGTCAGACCCTCTGGAGGGGTACAATTTTTATTGCATTCTAACTTACTTCCACTGAGCAAATACCAGTTTAACACTATCCTCAAGCGCTTCCTGTGATTGGCCGGGTTGAAGCCAGAGCAGTATAGGACTCACTCCTTCTGAATTGGGGCGGCCTTGAGCACAGCAGCATTGGGTTTGCTGGCCACCGCCATCCAGCATATCAGCAGATGGTATTCCCCTTTTTATCTAAGCTATATCAGGCAAGTGAGCGAAGTCCTGCATCCGATTGCACCATAGGCACTGGGAGTGATCCACGTATCCCACCAGTCTGCTCTCCCATACCCCTGTGACATTGCCACTAATGCATTATGCTTTCAGGTCCTCGCTGGCGGTGTCGAGAGATATGGATCTTTTGTATTTTGGGTGGAACAGTGGGCTGATGGCATATAGAGGTATGAGGGCATTATGACTAGACACTCTCTCTCTCTCTCCCCCCCTCCCCCCAGTGGTTGTATGAGGGCCCTGATAGCGAGGCTGGCTCTCCAGCAGCTTAAAATACTGAAAATGGTCCCCCCAGCAGTTGTATGTAGGAAATACAACAATTCTGGCACTTATTGCAAAGTGTGAAAAAGTTATCGCAGTTTGTACTAATACCTCTGTGAAGCGCTAAGATAGGCAGTGTGCTATTACCATAAAACATGCCCCTTTTCCTATTGCATGCGATATTTAGTGCATTTTGATAAATCCAGGCCTATGTTAGCAAGAGAATTCTATACATTTGTTGCAGCTGGGGTGGGTGCACCTGAGCTGGGGGGGTTTCAGCTAGTGCCAGTGCACAGCACATGATAAATAACAACAATGTGAGAGGGGCTGTCAGTCACCAGGGCCCGCTGGTCCCGGCGTGGCGGCAGATCGGATGTCCACAACAATTGTTGGGGTAGCCACCTTGCTTGGATGAGGCAGGTGACCACAGCGCCCTGTGATTTCCTCCCGGGTGGCTAAGGGCCTTGCTTGGTTGCAGTAGGCCCGGGGCTGGAGGTGATGTGCTGCCTGCACAGTGGTCAACCCTCGGATAGCTTACCTATGTTATGGCTCGGGTATGAAGCTTGTAACACCATTTGTTGCAATAAACCTGCAGCCAATTTTATCCCACATTTGGTTTACTGAGTTTTGTATTTTGTATTTGTATATGTAAGATATGTTACCACGTTCTTCCCTGCGCATGGACGTTCTCCCCTGCACATGGACACGTCGATTTTATAACATGTGTGTGCCTGCACATGCATGTTATAAAATTCATTGGCTGCATGCACATGCCTGGTGGATTTTAAAATTCGCATGCACGTGTAAACAGTGCATGCAGGGTGGTGAATTTTTGAAAATTACGTGTGGCGACGCAATCAAGCCTTCCCCCATTCCCTCCCAGTCCATTCCAATTAAGGAGCGGACTGGGAGGAAACTTTCCTATCCCTCTGCCTAACCTTCCTTCCCTTTCCTCTCTTCATCCCGACCTCTAACCCCTACCTACCTACCTACCTGAAAATGTTGTATTTCTCCACTTTCTGCTCATCCAGAGCAGAAGTAGTCTGCTCGCGCCAGAAGGCTGCCAGCGCACGCTTCCCCAGGACAGCTGCTCTCCTTGTTGGCCTCTATCCTGCCTTGACCCACCCCACTGAGAACATGCCTCCGGCCTGCCCCTTTTTCAGGGCCCTTCTATGCAGTGGGATGTTTATTCTACAGTTGATGCTCCTTTGCTCTTCTCACACGCCTCTGTTTGGTCTTTTTTGCCCCACCAATGTCTTGTAATGCCTTTAGATGTTCATGTCAGTTTTGTGCTGCTCTGCTCTTTTTTTGTTGCATTGGGCTTTTCATGTTACTGTTGTTGTTGACCATTGCCACTCTTGCTGAGAAGCAAGTTGCAGAGCGTAACTGCCCTTACCCCACTATAGTTTGAAATTTCAGCTGTGCAAGAAGCAATTCCACGTGGAGGAAATAGAACTGCATTTGCAAAAATTTGTGATCACATACATAAAACAAATTGAACTGGTATTTACCTACCGAGCCAGGGAACTGAGCTCAGCAATATTATAGAATTGCAAATTTAAATAAT
Organism: Rhinatrema bivittatum; assembly: GCF_901001135.1. NCBI lineage: Eukaryota > Metazoa > Chordata > Amphibia > Gymnophiona > Rhinatrematidae > Rhinatrema > Rhinatrema bivittatum. The sequence continues at coordinate 131,110,006 of NC_042615.1, read as the reverse complement.
TCAATGCTAGCAGAGTTATCTATATTATATTTTGTGGAAATAGTTGGGTTAGTCCATGCATATTTATACTAATGTGAAAGGAGCTTTTCTTAATTGATTGCCTCAGTAAAAACTCATCTGTTGCAATTCCTTTACTGTGTTGAATGGTTTATTGTTACTGAGTGCCCTAATCATTGCATTCTTGGAAGTAGCAAGCACTAAGAAGAAATAATAGATTTGTTTTCCTGTTCAAGTACAGAAATTTGCAGCTAAATTCCATCATGAAGAACCCTGGTAAAAGTGAAGCTGTTGCAGTTTGAAGTTATGATTTTTATGGGTGGAAAGAGAGGAATTTTGATTCATAAGAACATAAGAAGTTGCCATACTGGGTCTGACCAAGGTTCCATCAAGCACAGCATTCTGTTTCCAACTGTGGCCAATCCAGGTTAAAAATACCTGTCTAGTACCCAAATATTAAATAGATCTCATGCTACTAATGCCAGCTATAGCAGAGGCCATTCCCTAAGGTGTTGATGTACGCACGGTTCCTGGCTTGCGCACATGGATGTGCCAATTTTTTAACGTACGTGCATCGCCACACACATGTTATAAAATATGATATCCATGCGCACATGTGCGCCCAGTTTTAGAATCGGTGCATGCATGTTCGGGCAGGTGTTGTCTAAAGCGCGCAAGGTGGGGATTTGAAAAAATACGCACGGTGACGCAGGTAGGACATTCCAAGTTCCTTCCCAGTCTGCTCCTTATTTGAAGCGATCAAACAGCGCTGTGAGGATAACAACAAAGAATAGATGTTTCTGCGCGTCAGAAACACGTATGCGGCGCCATTAGAGAATGGAACCAGGAGAGGCTTAAGCACTACGTTATTCATTTAAGATACATTTTTAATGCGGATGTTGTTGGAATTAATTATTAGTTACTCAATGTGCTCTCATTTAAGCCCCTGAGGCAGCCACTAGAATGTGGCGAAACTCGGCGTGAGTCGGGCATGTTTAACTAATCACATACGTCTCCACCAATTAAAGATTTGGAAAAAGACCCTTGGGCATCTATTCTTTGTTGTTATCCTTATTTGAATAGGACTGGGAGGTAACTTCCCTTCCCCCCCCCCCCCCCCCCCATCTAACCTTCCTACCTTTTCCCTTCTCCACCCCAACCCCTAACCCCTACCTAGCTACCCTATTTTTTTTTTGTGTTTTTAACTTACCAGCTCCAACGGAGCAGAAGTAAGTTATGCATGCTGGCCGTCTGCCAGGGTGTGCTTTATTTTACTGGCTGCCAGCACGCGATCCTCTGACACAGTAGCAAATGGCGCTGTGCCAGAGGCCTCTGGTCCCGACCCCAGACCGCCCCACCCTGCCTCCTCTGCCCCTTTTTCAAAGCCCGGGGACGTACGCATGTCGCCGGGCCTTTCTAAAATAGGCCCGGTGCACGTAGACTTTTTAAAATCTACCCCTAAATGTTTGGTATATATTATCATATGTACCCTATGGTCTATCATATGTAGGCAAAACTAGTTGTCGTTTGAAAACTAGAATTATTGAACACTGCAGTAATTTTAAACATGCCTGGGTTGAGGAACCTTTAATATAGCATTGGATGTAGCTTGAATATAAAATCTCTGACAAGGTTTTTTGCAATACAGCAAGTTCATTCTCACTCTCGTGGTGGGGATTTATCTAAATGTTTTATTAAGTTTGAACAGAAATGGATCTATTGATTGCATTCAGTAATCCCAGATGGGTTAAAACAAAAGAGAGAGTGGAATATTTTCTTATGATTATCATAAAAGAATGAAGAGTTTTAGAAGCATTTTGCTATCCCAACTCAACTTTTGTTCAAGGGAAAATGTATACTGGTGTTTCCTTCCTTTAATATGGAACGGTGATTTCTGATTGTATAATTTTTGTTTTTGGATTTGTTTCATTGTTGGATTAATAGTATATTGTCATTTTAGAAAGGCGTGTATATGATATCTGTATATATATTTGACATTGGCTGATTGAAATAAGTTTGAAGTATAATGATGATATGTATGCATCCATTCGGATGCCTGCTGTTACTTTCTTTCAATGCACTGAGCAATGCCTTTTGATAAGGCTCTCCATGACTGGATGATTTCTTGAAAATCTGTCTTTTGTTTGGTGCATTCACAGTTTTGTGAGCACTTCAAAAGGTAGGAAGAGCAGGAATGTTTGTAGATTGAGCTTTCAGTTTGGTTGTCTTAGTGCATTATGTTGGACGCTCTTTAATAACTTATTCATATTAATATGGTGTTTCTTTGTTCTTTATTTCAATATTTGTGTCTTTAGATTTTAGGATTCTGATTTATAGTATGCATAGTGTTGCATTTTCTGTCTTTGAAGATGCCCGTGATTTGTGAAGTTTCAGTGTCTCGGTGCCAGTTAGCGGTTGTGGGAATGGGTAATTTGTATTCAATTCCTCTGTGGTTTTTACTTTGGGAGCTTTTTGAGGTATTTATTTAACTTGCTTTTAATTTGTGATTTGTTATAATGGTGAATTTTTTCATTTTTTTAAATCCAGCGTTTTTTGGATGCTAGCGGTGAACGATAATGAAAATTAGTTGGGAGGACTTTCATCATCTTTTGTGCTCCATTTTTATTATGGTTTTTCTTTGTAAGACATTTCAAATTGGTGAGTAGTGATCTGTGCCTAGTTTGTGATATATGACTGGTGGTTTCTGTTTAGTTGATTTATTTCAATATTTTGTCTGATTTTCCAATTCCTCTGAAGCAACCTCGTTTTCTAGGCAAAACTCAGCCCCTTGTTGGGACTTTCACAGACTGGAGAAATCAGAAGCATACCGACTTTTTGAAACATAGTAGTTATTAGGGATGTGCAGAGCAAAATTTTATGTTCATATTTTTTATGTCCGAAAGGGGGTCCCACTTGCGGCCAATATGGACATAAAAAAAATCCAATGAGTTGGGTATATGTACATATGTGCAAAAAAAAAAATTAAACCCCCTCACCCTCCTTAATCCCCCCCCCAGACTTACCACAACTCCCTGGTGATCGAGCGAGGAGTGAGGACTTCATTTCTGCAATCCTTGGCGAGAAGCATGTGACGTCGGTGGCACGTCGAGTGACGCGGCGTCACGTGATTCCCGGCTCGTTCGCGCCGGACGGCTCGTTCGGCCCAAAAAGAACTTTTGGCCAGCTTGGGGGGGCCTCCTGACCCCCCCAAGCTGGCCAAAAGTTCTTTTTGGGCCGAACGAGCCGTCCGGCGCAAACGAGCCGGGAATCACGTGGCGCCGCGTCACTCAGACGCGACGTCACGTGATTCCCGGCAAGTTCGCGCCGGACGGCTCGTTCGGCCCAAAAGAACTTTTGGCCAGCTTGGGGGGGCCTCCTGACCCCCTCAAGCTGGCCAAAAGTTCTTTTTGGGCCGAACGAGCCGTCCGGCGCGAACTTGCCGGGAATCACGTGACGTCGGCGTCACGTGATTCCCGGCTTGTTCGCGCCGAACGAGCCGTCCAGCGCGAACTTGCCGGGAATCACGTGACGTCGCGTCTGAGTGACGCGGCGCCACGTGATTCCCGGCTCGTTCGCACCGGACGGCTCGTTCGGCCCAAAAAGAACTTTTGGCCAGCTTGGGGGGGTCAGGAGGGGCCCCCCCAAGCTGGCCAAAAGTTCTTTTTGGGCCGAACGAGCCGTCCGGCGCGAACGAGCCGGGAATCACGTGACGCCGGCGTCACTCGACGTGCCGCCGACGTCACATGCTTCTCGCCAAGGATTGCAGAAATGGCGTCCTCACTCCTCGCTCCATCACCAGGGAGTTGTGGTAAGTCGGGGGGGGGGGGATTAAGGAGGGTGAGGGGGTTTATATTTTTATTTTGGCTCAACAATCGCGATTTCCCACATATCGAACATATCTATGTTCGATATGTGGGAAATCCGATCGTTTATGTCGAATCAATTTTTTAAGTAAAAAAAAATATGAGTTGCGTTTTACTAATGCGGTCAATCCGAATGCACACCCCTAGTAGTTATATATGAAGAAGTTATCAAAACGGCACCATTTTGAAATCTAATAGTTATATGGAACTGTTTCATTTTCAATTGATTGGATATATATTTGTCTCTTAAGATATAGTTGTTACATATGAGGAATCTATGGCACCATTTTGAATCAAAAGTATTATCTTCTACAGAGATTTTTTATATGATTGAATATGTTGGATTTTTATTTTTTTTGGTAATAAGTGTTTTTGCTGTGTGATTTATTTCTTTGTGAGATCCTTGTAAAAACATTTCAAATATTTCTGAAGATATATTATGTGGATTTATTATATGATTGTGATACAGATTGGTCTGTGTTTAATGCCCATATAAAATGTGTGTATAATTATATTTACATTGAAATTAATGATTACATTTGAATAAAAATGTTTAATTTTTTAATGGGCTAAAATTCATTTGAAAAGTGATTATATACTTACACATCATATTTAAACAGATTAGTCTCCAGGGGCCTCTCATGCCACCCATACCCATCTTTCCCCCCCACTCAGGGAACCCTGAAGTTTAAGATATCTTAACTATGGGAAGTTTACCATCTGAAACTGTAATTTGAGGTATGGCCTCTGGTACCACTATCCCAGGTGCATCCAGCATAGTGGGTTATACTTCTTTCTAACCAGGATCACAGGTGAGGCATATGGTCTATCAGACTTCTCAATGATCTTTGTAGCCAGTGATTTCTGGATTCCTCGAAATTTGATGGTCAAACTCTGCAAGTGTGTTTCTTAAATTGTACATCATCAGTAAGAACAATCCACTGAGTCACATCTAGGATACAACCTTCATCAACATCATGGCTTGTAAACGTGTCCTTTGCCTCTCAATGTATATAGAAACATAACCATAACTTAACTATACTACTCCGAGAGATTTTTAATATTATGTTTTTTTCTTAAATACTATTTTACCCTAATCTCCATCATATTGTGATCCTCATTTGATTTTAGTTGTAATCTTTCTTTCTTTGTGTTTTTATGTAATATGTATGTACCTATTTATGTAAAACATTTTGACTACCACTGAGTAAAGAAAATGGTATATTAATAATGTTAAATAGATAACTAAGAACATAAGATATGCCATACTGGGTCAGACCAAGGGTCCATCAAGCCCAGTATCCTGTTTCCAACAGAGGCCGAACCAAGTCACAAGAATCTGGCAAGTAGCCAAACATTAAATAAATCTCAAGCAACTCTTGCTTATTAATTAATAGCAGTTTATGGATTTTTCCTCTATGAACATATCCAAACTTTTTTAAATCCCAGTTACACTAATTGCCATAACCACATCCTTTGACAATTAATTCCAGAGCTTAAGTATGCACTGAGTGAAAAAGAATTTTCTTCAATTTGTTTTAAATGAGCTACTTGTACCTTCATGGAGTGCCCCCTAGTCCTCTATTAACTGAGAGAGTAAATAACCACATTTGTTGTTCTTTAAGTTGTTAGGACCCAGACCTGGACCTCCAGACTGCCGGCATGATTGGGACCCTTTCCAACATGGCCGTGCGCCATGGCACGGCACGCAAATTGTCGCGGCCGCTCTCTTCCTCTCACATCAGTGCCTCTCCTGACATTCCCCCCCCCCCCTCCCGGCCTAGCACAGGAAAAATCCACTATTTAGCTGACAGCCCAGCACAAGCCCTTGCCTCAGCTACAGGCTTGCTTGTACTAGTGCTACCCTCTGAGTGTTCCCTTTGTCTTTTGGACTTGAATTCAGACTGCATCTGGATTGCCCTGCCTGCCTCCTGCCCTTTGGATTGGATTGCTTCTGGATTGCCCTTCCTGCCTCCTGCCCTTTGGATTGGATTGCTTCTGGATTGCCCTTCCTGCCTCCTGCCCTTTGGATTGGATTGCTTCTGGATTGCCCTTCCTGCCTCCTGCCCTTTGGATTGGATTGCTTCTGGATTGCCCTTCCTGCCTCCTGCCCTTTGGATTGGATTGCTTCTGGATTGCCCTTCCTGCCTCCTGCCCTTTGGATTGGATTGCTTCTGGATTGCCTTGCCTGCCACTTGCCCTTTGGATTGGATTGCTTCTGGATTGCCCTGCCTGCCTCCTGCCTTTTGGATTGGATTGCTTCTGGATTGCCCTGCCTGCCTCCTGCCTTTTGGATTGGATTGCTTCTGGATTGCCCTGCCTGCCTCCTGCCCTTTGGATTGGATTGCTTCTGGATTGCCCTGCCTGCCTCCTGCCCTTTGGATTGGATTGCTTCTGGATTGCCCTGCCTGCCTCCTGCCTTTTGGATTGGATTGCTTCTGGATTGCCTTGCCTGCCACTTGCCCTTTGGATTGGATTGCTTCTGGATTGCCTTGCCTGCCACTTGCCCTTTGGATTGGATTGCTTCTGGATTGCCCTGCCTGCCTCCTGCCTTTTGGATTGGATTGCTTCTGGATTGCCCTGCCTGCCTCCTGCCTTTTGGATTGGATTGCTTCTGGATTGCCCTGCCTGCCTCCTGCCCTTTGGATTGGATTGCTTCTGGATTGCCCTGCCTGCCTCCTGCCTTTTGGATTGGATTGCTTCTGGATTGCCCTGCCTGCCTCCTGCCTTTTGGATTGGATTGCTTCTGGATTGCCCTGCCTGCCTCCTGCCCTTTGGATTGGATTGCTTCTGGATTGCCCTGCCTGCCTCCTGCCTTTTGGATTGGATTGCTTCTGGATTGCCCTGCCTGCCTCCTGCCTTTTGGATTGGATTGCTTCTGGATTGCCCTGCCTGCCTCCTGCCTTTTGGATTGGATTGCTTCTGGATTGCCCTGCCTGCCTCCTGCCTTTTGGATTGGATTGCTTCTGGATTGCCCTGCCTGCCTCCTGCCCTTTGGATTGGATTGCTTCTGGATTGCCCTGCCTGCCTCCTGCCTTTTGGATTGGATTGCTTCTGGATTGCCCTGCCTGCCTCCTGCCCTTTGGATTGGATTGCTTCTGGATTGCCTTGCCTGCCACTTGCCCTTTGGGCCAGCTTCTGGATTGCCTTGCCTGCCACCTGCCCTTTGGCAGGCAAGGCAATCCAGAAGCAATCCATGATTGGATTGGATCACTTCTGGATTACCCTGTCTGCCGCCTGCCCCCCTGGACTTGGACAGCCTTCTGGATTACCGTGTCTGCTGCTGGCCCTTGGATTTGGACTGCCTTTTTGGATTACTTTGCCTGCCTTTGGATTGCCCTGTCTGCCTCCTGCCTCTGGATTTGGACTGTCCCTGGAGCTGTTTGGCCTGCTGCTACTTCAAGCTCTCTCTCTCTCTCCCCCCCCCCCCCCCCCTCATAGCTAGGTTGGATCTCCAGCAGCTTAAAATGGTCCCCCCCCCCTCTTGGTTGGACGTAGGAAATACAACAATTCTGGCACTTATTGCAAAGTGTGAAAAAGGTATTGCAGTTTGCGCTAATACCTATGCGAAGTGCTAAGATAGTGCACTTTGTGATAAACTGTCTATTACCATAAGACACACCCCTTTTTCTATTGCATGCGATATTTAGTACATTTTGATAAATCCAGGCCTTAGATTGTAAGCCCTCTGGGGCTAGGGAAATACCTACAGTTCCTGAATGTAATCCACTTTGAAGCGCTGAGAAAAGTGCGAAAAGCAGAATATAAATCTAAATAAATAAGTACATACTAATGTGCTTTTTCATTGTCAGGTTTTCATCCATCTGGATACCTAAATTCTGTATTTGGTTTGAGGGAGTAATTTGAAAAGTACCCAAATCTAGGACGAGTGGATTAACTGTAGAAGGATTTCTACTTAGCCATAAGATTTCAGTCTCTCTAGGGTTTTACGTTAGTTTAAGAAGAGATAGTTCTTGCTGTACAGCTTTCATATAGATCGATAGAGTCAATACTATTTTTTCCAATGATTTAGAGAATGGTATGTAAAATTGTAAGTCATCAGCATACAAGAAGAAAGAAATTCCTAAATTTTCCAGTAATTTCCACAGTGGGAGCAATAAATATTGAACAGTGTTGCCTACAGGGCTGAACCTTGAGAGACACTTGCATCAATATGGAAAGTATGTCATTATCCAATTTGACTTGGAATGACCTATTAGATAGGAAGGAAGAGAGCCATCTAAGGACACTACCTTTGATCCCAATGTTGCTCAGCTGATGGCAAAACAGGGTATGGTCCACAGTGTCAAAGGTGGCTTTTAAATTGATAAGCACAAGAAAATAAGATTTATCAGAATCAAACCCTCGTAAAATAGAGTCCATCAAGAAGAGGAGTAAAGTCTCAGTTGAGTGATGTTTCCTAAATCCAAATTGATTAGGCAATAGAATATCTTGGTCTTCCAAATGGTTCACAAATTGAGATAACACAGCTTTTTCTAGTACTTTTGGAGAAAAGACAAGTTGGATATGAGCCTATAGTTATCCCAGTTGTCGATTCTGCTGATTTAATTTTTTAGAATTGGCTTTATCACAGTTTGCTTCAGCCCAAATGGTACAATTCCTTCTGAGAGAGAGAGATTAATTAAGTTTTTGATTGTCGTGGTAATAATACTGTGTACTTGCTTCAAGGAACTGGCTGGAATTGGATCACGTGGTTGAATGGTAGGGTTAATTTTGGCAATAATTTGGCTAATTTCAAGATTAGTTACTCTGTCTAATGTAGTCCATTTAAGCAGGGCATATGAATCTTCAGAGGCTCTTGTGTGAGAACAGACAGGGAGATGAGTCTTTAACCTATTAATTTTATCTTAAAAAGATGCAGCATACTCAATGCAAGCAGCATTTGAGAAGTGATATTTTCTCAGGAAGGAAGATGTTGGGTCCTTAATTAATTTTTTAACAACATTGTAGTTTAGAATTGTACATTATGCCATGAATCTGTTAAGCATAATAAACATTTTTTGCTTTATTTGTTAATGCATGCTATTTTGTTAGACATTTATATTTTTCTAGAGATTCAGAAGACTTACATTTCCACCATTGTTTCTCTAATTTCCTGAGGGTCTGTTTGGTGAATCTTAAATTATCACTGTACCATGGTTTATTATGATTGGAAGTATTATTTTCTTTATTAATAGTTTTCATCTGGACTGGACTAAGTTTTTCAGCTATGTCATTGACAATCTTATCCCAGGAATCAAATGCCGAAGAGGCATTATCTTGATTTAATTCATGGAGCTTATTTTCTATTGATTCTGAGAGTATCTCCATATCAGTCTTTTTCCTGAAGGTAACTGCATTTGCAAAAACTTGTGAATGCATACACAGATCAAATCGAATTGGTATTTACCTACAGAGCCAAGGAACTGAGTTCAGCAACATTATAGAATTGCAAATTTAAATAATTCAATTCTAGCAGAGTTTTCTAATTTGTATTATGTGGAAATAGTTGTGTTAGTCCATGCATATTAATACTAACATGAAAGATACATTTTCTTAACTGATTGTCTCAGTAAAAATTCATCTGTTGCAATTCCCATTGGGGTAGATTTTCAAAGGGTTAAGCACGTAATATACATGCGTAACCCCCAAAAACCTACCCCTGTGCGCGCCGAGCCTATTTTGTATAGGCTCGGCAGCGCGCACAAGCCCCAGGATGCACGTATGTCTCGGGGCTTCGAAAAAGGGATGGGAAGGGGGCCGGGGCGACAATCTGGGGGCGGTTCCGGGGCGTGACGCCGATCTGGGAGCGGTTCGGGGGCAGTCCCGAGTCCTCCAGCACAGCAGCTGTGCCAGAGGTTCATGTGCTGGCAGCCGGCTGGCGCGCGCAAGATACGCCTGCAAGAGGCAGGCGTAAAAAATAAAATAAGGTAGGGGGTATTTAGGTAGGGCTGGGGGGTGGGTTAGATAGGGGAAGGGAGGGGAAGTTGGGGGGACGACTGAAAAAATGTTCCCTCCAAGGCCGCTCCGATTTCGGAGCGGCCTTGGAGGGAACGAGGAAAGCCATTGGGGCTCCCCTTGGGCTTGGCGTGCGCAAGGTGCACAAGTGTGTACTCCATTGCGCGCGCTGACCCTGGATTTTATAACATGCGCGCGGCAGCGCGCACATGTTATAAAATCGGGTATACATTTGTGCGGGCCGGGTAGTGCGCACAAATGTACCCCCCGCGTGTAAGATTTAAAATCTGGCCCATACTGTGTTGAATTGTTTATTGTTACTGAGTACCCAAATCATTGCATTATCAAAAGCATCAAGCACAAGGAAGAGATATTGGATTTGTTCTCCTGTTCGAAAGTACAGAAATTTGCAACCAGAATTCCGCTTGAAGAACCCTTGTGAAAGTGAGGATTTTGCTGTTTGATTTTACGTTTTTTCCCTCCTTCTTGTCTCTTTTCACCTAGAGAACTTCAACAGAGAAATGAAAATTACACATGCATATATGGATGTAAGCTTACCTGCATATTGGGATGACAAATTTATAATTGGTAATTTCAGCAGGTAAAGCATTGTTTAATCCATGGAAATTACTCTCCCTTTGTACATGGTATATACATTGCATCCAATTTCTGAAATCCTTTCAAGAATTTTTTAGGCTTCTTGTGCTAATAACAAATTGATTATAGTAATCACAGTGTGTTTTTTTTTATTTAACTTTTATTATAATTGAAATTAGACTCTTTGTATCAATGTTATCAAACTAACATTTATTTTTACTATTTTAGATATAACTTGAATTATAGAAGATTAGAAATCTCAATAGAAAATCGCCTCAAATTTTCAAATGTTTGAGGGTAAGATCCCATTCTCTTCTTGAGAAGAAGATACAGCATATAAAAAGAATCCAAAATCAATAGTGAACAATCTCTTGGCCATTCATATGTTTTCTAAAGCAACAAAAACAAGTAAAGAGACCATTATCCTGAATAATATATGATAGTGTCATCAGACAAAAAAAAGACATTCTACATTTCAATTTTCTCAATGAATAATTATCATTATCGTGTCTAAAAAAGTACAGCTATACAGATCAATATCAAACAGCATCAGACAAAAGTGAATCAGCCTCACTGCCCAATGCCCCTTAATCTTCAAAAGTTCATGATCTAAAAATACTTTTGTTTTATCACACCCTGTGTAAATATATTTATTCTTGCCTGTAATAATACTTTCTCACAGGACAAGCAGGATGTTAGTCCTTACATATGGGTAACATCACAGGATGGAGCCCAATCACGGAACACTTCTGTCAAAGTTTCCAGAATTTTGACTGGCCCATACTGGGCATGCCCAGCTTGGCACTAACCCTGCAGCCAGCAGGGGTCCCCCTTCAGTCTTCTTTTTTTCTTCGCGGCAGTAGCCACGCGGTTAAGGAGCTCTGCAGAGATTCCTGACAGGAATTTTCCTCACGGAATTACTAAAATGTAATTTACCCCACAGGGGTCCCTCCTTCAACTTTTTCAAGCTGTAGTACTCCGGTAAGTTTTTTACCCATTTTCCGTGATTACCGTCGAGTTTGGCCCTCATGGCCTACTGGCCATCGATCGTACCGCGGCTCAATTTTTTCATGGCCATGGTGTCGGGGTTCTGCCGGTGCCCGGACTGTAATCACACCATGTCCATCACAGCCCCTCACAAAGTCTGTGTAATGTGTCTCAGATGTGACCACGATGTCCTAATCTGCACCAAATGTGCCCTCATGACACCTAAAGGTCACAAGGCTAGAATGGAGAAGATGGAACTTCTCTTCCATGCTCAAACCCCGATGCCATCTATTGCATCGACGTTGTCAGAGCTGGCACCGTCAACTTCATGCCAGCATTGACCTCCGGCCGGTGACCGTCCAGCATCAATGACTTCTCGGCCTTTGACACCCTCTACTCCCCCTCAGGATCAAGGGGATTGTAGAGATAAACATTGCCACGGGCATCGAAAGTCTCGGAACATCAAGGGAGCGAAATCATCGACCTCGCCATCGAGGGAGCAAAATCATCGACCTGAGCCATCGTCGAAGAAACCCCGTCCAGAAAAGGCACCGACCTTTTCGGCGACCGGGTCACCGAGGCAACCCTCACGTGACAGGGTATCAGGAGCTGCGACTCTGCCTTTAATGGTGGTCCCTCCAGCTATGCCTCTGCCTCCTTCTTCTGTTCCGGAGCTAGGGCTGCTTGCTCGAGGTCTCCGAGAAGAACTGGACCGAATGGTTCAGGAGGCCATCGCCAAGGTGATGCATCGACTCCAGGTTCTTCTGGCACCGACACAGGTACCGATTGCAGAACCAACCACCGACCTGATTCCAGCAGCATTGGCACCGCTGCTCTCGAGGATGGAAGCGCTCATGGCTGCTTTTCCACCGATGAACCCTGGGTCACCGATGGTTCTGGTGCCCTCCCTGCTTGTTTTGTCATCGGGAGGAGAAACACCGTTCCACATCCCTCCATCGGAAGTTCTGCCGATGCCTCAGCCATCGATGCCGATACATCCGTCGGTGCCACCGATCCATCCATCGATGCCGATGCGTCCATCGGCACCACCGAGCCATCCATCGATGCCTTCGATGCCTACGCCAGTGCCTTCGATGCCTTCATCGGTGCCTCCAGTTATTCCTTTGAGTCCTTCGGAGCCTCGACCAGGACCTTCAGGGATCCCACCGCCCCATCCTCTAGTCCCTAGAGGAGTAGGTGCTGATCCCTACGATACCTGGACTGATGATTCTTCACCAGACACCAATGATTTGCCTTTACCACCTTCACTTACTGAAAGCAGAAAGTGTTCTCCTCCAGAGGCCCTTTCCATTATAAATGCTGTGAAGGAGATGTCTGAATTGGTTCCCTTCCAATTGCAGACTGAACAAGATGACAGGCATCAAATGATGGAGCTGTTACAATTCCTGGATGCTCCCAATGAAATAACCTCCACCCCTATCCACCAGGTTCTTTTGGATCTCCTCAAAAAGAACTGGGAACATCCTGGTTCGGTGGCTCCAGTCCACACGAAAGCTGACACCACCTATCTCGTTCAGTCAGCTCCAGGCTTTTGTAAACCTCAATTGGATCACCAATCTGTGGTTGTCGAATCTGCCCAGAAAAGAGCAAGGAGATCAAAACCTCACACTTCCTTTCCCCCTGGCAAGGAACAGAAATTTCTAGATGCCATTGGTTGCCGTGTCTTCCAGGGATCAATGCTCATCTCCAGAATTGCCTCTTATCAGCTCTATATGACCCAATATAATAGGGTCTTATTTAAGCAGATACAAGACTTGACAGACTCCCTGCCTCAGCAATTTCAAGAGCAACTCCAAACCCTAATAAACAAGGGTTTTGAGGCAGGGAAGCATGAGATCAGATCATCTTACAATATCTTTGACACTGCTACCAGGGTATCTGCAGCTGCTATCTCAGCAAGATGATGGGCCTGGCTCAAGTCTTTCGACCTTCACCCTGAAGTACAAGACAGATTATCCGACCTGCCTTGTGTAGGAGATAATCTGTTTGGTGAGCAGATTCAACAAACAGTGGTGGAACACAATGACATCATGAGACCCTAAGACAGCTCTCTTCTGATGACTCCTGAGTAGGGATGTGAATCGTTTTAGGACGATTAAAATTATCGTCCGATAATTTTAATATCGTCTTAAACCGTTATGGAACACAATACAATACAGATTCTAACGATTTATCGTTATAAATCGTTAGAATCGTGAGCCGGCACACTAAAACCCCCTAAAACCCACCCCCGACCCTTTAAATTAAATCCCCCACCCTCCCGAACCCCCCCCCCAATAACTTAAATAACCTGCGGGTCCAGCGGCGGTCCGGAACGGCAGCGGTCCGGAACGGGCTCCTGCTCCTCAATCTTGTCGTCTTCAGCCGGCGCCATTTTCCAAAATGGCGCCGAAAAATGGCGGCGGCCATAGACGAAAAAGATTGGACGGCAGGAGGTCCTTCCGGACCCCCGCTGGACTTTTGGCAAGTCTCGTGGGGGTCAGGAGGCCCCCCACAAGCTGGCCAAAAGTTCCTGGAGGTCCAGCGGGGGTCAGGGAGCGATTTCCCGCCGCGAATCGTTTTCGTACGGAAAATGGCGCCGGCCATACGCATATGGCCGGCGCCATTTTCCGTACGAAAACGATTCGCGGCGGGAAATCGCTCCCTGACCCCCGCTGGACCTCCAGGAACTTTTGGCCAGCTTGTGGGGGGCCTCCTGACCCCCACGAGACTTGCCAAAAGTCCAGCGGGGGTCCGGAAGGACCTCCTGCCGTCCAATCTTTTTTGTCTATGGCCGCCGCCATTTTTCGGCGCCATTTTGGAAAATGGCGCCGGCTGAAGACGACAAGATTGAGGAGCAGGAGCCCGTTCCGGACCGCTGCCGTTCCGGACCCGCAGGTTATTTAAGTTATTTGGGGGGGGGGTTCGGGAGGGTGGGGGATTTAATTTAAAGGGTCGGGGGTGGGTTTTAGGGGGTTTTAATGTGCCGGTTTTTCGATTTTTCGATTTTTAACGATTTTTAACGATTTTTCACGATATTTTACCCCCCCAAACGGCAACAATACGATTCCCTCCCCCTCCCAGCCGAAATCGATCGTTAAGACGATCGAGGACACGATTCACATCCCTACTCCTGAGTACTCTTCAAAACAGCCCTTCCAGAAGGACTCTAAAAAGTCATTCTTCCGCCCAAAGAAGTCCTACCCACCACCAACTAGAACCCGTTCTACAAGACTGTTTCAAAAAGCCCAGTCTCATCAGACATGAAAACAAAAACCACAAGCAGCTCCTCAGCCGGGCCCTGCTTCCGGTTTTTGACTCCTGCATAGAGAGCAGCAGCCAGTTTCCATTGCCCCACATACCAGTGGGAGGTCAATTGTGCCATTTCAACAAGTGGCACTCAATCACCTCAGACCAGTGGGTCCTAGCGATAATTGCTCAAGGTTATCATCTGAACTTTCTCTCTATTCCACCGGACTCCCCACCTCTACCGATGTGGAGAACATCCGATCACTCCATCCTTCTGGAACAGGAGGTCTCCTCCTCCTCTAGTCCAAGGCAATAGAACCAGTGCCCTACTCTCAGAATGGCCTAGGGTTCTATTCCCGGTACTTTCTAATCCATAAAAAATCGGGAGGCATTCTTCCAATTTTGGATCTACGTACCCTCAACAAGTACCTCCAGCAGACATTTTGGAAATACTTGTGCATTTACTTGGCATCACCAGTTCACTGACAACTGCAACAGTTTACCCATTCCTTCTCCATTTCACCTAGACTCTCTAGCACATCACTCTGAATTCCCACAGTTCACACATGCCTCCCACCCAAAAACTGCAGACAACAGGGAAATCTGATTTCAATTCTACAAGTCAATTAGCAGGTATAAAAGTGTACAAATATGGTCGGTGATGTATATGCGTATCTCTCTTACAAAATAGCAACTACTGCATATACTTCAGAACTCCATCATGAAATGCCCCTAGACCACTCCTTTTTTTCCTCCTGAAAATACATTCATGCCATTTGACATATATAAAATAACATATACTCAAGTACAGTGGTTCCCAACCCTGTCCTGGGGACCTCCCAGCCAGTCAGGTTTTCAGGATATCCACAATGAATATGCATGAGAGAAAATTTGCATGCACTAGCAGGCCCAGGAAATCCCCCCCCCCCCCTCATACTTACCAAATTCAATGCTGCATCCTGGCCCAGTCACGATGCTGGGGCCTCGGACCAGACCCAATACCTGAACCTCGGCTTAGGCCAGGGACCAGACCCAAGCCTGTTGCTGTGGCCCAGCCTGGAGTCCAGATCCTGGCAAGAGCATTTCGGCCTGGACCCAGTGCATCTTTAATGCAGACGCATCATTTTTTGAAGAAGAGAGAAGATATTAGAGGCCTTGTGTATATGTTATTTTATATATGTCAAATGGCATGAATGTATTTGCATGAACTAGCATACAAATGTTCTCCCATGCATATTCATGGTGGATATCCTGAAAACCTGACTGGCTGGATGGTAGGACAGGGCTGGGAACCACTGCTCACGTACATGGTAGTTACACTTATATATATTTATATGTTAATTACCTTTGAAAATTCAATCCAGAGTAATTTTAAAAAACTTAATAGCATATCTCAAAGTATATTTCAAGCAAATATTGTTCTTGAGAAAAAAAGGTGAAATGAAAAATGCCATTTAATCAAAGCATATTATCAGATTGAAACATAATGACCTAGATGCACCATCCCTTAAAAATGCCAATAAAGAAAACAGTAAGACTGTAATAGCAAAGATCTGCACATTAATCAAGATGATTTCTGGACTCTGTTATTACAAAAAACAACATTATTTATGCTCAAGGCACTGTTTTCTTTTTTGTGGCACCTCATGAATAGGTTCATTGGCAAAGAATAGTAAATTCTGTATATGATTGTGTATGCAAATAGGTATGATATTACTGAAAAAAACATACTGTTTTAAGACTGTTCCTTTAAAATAAAACATTTTATCAACCTGTTGTGTGCATCTGAATCATTTATTTCTTCTGGCAAGAGGCAATTTATCCAGCAGTTGCTATGGAATTACAGAAAACTAAGGGCCCTGATTATCCTGATGTTCTTTTAGGCCTCTAGAGGATAAACAGTGAAAACGTAAAAAAGCTACTTTTTATAAAAGCAGATACTCAGGAAAAATTGTTGAAATAAAAAGTATTTGTTATAATGTGAGAAAAGATTATTTGGATTATAAAAGAGGATCCACTATTGACAGTAACTCCACTTCACCTACATAAATGCTAAAAATTATGTATTCTAAAACAAGGATCAACAGGAAAGAGTGAAAAAAGCCCTTAGGTAAGTATAAACCCTCATGTTAGTAAAATGTTAAACATCTATACAAAGGGGAAAAAGTGTAACATCTGGAAAGCTGTGTACTACTAAAACATGACATGGGAAATAGGGAGCCAAATTTTCAAACCTAATCCACGCTATAGTATTTGCACGCATAAGTGAACGTGTGGAGATTAATGTGGGAGCTGCACAGGTTATAAATACTGGTATTTCTGCAAATATATTTTCATTGCAAGTAAACATATTTTCCTATCTATATGCACATATCTTTTATGTACAAAATATTGTGATGTGCTGGGGAAAATGTTTTGTTTTGTTTTTTAATTTCTTTAATGGGGTGTTTTTTCCATGAATTTCATTTTATTTAATGTTTATTTCATTTTCTTAAGTTTACAAACATGAAATAAACATTAAAAAATAATACCTCAAAAATAGATTATAAAAAGAAATGGGGACTCTCGAGGCCTCCCTATCACCCATCTCTCACACCTGGAAAAAATGCCATACATCAAAATGGCAGCCTCTGCTAAGGAGCAAGGTGCTAGAGTTAAGATACTCTGGAGCATCCCCAACAGACAAGGTCATTTTAAGAAGAAAAGAAGAGCATAATCGTGACCTGGTCTCTGGCCTCTGGGCCTGTGCCTGGGTTGAGTCCCCAGCATCAGGAATCGGCCTCCCTGGCCACTGCATTCCCAGTCTGGGGCAGAAGCCTGAGTTTTTCCTTAGGCCTAGGATGTGGGAAGTAGCCACAACTTCAGCCTAAGCCCACTCTAAAGCATGGTTTGAAGGCCTGGTCCCAAAGGTGAGTCTTAGGCCCAATGCCGGGGACTCTGCCTCATCCTAAAACCTGAGGCCTGGCCTGGAAGCATAGTCCCGACACCAAGATCTCAGCCTAGGCATGGGCCGACGCCCAATGTCAGACCTGGTCCGGAGGCTAGGTCTTGATGCAGGGTTACCAGCTTTTTGCTTTTCTGTGGGTTTCTAGCTATGTCCCTGCCAAAGAAGCCACTTGGCGAAACATGGCCATGTCGGGATACCAAACTCATGTCTGCCACTCATATAGCGATGGACTGAAGGGAGACCAAATTGTGCTGGAGTTACCTATCGTTCAATTTATATACTAATGGTTATACTGATATACTGACAATTCTTTCAAAGTTTATGAACTAGTGTTTGTTTTGGTACTATGACCTGTAAATAAAAAAAGTGCTTTGGATACATATTGGAACTACTAATTTTGCCTTACACCGATATACTTTTTGATTTATGATTACAAAATAGCATGTACACAAGTACAAGCCACTTACTTGCATATATGCTAACTTTAAATGCATGACTCTTGATAATTCACTCCAAAATGGGGTTTGGGGCATATTTTTACATGCACAACCCCCAGTTGATTGTCAAAGCAACACTTATGCACATAAAACAGGATTTTATGCTTTCAAGTTATTTTGAAAATCAAGCCCTAAATGGATATTTTGTTAGCTGGTTTATGACTTAGCTTCTCTAGATAGGTACCAGCACTTTTGGCAAGCAAAATCTTTTCCTTCTAGGATGATGTAACTGTCAAAATAATATGTGCACCATGTATATACAGTTTCATTTCATTATTATAATGATTGTCTCTTTTCTTGCTAAGATCAAAAGTTTTCAAATCCATATCATATTTAAAATCTACTGTGAGTGTGCATACTATTAACATTCTGTGCAGTAGTTAATAGAATACACTTTGGGCCTAATATCCAAAGATATCTAGCTATCTAATTTAGTTGGATATGATTTATCTGACTAACTTAAAAGGAATATTCAGTGACATGACCATGTCGCTAAATATACCCTTATAAATTCTAGTTAGCTGGATAAGTTATAGCCAGCTAACATTAGACCTGCAATCTAGCAAGTCTAACTTATTCTGTTCACTTAACCAGATAAGTCCAAAATCAGCACTTATCTGGTTAAGATAACTGGATAAGTAGTCATACCATTATTCATCCATTGCCTGCCCCCAAGATATCCGGCTATCTACTTAGCCAGATAAATACTTATGTAGCTAAGTGGTGGCTGCCGAACATAGCCAGATATTCAGCTGCTTCCACTTAGCTGAGTAAGTCCCTAAGTAATGCTAAATATTGATCTTCATGTTTTATACATGAAACATTTTGTAAGACAGGTCATGATTTCAGATGGACAAAAAAAACATAACAAAACAGTTCAATGACATCACTTCCATCATGACACATTTCAGTTCCTCTCCTCTTTTATGTCCCTAAGGCCATGGGTTCAGTACAGTGAATAACAAATCTGAGTTCATGCAAGAAGAGTCCTACTACATAGTTTCACGACCAGCAGGGATGCTGCAGGAAGCACCTGCTATTCACTGCCTTGTTCTCTCACTCACAGTCTCTATTATCTCTGTCCTTAAGACACAGGCATTTTTTGGTTTATCAATACTACATTTCCCCAAAAACCTGTGGATGCTGGCTTAGCATAGGATGGGCATTTATATGAAACAAATAGGTAAAACATAACAAATAGGGCCCTATTTGTTTCATTTCTGGGTCCATGAACAAATGAGGAGGTCCCCCAAATGAAACAAATATTATTCATCCTATTTGTTTATTTTTTTTAATTTAATGTTTATTAACTTTTTCAATGATAACAAAATACATTGAATTGAAAATGTATAGCATAATAAAGAAATTGTCTTTCACTCAGAATCAAAAAAGTAACATATATTTTTACACCAATAATAAGCCCTCAATATAGGTGAGAGATCCTACACCAGGAGACAACTCTATTTAATATAAGACATATATCATTAGGGGGCGCTCTCGCGCGGAATCCAAGATGGCCGCCTAATGCTGAGCTCCGGGATATCTCGCTCCTTATCGAAGGGAATTTTGCACTTCTGGGAATCCTTTTTGAACTGTGGACCCCGCGACATTCTCATTAAAGATGTCTACAGCAAAGCCAGGCAAAATTGAAGCGGCGTTTGCGGCCGGAGCGGGCACGAAACGAGCTAAATCTGACCCACTCTCGCCTGACAAGGCCGTTCCTCCTAAGCAAATGGCGTCGGCGGACCTGGTTTTACAAGAGCTTAAACCTCTAAAAGTCATGCTACAAACTAACACTGATAACACCCTTGCGATCCGAGCGGACTTACAAACTCTCACTGGCAGGTTTGATCAGCTTACACACCGCCTGGATGATACTGAAACCCAAGTTTCCTCCTTGCTACTCACTACTGCGTCACTCCCTAAAATGGAGAAAGAGCTAGAAACATTACGCCGGGACTTTGAGGACCTTTCCAACCGAAATAGGAGAAACAATGTCCGTATACTGGGGATTCCTGAAGGTATGGAAGGCACGGATATTTTCTCCTTTCTTTCCCACTTAATCCCGGAGGTCCTCCAACTTACTTTTAATCCCCCATTGGAAATTGAAAGGACGCATCGCGTCCCATCGCGTCCTCTCCAGTCCTCAACCCTCCCTCGCCCCATTATATTTAAACTTTTGCGCTATCCACAAGTCCTACAGATTTTTTCTGCAGCCAAATCCAAATCCCCTCTCCAGCTCCAAGGGTCCCAGATTTTATTTGTGCCGGATTTGGCGAAAACAACCGCGGCCAAGCGCAAAGCTTTTTTGATGATGAGGCCCCGTCTCCACGCCATTGGAGCTAAATTTGGACTTCTCTACCCTGCCATGATGCGGGTCACTCACCGGAACGCCACGAAGCTTTTTCACGCTCCGGATGACTTGGGTGCCTATCTACAGTCCGTTGAGGGTCTACAAGACATGGTCACCTGATTACAGTTTGGATTAAACCTCTGGTTTTTGTATTTTTTCCTCTTGCAAATTCCCGTGGACGTACCTTACTTACCTGTCCCGTGAAGCTCTAGGCGGCCCTTGGCCCCCTTGAGGCCCCATTATTGCTTTGAGCGACTGACACCGAATGTTAGTGTCTGTCTGGTGCTCTTTTTTTGTGCCCTTTGTCTGCATGCTGAATACTAGTGCTTGGACACGGATTTTCTTCACTTTTTTTTTTTATCATTTTTGACTTCTCTTCTTCTACCTTGGCGCATCCTTGGATTTCTACATATCATCGGTCCTTGGACCGCAATCTCGGCAGTTTCACTTTGCTTGACATTTTTCACCGGATAAGATGGCGACCACCATAGACTCCATCATGATGGTATCGCTTAATGTCAATGGGTTTACCCACCCGATCAAGCGCAAGAAAATATTGACCTATCTGCAGACGCTTAACACTGACATTGCCCTATTACAGGAAACTCATCTTACGGCCGCTGAATCCCTCAAACTTAAAAAACAGTGGGTTGGCCAGGTTTTTTTTAGTCCGGCTCACAAGAAGAAATGGGGCACGGCGATTTTAATCCACAAACGCTTGGATGTTTCCGTTCTGCACCAGGAAATGGATCTAGAGGGGCGATGGAACATTGTACAACTTACACTACAGAATAGCTCCTACAACATTCTCAATCTTTATGCTCCGAATGCGGATGACCCTAACTTCTTCCATGATGTTTTTGCGAGATTATTATCCCTGGATCCTCACCCATCTATTATTGGTGGAGATTTCAACCAGCCGCTGGATCCTCTCCTGGACAAAAAAACAGAGGTCAGATACACGACGTCTAAAGCCACTACTGCTCTTATATCTCTCATCTCTCGACTTGGCCTTGTTGATCCATGGCGACTTATGCATCCAACGGATAAGGACTTCACATTCTACTCTGCCCCACACTCATCTTACTCTAGACTGGACTACTTTCTTGCCTCCAGCTCTCTTCTGCCACTAATCCTTAACACCACCATCTGCTCCATCCTGGTCTCGGACCACGCTGCGGTTGTTTTTCAGCTTCGTCTTGCCTCCCCAATCCGTTTGGATAGACAATGAAGATTCAATGCATCTCTTCTTTCGGACTCTGAATTTCACACCTTCTTCAATGACAAGACTTCCCAATACTTTGCTACCAATTCTGCTACCGCTCCTTCCTCTGCTATATTGTGGGAAGCCTACAAGGCCACTATCCGGGGCGACGTGATTAGTTATTCCGCTTACAAGAAACGCACTCAACGACAAGTGCTCCAGCACTTACAATCTATCACCGAACACTTGGAGCATCTACATCTCCAATCCCCCTCAGCTCAAACCTTAACTCAGCTACTAAAAGCGCGATATGACTATTACAAGCAACTCAGCGCGCAGGTACATCTTCACCTTTTCCACTCTAAGACGCAGTACTATGCGGAGAATAATAAATGTGGACGACTGTTAGCTTCATACCTTAAGAAGAAATCAGAGAGGTCACGCGTCGCTAAGATTATTACTAAAGCTGGAACTACGGTCACAACTGACAAGGAGATATTACAGTCTTTTCGAGACTTTTATGCTCAGCTTTATCAATCTGAAACTACTCCTCCCCCTGCAGCCTTCAACTCCTTCTTTGCCTCTTTGGAACATCCCTACCTCACGGATGCACAGCGTCACCTATTAGACTCACCGATCACCCACAAAGAAATATCCACTGCCATCATGTCTCTATCTCCGAGTAAAGTACCAGGCCCAGATGGCTTTAGTACTGACTTTTACCATGCTTTCAAAAAAACTCTATCCCCTCACCTTCTAACGTTTTACTCCTCCCTCTCCTCTGTGAGCGCTGTCTCTTCTAACTTTACAGATGCTAGGGTGGTGGTAATTCCAAAGCCAGGTCGAGATCCTTCTTCTCCCGCTAACTATCGGCCCATCTCACTTCTCAATGTAGACTATAAAATTTTTACGAAAATACTTGCTACCCGCCTTTCCAAGGCACTTGGTTCCCTCATTCATGTTGATCAGTCGGGGTTCCTCAAGAACAGACTCATTGCTAATAACACTCGGATGTTTCTACACATCCAAGACTCGTTATTCACCACTCATGAACCGGCCATTGCGGTCTCGCTCGACGCTGAAAAGGCGTTCGATCGTATCGAATGGCCTTTTCTTTTTGAAACCATGTCAAGGTTTGGCTTTGGAGAGGTTTTTACTAAGTGGATTCGTCTAATTTATAGCTCCCCCATTGCTTCCCTATTTATCAATAATCAGGTCTCCCCGTCATTCTCATTACACAGAGGAACCCGTCAGGGATGTCCTATATCTCCCCTTTTATTTGACCTGGCTTTGGAACCATTACTTATTGCTATTCGACAGTCTCCTGTGATTTCCGGTGTTATTATTGGTGATGAGGAATATAAGCTTTCTGCATATGTGGACAATGTCTTACTCTTTTTGACTCGCCCAGAACAATCCTTAACTCAACTATTCTCGCTTATCGAATCCTACTCTGCTCTGTCTGGCTATAAAGTGAATTGGAGCAAGACTGAATTCCTACCCTTAAATAACCTTTCTCGCACGCTGGACTTCTCTTCCTTTCCCATACAAAAAGCGAAACCAGGCTTGCAATATTTGGGCATCCGATTCTATTCGGATCCTCAACAAACTCTACTTATGTGTGAACAGTCCATCTTGAAACACATTAAGGAGATCACTCTCCGTTGGTCTCCTCTGCACCTCTCCTGGTGGGGTAGACTGGATACTATTAAAATGACCCTTGCCCCGCAAATTACCTTTAAGTTAGCTATGCTCCCTGTCTTCTTCTCCCCTGATTTTTATAAACATCTGGACCGGGCTTTGCTCAAATTTCTTTGGAATGATAAAGCCCCCAGGATTGCATTACGTAAACTAAAAGCCTCAAAGGCCAATGGTGGGGTAAATTTTCCTGATTTTCGCAGGTATCATATGGCTTTCATTTTGCATCAAAGCTCCCACTTATTCAACTCCGGGGCTCCAGATCCAGACTCGCCTCGATGGCTCAATATTGAGCGCTCCCTCATATGTCCTACCCCCACCCTGGCATTCCCCGGAGTGCATTTCTCTTCGCATCACACACACAATAAGATACTATTATCTCTGCATCAAGCCTTACATGAATTTGATCAGCTATGCCCCAAGGACGAACCTACCTGGTTGAACTCTAACTCCTTTCCCATCTGGAACACGTTCAAGATTCGTATAGCTGGACGCCCCATCAATTGGCCCATCTGGTACGAGAAAGGTATTTGGTTCCTTTCCTCCATCGTCTCCCACGGTCACTTGCTCCCCTTTTCTTCTTTGTAATCTTTATTTCACCTTCCCTCTAGCCAGTTCTATGCTTGGTTGCAACTTCGGGACGCCCTCAAAGGATTGCACCTTCCCACTTTGAAATTGGACCAACCACCCTATTTGCTTTCCTTTATTGCAAAAGTTGGCACTCATCGTCATCTTGCCTCCAAAATATATAAATTGATTTGCACCCTCACTCTCCCCAATCCGGCCATCGCTCTCCAACACACGTGGTCTGATGAGCTCGGTGTTCATCCCTCCACTGCGGCATGGAACCATGTCTGGTCTCATTCCGTACGTATCTCCTTATCCACTAGTCTATCTCAGACTTCCTTCTTTATTATGCACAGAGCCCTCTGGACCCCTTGGAAACTTCACAGAGCAGCACTCTTATCCTCCCACTGCTGTTGGTCATGCCATGGTGTCAAAGCATCTTTAGAACACATGCTTTTCACCTGTCCCTTTGTCTCCACTTTTTGGACGCAAGTTTGGTCCAGAATATCGTTCATCCTTTCTTTATCAATGTCACTAACCTATGATTTGGTAATCCTTAAAGGGGCTCACCCGGAGGTTGCCCTTCCGCTTCCCCATAGGAAGCTCCTCGATTTCCTCCTTCTTGTGGGCCTGCACACCATTACCTCTAATTGGAAACGTAGTGACTTCCTATCGGAAGCATTGTGGTGGAATACCGTCTGCCTATACAGTAAATATGAAAGGGCTATGGCTGTAAAATATAACAGATTGGCTACATGGGATCGCATGTGGAAACCCCTTGACAACTACAACTCCTAATCCGTTCTTGTGCTATCTTGTTTACTGCCATTTCCTTCACGCTGTTACTGTTGACACACACGGATGTCGCCTTCCTTTTCTTCTTTACTCTTCTTCTCTACTCTCTGTCTAATTATTTTATATTTTTCCTCGGATTCCTTTTGCTGAATTTTGGTCTAAGTGTCCTGCTTTTCTTAATGGTTTTCGTATTGCATTGCGAATTATTAATGATATAAATCTGTTGATATGTTCCTCTTTGTTACGGTTGGACACGCTATTTTCTGAATGCCTCCCGTGTTTATGTATTTGGATGTTTTGTAAGCAGTGTCTATACTTTGTTAATAAAAATATTTCAACAAAAAAAAAGACATATATCATTAGTAAAGCGCTATATTGAGGGACATTTATTACTAACAGAATAATTACTCATACTAAGAGGTTACTATTCAATCACCAGCCTTAATTTCAGGTTCTACTAAATCTGCAGCTCTATCATCTAGAAATTGTCTTAACTGAAAAGGCAAGAAGAACAAATATGTAAGATCTCTATATTTTACAATACATTTGCAAGGAAATTTAATACAGAGTTGTGCCCCCAGTTTTAAAACTCTGGGCTTTAACTCTAGAAATTCTTTTCTCTTACATTGCGTTTCCTTTGCTAAGTCCGGGAAAATCTGTACTCTAAAGCCCATAAATAGTTCCCTTTGACTTCGGAAATAAGCTTTTAAAACCCAGTCTCTGTCCGAATCCAGAAGAAACATTAATATCAAAGTGGCTGATTGTAGTTCTTCCTCAGTTGATGTTTCTAATACTGCAGTCAAATTTAAATTTATTGGTGACAACTGTTGCATTTCGGTGTTTCCAATTGGTACTTTTTTCTTCACAGGCAAATAATATATTTTTGCAAGTGGAGGTAGAATTTCTTGTGCTATCTGTTAGGGTTTGCTCCTCCCAAGGGGAGGAGTTAGCAATCCTGTTGAGATTTGCTCTGCTAGGGTTAGCAATCTGTTGGCAAACTGTTATGGAGTTGCTCCCCAGAGGGGAGAGGTCAGCAACCATATAAGATCTGGAACAACCATATAAGATCTATTCTTCCAGAGAGAAGGAGTTAGTATTTATTATGGATCTCCACACAGAGTGGCAACCTGATATACAAGAGTTCCCCTGAAGGGAGGTGTTGGCCATCTGTATGGTTCCTGCTAAGAAGTAGCAATTGGTTATGATACAGTTCCTGAGGAAGGAGATGTTAGCAACAGTTGAGGGTTAGACTGCAAGGTAGCAGTTTGTTGTACTCAGCTCTTGAAGTGTGAGAGATGAGCGCTCTAATGTAGAATGGTGAATCCTTGGGATGATGGCAGATGACAGCGCCCTCAGAAGGATATCATGAGAGGGACAACTAACTAGGCTGGAGTATGGCGACAGAAACAGACAGTTCTTTATTAGACAGGTAGTAGAACCACCAGAGGTGGTGGTAGTGAGCTGATGTGCCCAGCAGGGCTGAAGTCCTTCAGATACTAGAACTGTTATCTCTGGGTTTGCTGAGCTATAGAGAGAGACAAAGTTAGTATATTCAGGAACAGCAGCCTCTAGGCAAGTTCTGGTTCCTATATGCAAACTGAAATAAGAACTCACAATATCTGTATATGTAATAGCTTCTGAAATAGAAGAGAGTCTTCGGAGGGTTTTAGGAACATGGGCCCTCGAGGAGCGAGTACCGGTTCCTATCTGCAATCTGTAATAATAACTCACGATCTCCATACCTGCGATAGCATCTTAGACAGAAGAGAATCTTCAGAGATCTTGGTACATGGCCCTCGAGGAGCGAGTACCGGTTCCTATATGCAACTGGAATAGAAACTCACAATGTTCATGTCTGCAATCACTTCCAGGCAATAGGGAGTCTTCTGAGTGTTCAGGGACATAGGCCCTTGAGAAGCGAGTACCGGATCCCGTCTTAGCAATCTGAAAACAAGTGGAAAGAGTGGGGGCCCCGAGGAGCGGTTACTCCTGGTAAGTTTGAAGAGGCAAAGCAGCGGAGAATGAAGTGGGTCGAGATGATCCCTGTATCAGTCCCTTGTTAACTCAATTCATAAGCGTAAGCAAAGACCTTTTATGTTGGAAGAGGATGACATCAGTACGGGTTGATGCCCCCGAGGTTCGCGCCCTTGCTGGTACAAACTTTGGAGCGCATGCGCCCTACGTCATCAGAAACATGGCAGATCTGTAGCGTCAGGCCAGCCTGGGGACTCCAGGAAGAAACGGAGAGGAGAAGCTGCAGCAGCAACTGTCCATCAGACCCGAAGGGAGTCGCCTCGGAGGTAGAGAGGGTGTTGCGTTCGTGCAAGAGCAGGCACGAACGCAACAGTATGACCTCACCATCTTGGCAGATTTGAATCAGGGCATATTGGCAAGGAAACCACACACACAACAAATCACAGTGAAGAATTATTCTAACCTAGTCTACTGCTGCAATCTAGATTGGATGACGTTGATTCACTACCACCATAAGGTCTGAGCATGTGCAAGAAGCACCACATTTCTTCACTAGCTTTGGTCAGAGAAAGCTGCGTGAACTGAAGCTCGCTCAGAGTTTGAAAAAACTTTTTGGATTTCTTGCACTGGTAAGAAAGAATTGCATTTAATCTTTTCTGTGCTATATTGAACTTGCTTACTGTGCCAGACACCAGAGAGAGATGGGAAAGGGCATTTGCTGCTGCTTTTTCTCTTCATAAGGGGGGAGTTTTGTTGGGAGACATAATGAGGAGTTCCAGCATTGGGGTTTTTTTTTAAATAATTATTTCTTTATTAATTTTCAACAAAACCTTACAAAGTATCCACTTTGAAACAGCAATATGGCATTACATAAAGATGAAATAAATTCAGGAAAAAAAAAAGATTTCATATAATAAATTCTCCAAATGTGACACCCATTAGACCTCTAGTATGGGGGAGATGGGTAACTGCATGTCTAGGAGAAATTCACTGAGAAATATATATTCTAATAAATGCATCACAAAACCATATATTTTACTCAAAGACCAGTAACATTAATACTTAGTTGATGTAAAGCTTTCTTCCCTTCAACAAAGCTTTTCAGGTGTTCTTGTTGGTAAAAAATATATGTGTCCTCTTTATATTTCACGATGTATTTGCATGGGAAGCGCAAAAAGAATGTCGCTCCCACAGCCAGCACCTCAGATTTTAAATCAAGAAATGCTTTTCTTCTCTGTTGTGTGGTCTTAGTGACATCTGGGTAAATTTTCACAGTAGTTCCCATAAAACTTCTATTGGCCCTTTTAAAATAGGCCCGCATAATATCTCCCAGATCTTTTACATTAAAAAAAGAGATTAGGAGCGTAGTTCTCTTTGCAATTTCATAAGCTGATGATTCTAAGAATTCCGTCAGATTCTCTAGAACATTTGGGGTTACTGTCTGTCATTGTTGAGACTTGCATGGAGGAAGGAAATATACTTTGTCCAGTGGTGGAGTTTTTTCAGTGGTAAATTCCAAAACTTCTGTGAATTGGTAACTCTCCTACCACTCTGGGAAAGTTCAAAATCCTTAGATTTAAATGCCTCGTCACATTCTCTAGGTATTCAAATTTTCTATTTATAGCCCCAGAGTTCTGCACCATAGTTGCTTGAACTGTTTTAACTTGTTTTATTTCTTCTTCCATTTTTTGAAAATGTTCTTTTGCTTCTAGCTTAGATTTTCCAAAATTTTCATTAAGCATACACATCTGAGAAGATAGGATACAATATTTGTAGAAAACTCAGATAAAGACTTTGTGAGGGTTGATTTTAGAGGCCACAAGGCCTCTAAAGTAACTACCTCTGGTTTTTCTGTGTTCATAACTTCCCTGGGTTTAATGGGGATAATGGAAGTCAGGTTCTCACCTCTTCGGCTGTCACGATTCCCCTCCAATTCCAGCACTGAGCCTCCAGCGGCAATCTCTCCGAAGCCCTCGGGCATCTGAGCACCTTGCTCTCCCGACACATCCCCCTCTGCTCGATCCATGCAAACATCCTCATCGGGACTTCCGGTCGGGCAAAGCGTTGAGGTTTCGTGCTTGGAGGGAGGTAGTCTCTGGT
This sequence comes from Rhinatrema bivittatum, assembly GCF_901001135.1. NCBI lineage: Eukaryota > Metazoa > Chordata > Amphibia > Gymnophiona > Rhinatrematidae > Rhinatrema > Rhinatrema bivittatum. The sequence continues at coordinate 131,081,220 of NC_042615.1, read as the reverse complement.
CTGGGCTGAGAGAGTATAATTCCGACGTCGGGTGATAGTCTCCCTCCACCAACCCGGCAGCCAGATCACTCGAGCCCACCTCTACTGGTTTAGCGGCGCATTGTGGGATGGTCTGCCTCAGGGATAGCGAGGACATCGAGGGGTAAGTTCTCTGCTTCCCCTTTCATTTAGGAGCCATATCAATCAGGAAACTTACAAAATTAAGGCAAAAACACTGGAGCATAATCATTGTGCTGCCAACTGTGATGCATCTTGACTGCCCCCCCCCCCCCCCCCCCCCCCCCCCCCCGAGTTCCAGCATTGTTAGTGATTATTTGTTTCTGTCTGTCTGGGCAAAAGTGAGGTGAGCACTGATCAGTGCACAGAGACTGAAACAAAAGTCTATCCTAGTCTGCCTGTCTTTTTGGTTGGTTTTTGTTAGTTTGTGTGAGAAGTCTGTCAGTACTAATGCATGGTACTGAATGCAGCACAGAACACATACATTGTACTATGTGTGTGCGCGTGCATATCTGTGACAGATAGAACTCCACACAAATACACAGTAAGTGTGGAGTGTGGAATGGGTATATAGTTATGGCACCAATAAATAAAAATTTTTTTGTAATATCCAAACCCCAATAGGAAGTGCACTAGCCTGAACAAATTCTACCTTGTCAGGAAAACAGAGATGAGGGAATGTTGTCAGGGTTGACAGCAATAAAAAAGGCAGTCTTGCACCTAAATTAAAGAAGAACTTTTTCATGTACAGAATGGCAGGAGAGGAAAGCAGCTCCAGGCAGAAGAAATTTAAATTTGGAAATGATGTGACCACTGCCTGTTCTTCTCCCTGTTGTTTTGGAGCAGAGAGAAATGGTGGGAGATCCTTTAAAAACTGGAATTAGCAGGACATCATAGGTAGCAGAAGAGCAATGCCCAAAACTAGCAGTGTGCTCTTCTTTAGTTACTGCTGCTGAGGCAGTGAAGGCAATATTTGCATCAACTAATTAAGAGGAAGAATCTTTGATGCAATTTCATTAATCAGAAATTGAAGTGCTACTATCTGAAGAAAATTTTGGAGGATTAGTTAGTTAGATCTTAGCACTTCAGTGATGTTGGAGATAGAGCAAACTGAGAAAGAGCAGGAAGAGCAGGTAGAAAGTGTAAGTGATGCCCCTGGCATTGTTCCTCAGGGCCCACTCTATTTTTCAACTCCAGTGCTAGCAACAGCCCTCAGTGATATAGGAAGGGACTGTAGAAGAGATCTCTAATCTGGAGGCACTTCAAAATGATGGAGTACCCATGTTTTGCTCAGTGCAAGAAGGACATCAGTCAAGGGAAGCAAAAAAAGTATGCCACATATGCTAGAGTTCAGCATCACCTGGAGAAGCAGCACCCACTAGCATTGGCATAAAGGGAGGGCAGACAGCAATAATGTGGTAACCCCTTCTGCTATGCTAGGGAAAAGCTAATGGAAAAGGGTTTAAAAGGGGAAGGTTTTTCCCCAAGATGATCCCATAATCCCTTCCAGTAGTCGGGTAGAAGGCCAGCAGCACCATGCCATGCATCTAAAGCAGCAACCCACCAGGGTGTAAATGGGATGGTGTAATGTAGTATTGTCCTGGGGCAAGAGGCAGGCAGCATCAAAAGTTGTAATGAGAAGCATCAAGGAAATGATTGCCCTTTATGACTAGCTCCTGCAGGTAGAGAAGAACATGGGTTTTTAAGCACCTGCTGCACATTTAGCCCCTAATTACAAAGTCCCTTTCAGGACCACATTTAATAGCAAAGTCATTCCCTGTCTGAACAATCAGTGCTGTAGTTGCTTCCAGGTGTGGCTGGCTAAGGAAGATTGGAGTAGCATGCATTTCACCAGTTATATCTTACCAGTCTTTGACAACATACAGGTGGGGTTGGCAGCAACTATAGTGGGGAGCATAGGAGTGCAGGTAGGTTTTGCTATATACCCAGATGATATATGAAGTAAGTATCCTTCTAGTGCTGGAAGCATAAACTCAGTGTGTTTTGCGTCTAGTGCAGTTTTGACAGAGGCTGCGCTGGACATTGCCATGAGTGGGTAAATTAGGATACACTCCCGGTGAGGCTTTTATAGATTCAGGGGTATGAAAAGAGAGTCGGGGGGGGGGGGGGGGGGGAGGATTGCAAGGCCTCATGATAATGATGGTGTGGGGGGTGAGAAGGCCTGCCACAATCCTTTTAAATCTGAGAGGGGGGCGAATAATGGAACCGGGAAAGGAGAAATTTATCTTTCTAGGAAGTGACGTGGAGTTGGGATTGTAATGCCGTTATGGCCTCTTTACTATTTTTTGATAGGGGGGGGGGGGGGGGGGGGAGTTGAAGGAAATCAGGCCACATGGATCTGTATTTGTTTTTTGTTAACTTTCTTAGCACTACTTACCTGGATATCCAGATAAGTAGCAACATAGAAACATAGTAATATAGAAATGATGGCAGAAAAAGACCAAATGGTCCATCCAGACTGCCCAGCAAGCTTATGGTACTATCTGCTGCACTGTGCAGCTTATCCTCATGCTTATCAGTTTCCCAAACCATAAAAATCAGGGCCCTCATTGATTACTGTCTGAATCCAATTCTCTGTTACCCCTTGTTATTGAAGCAGAGATGCCAGATAACTTAAAAACCTAAATGACTATATTCAAAAATAGCTGGGTTTGTATTTAAGTTATCCATCTGCATGTAGCCAGATAAGTTTAAACAAGTATATTCAGTGGGACATTTATCCCACTCAATATATGGGACAAGTTACCAGGCTAAGCTTAGCTGGATAACTTGTCCACTAACGCCCTACCGAATATTGGCCTCCTAATTACTTAACACATTTACATTACATGTCTATTCCTCTTGATCATGTTTCTCTGTGTGTCCTCATGACATTCTCTGATATCCACACCCACACAACAGGTTTTCCCAGTCTGCTACTGAATATACTCGCAGGCAGGGAGCTAAATGGTGGGCTTTAGGAGCTAAGTACCTTACTCTGTTCTTGCTGCATGGAAAGCAACAGGAAGCGAGGAAGAGGCAGAACAGCAGCAGCAATGGCTGCGACAGTGACTGCAAAGTGGCAGGGGCACAGGTAGAGCCCTTGGTTTCTTGCGGTAGTTTATTCACGATTCTGCAGCAAGAGTTAGCAAATTGTGTGGCGCTTTTGGCAAATTTGGATAATTTTGCATAATGATTCCTACCTTTAATTATGCGAACATTTCATTTTTTTTTTTTTGCAAACCATTCATATTGTTTCTTTTAAACAATATTTTAACTACCGTATTTTTCACTCCATAAGACACACTTTTTTTTCCCCAAAAGTGGGGGAAAAATGTCTGTGCATCTTATGGAGCGAATGTAGCGTCTCTCCCTCTCGTGCACCGTCCCCCCCTCCTCCTCCTCAGCCCAATCAGTATGGTGCAGGTCAAACATCAGCTGTTTGAACCGTGTGCGCTATGGAGGCCCCTCCAGTTCAAACAGCTCTCTGCCGGTCTGCGTTCCCGGGGTGCCGCCGACCTTCACAGGAAGATGCACCCCATGGGCACCCCGGGAACAGCAGACCGGCAGGGAGCTGTTTGAACTGGAGGGGCCTCCGTAGCACACTCGGTTCAAACAGCTGATGTTTGACCTGCGCCATGCCGAGCTTCGCAGTAAGATGCACCCCGGGAACAGCAGACTGGCAGGGAGCTGAAGCTCTGCCGGCAGAAGACGATACATGGCATCAAAGTTAGTACAGGCCATTTCCTTCTCATTTGTTTAGATATATTAGAAAATCATGAGGGTAATATACTGTATATATTATGATAAAATGTTTCATGCATTTGACCTGCACCACCACACTGATTGGGCTGACTTGGGAGGAGGAGGAGGGGGACGGCGTGCGAGAGGGAGAGATGCTATGTTTGCTCCAGGGGGAGCTCCGTACAGAGCCCGTCATGGGGACAGAATTTTTTTTTTCTTATTTTCCTCCTCTAAATCCTAGGTGCGTCTTATGGACAGGGGCATCTTGTGGAGTGCAAAATACGGTATATTGACACATTCTGTGTGGACAACGAAAGAAAATATGACAGTTTCTCTCATCTTCCTAATTCCAATAAAGGTCAAACAAAAATACACAATATTGGTGCATTTAGAAAGGGCGCTCAATGATGAGCATCCATTCTCCTAACATGCTCTGATGCACCTCTCCCAAGTGCCCAATTTAATATTTCAATGGGCTTCCATGGTAAACAGGAGGCGTAGGGGAAATTGTGCATCCCTAATGCCTCCTCAGCATTGGGCACCCAGGAGAGGTGGTTGTCAGTGCAGGTTAGAAAAACAGACACTCAATTTTACAAGCATCCATTTTCCTAACCTGTACACAGCCATGGGTTAGGAAAATGGGCGCTCGTTAATTGAGCGTCCATTTTATTTTATTTTTCCCATTCTTCTAAAATTGATTTTTATTTTGCCCGCTCTCCTAAAGTTAACAGAAAAGCAGAAAATACTGCTTTTCTGTTAACTTTAGGGGCTCCTTAAGAATTAATGCCTGCTAGTTCAGCTAGAGAAGTATAGGTTAGTGAATGGAGAGGTTATCATTCAAATGCAGTCCCTTCCTTTGATGGAGCTGGAATGGCTGTCCTCCTAGGAAGGTTTTTTAAGCAGCTGTCTCCAGTGAATGTGGAAGCAATCCCTTATAGTTTGCTAAGAGTTAGGAGGTAGTAGGAGTGTCTTTTTGCATTGCATTTTCAGACCCACTCAAGAGGAACGAGGCACACCCTGCCTGAGGATCCTGAGCAGGTCTGGGAGGTAATTACATCCATTCCACACAATAACTGGTCAGACTGGACTTGTGGCATGGGGAAACCTGGGTCTGGAGTACCCAAGGTAGGGAAGACCTGCCCCTTCAGATCCTCTACAAGGAAGCAGGTATGGTGGTGACCTGTGGGGGGAAGGAACTCTGGTCGTAATTTCAGATGAAAGGAAAGAGAATTTATTTTGAGACCCAAGAGGAAGATTTTTTGACTGCACCTTCCTGCCTGAGAGAAACATTGGGAGCTGCTTTTTCCCAAGTGGATCTCTCTCATCTGGGATCCAGATAAAGAGGAAGAGAAAAGAAAGAGAACTTCCAAACTGTGAGTAAGAACTGTTTGACACTGTAGACAACACCCAAATTGAGTTTTCACCCCTGGGGCAGAAAGAGAGAGAGAGGACATTTTGGACTCTCTGTGCCAAGACTGTACTCCTGTCCAACTAAGGATACCTTGATCATTTGGGGTCTTCAATTATTCTACAGCCTGGAGAGTGGAGGTGCCCCTGATCCCTGTAAGAAGGAATATCCTGCACAGATTGAGGGAACAAACTGTAATGCAGAAGCCAATACACTGTGGTGCTAAGGAATACAGTGTTGTGTCATTTACCCATCTGAAATATCATAAGTAAAATCATTCATTTTTGGTCATTATGTCTGAGTCTGAAGTGGTTATTGGCTCTAATAGCCCACAGTGGCAGAAAATAGAAAACATTTTGCCCTCTCTCTGGGACAAAGAAAATTGGAGTTGCCGCCCTAGTGCTCAGGGCTTTGAAAGAATACATCTTTCTCCCCATTCAAAGAATCCAGGTCTTGGGGTCAAGAGACTGTCTGGTCTAACATGAGGTTCCAGTACTGAAAAAACAGTGACAAACATTTGTTTTATGGCTCCATTAATATGCAGTCCACATCCGGGCATGGTTACATATGTAACAAGTAAAAGTTGTCATGTACTGCAATGGAATGCATGGATTAGGAATTTTAATAATAAGTAAATAAATAAATAAATAATATCAAATAAAAAATAATAAGTACAAAAATCAACAATTTATCCAGTTTAGACATATAAGTTACATAATTTTAACAGTGAAATATCACTTTAGCAGTGCAACCTTTTCATATTTTCTTGAGAAAGTTATTGATGTTTTTCCAACTACATAAGCTTCTGTAATAGTATCAGCAGTTCTTCATGCTATTACGCAGAACGATATATGTACATATAATGGATACAAGGTAGCATATAGAAAAGAGATTGAATTATCACAAGTTTGAAACTTGTCAATGGTAGTATCAGTCATCAAGGATTCTATGAATTGCAGTCAAGGCCCTCTCTGCCAGCTGTAAAACACCAGCAGTTGCAGACTTCCAAAAACATATCCAGGTATTTGCAAATGATATAGGATTGGCCACATATGCAGGTGCAAGAACATTTGTGTAAAGATATAATTCTTCTAAAGAGACATCACTGTATCCAGGAATTTTCTCAAAATTATCTTTGGTTTGATAAGGATATGAGATATTTGAGGGACCATACTAACTGCTTTCTCTGTCCAGTCCAAATTCACCCCTACCCTTCTGTTTACTTCAAGACAAGAGGAAGGAGGTGGGGGCAACAACAGAATAAGAAGAGGGTTTCCTGCAGGCTATTTACAGGGGAGGGGCTGGAGCAGGAGCAGAGAGACAGCTGAGACTGACAGCAGGCAGGCAGGTATAGTGCACCAGGCTCAGAGGTAACACTAACTGTGATCCATCTTACTGGGCAGAGAAACTCTTTTATCTCTGTTGAACAGACTTTTTCTTACTGCCTTTTCAAACTCATCAGAATTCACAGGCATCTTCTATCTCAGGCAAACCCAAACATTGGGAAAAGGAATTAAAGTCCCTGTGCCAAGGGGACTCCTTCTCAATCCTAGGGAGCTTTGGGCTAGCAGCCCCAGAATGGGCTAGACTCAGTCTCTGGGCATGGGCTGGGGACAGGATTACCTGTAAGGCCAAATTGGTTGAGGAGACCTCTAACACTGTCCAAAAAATCCAATGTCCACACCTGGCTTGTGCTTCAATAAAATAAATGTTTATTGTAATCCAAATAGAAATAGAAGAATTTTAAAGTTCAAATCACAGTTCAAACTTCCGGAATTTCATTGTCATCCTAGTCAGATCACAGATCTCCCAGTTCACTTTTGTATGCTTTCCTGTTGTATCACTTAAGTTATTGAGCTTTAGTGACTCCATCTCTTCTGTATCCCTTATCTGCACTTTAGGGCAATTTTTCAAACTCAGAACTCTCCCCTCTTAAATTGAGGAACCAGTGAAGGTCTCTGATAGTTTGTTGACCTATATTACTGAAGGCACACTTCTCATTCATTTCAGAAGCAATTCACATCCAGACACAAACTACAGGAGCAGCATCAGAGTCTGTACCCTCCCAGTTCTTTGGGCATAGTGTCAGTTTCCTGATGAAATAACCAGCTGCACCCCAACCCAAGGTCCTGCCAAGGCCCCCTCCCCAACACAGTTCCTGAGCACAAGTCCACATATAAATATCTTCTCTTCTCAGTATTCAGATTCAGCTTCCAATCCCATCTCTGTACACGGAAGAAGCTCTTGAGATAGTGCAGCCCCCTATCCATCCAAGCTTAGTGCTAGTCTTGAACCCTCACTGAAATAACCAGCTGCAACCTTTCCCTGAGATCCAGCCAGCACCCGTCCCCTGCAGTGCAGTCTCTGCATCCAAATTCCAAACTCTTCTTAATAAGTAAGAACTTGTAATCCTCTCTCATGCAATTCTGTTCCACCTCAGAGTAGTTGAAAACCCCAGGCACTCCTCTGTTCTCACTTGTAATCCACATAGGTATCTCCTCTTATTCCAACCCTCATTGTAGGTCCTAAGAAGTACTTCTGGATGAAGCACCATTGTTCTTCTCTACTCCCTTTGGCCATCAACTCACACTGTAGGCTCTTTGTAGCACTTCTGAATGAAGCACTGCTTTTCTCCTCTAACCCCTTAGCATAGACCCTCCAGAGGCTCCTGTTGTTCTGACTCCTTACACAGACGACCATCCTCAAGCCTATGCACATCTCCTTCATTTATACTCATATACCTTAAATACAAGTGCAACTCTCATTGTTATTGGCTAGAATTCACACTTGCCACTCACTCCACACAGCATACACCTTAAAGGCAGGCCCTAAACCACACTCTGTAAGGTTCCCTATTCTAAGAGATAGGATAAACTGGTGACATTGGTTGAAAAAACACACTGTAAATACCCCTTATAGAAAGGGCAAACCACTATCTCCTCCTACTAGCCACCCTCCCTCAGATGAATTTTAAATAACCTCTGTTAACCAGAACATTCACTTTTAAGGTCTGAACTCTTGAACACCCAGTTAAAGATTGACAGTAAATACATAGCCCTAGAAAAAAGGGCTACATTGCCGTCAAGTGATCCATAGGGTTACAGACAGAGTACTCCAAGTGAGATTTCACCAATGACCTTGACAGTGATATTATTAGCTCTTTTATCTACTGATAGGTGCATAGGCAGTGGCACTAACATTCTTCTGACTTTCACATTGCTGAATTGTTTTACTACTTCTCTCTCTCATGGTAGGAAAAAAATACATGCTCTTCTAAAAATTAAGCTGTCTGTTTAGGATGAGTAGCCTAGTAGTTAGAGCAGTGCACTGAGAATCAGGAAAGCTAGGATTCAAATCCTGTTTCTCCTTTTGAGCTTGGGCAAGTACCTTAAACTTTCATTGCCTTAGGCAAATAAGCGGGTCTTTCTTTAAAACGTGATGTGGCCTTAACACATGCGTTAGGGCGTTACTGCAAGCAATAATGCCCTTACACACGTGATAACTACTGCATCGCGATGTTGGCATTTAAATGAGGGAAAGGGGAGGGGTTAGGGTGGGGTTTGGGTAGGTTCAGAAAAATTTTCTTTCCGGTACCGCTATGGGCGATAATGTTTTAGACATTATCGATGGCAGTAGTGCTGGAAATAACAACACCTTTTTCAGTGGCACTTTGGGGGAGATAGTGTCGGCACAGCCGCAACCGCTGTGGGCAAAAATGCACCGCTGTGATAGTTTATAGTTTATTGCTTTTATATATGGACATATCGGGAGATTCCATCATATCGGTTTACAAAGAAATTGACAGTAAAATCAGTCAATGAATACAATAAAATCAATACAAATAAAATTATCAAATTACATTATAAAACAAATAATACAATCAAACAATTAATACAATAAATAAATGTGTTATAAAAGTTACTTTCTTCATGCCTTCTAAAATGAATACTTAAATTGAAAACAGTATGAATACTACTAAAATTAATTTAAAGTGCCTTAACTATTTTCGGAGTATGCACAAGTGAACAGCCAGGTTTTTAAGTCTGCTTTAAATTTCTTAAGATTGGCTTGCAGTCTTAATTCAACAAGTAAGGAATTCCATAACTTGATGTGGCTGGCTGCGCATTATCGCCTCACCCCTGTTTTTTCGCTACTCATCATTTTGTTATACTAGCAGAATGATGAATCTAGGCCTTGGATTCTAGCCCGCTTGGTAGGAAACTACCTGCTGCACCTGATTGTAACCTTGAGCTTGAATTTGGAAAGGCGAGTAATTAAATCTAAAATTCAATGCAAATGCAAATATGATCACTCTCAGATCTCTCTTCTTTTGGCACACATCAGTACCTGGACTCCATTATTTTCTTAGATTTCAAAACTCAAATACATAATTCTACACTATTCTGTTTCACATCTTACATACCAAAGTCTTGACCATTTCTCAAGCATTCTTTGATCACCCTCATTTTTTCTGCTCATCAAGATTTTCCACCATATTACAGATCTTTGAATTATCTACCAAAAGTTAAAAAGACATCCTCCATTCTCTCTACAATATCACATTAAAAACTGACACAGATGTAAGCTATATGTGTGTGTGGGTGTGTGTGTATAGATAATTGCTGAAAACCTTAGCTTCTTTTATTATAGTTGCAATTGTTCATCAGCACAGTGTTTACAGCTGCTTCATTAGTAATCTTGGTAATAAGTAATTTGTGGGGAAAGTAGCACGAGCTGAGTGTTGGATTAAATATGGGAAATTGTATGTTCATCTAGCCAATATGGTAGAAAACTAATAAGGAGGACTAGAGAAACGGATTTGGATAAGAAGCAATATTTTAAATGCGCTCAAGCCTTATTTGAATGCAAATACATTAGACAGGCAAAATGCTGCATTACTGAAGTAGGATGACTGCTGCTATTCCACCCCAGGTGGCAACATAGATATTGGTAATGTTTTGTAGGGATGTGAATCGTTTTAGGACGATTAAAATTATCGTCCGATAATTTTAATATTGTCTTAAACCGTTATGGAACACAATACAATACAGATTCTAACGATTTATCGTTATAAATCGTTAGAATCGTGAGCCGGCACACTAAAACCCCCTAAAAACCCACCCCCGACCCTTTAAATTAAATCCCCCACCCTCCCGAACCCCCCCCCCAAATAACTTAAATAACCTGCGGGTCCAGCGGCGGTCTGGAACGGCAGCGGTCCGGAACGGGCTCCTGCTCTGAATCTTGTCGTCTTCAGCCGGCGCCATTTTCCAAAATGGCGCCGAAAATGGCGGCGGCCATAGACGAAAAAGATTGGACGGCAGGAGGTCCTTCCGGACCCCCGCTGGACTTTTGGCAAGTCTCGTGGGGGTCAGGAGGCCCCCCACAAGCTGGCCAAAAGTTCCTGGAGGTCCAGCAGGGGTCAGGGAGCGATTTCCCGCCGCGAATCGTTTTCGTACGGAAAATGGTGCCGGCAGGAGATCGACTGCAGGAGGTCGTTCAGCGAGGGTTCCGGCGCCTCGCTGAACGACCTCCTGCAGTCGATCTCCTGCCGGCGCCATTTTCCGTACGAAAACGATTCGCGGCGGGAAATCGCTCCCTGACCCCCGCTGGACCTCCAGGAACTTTTGGCCAGCTTGTGGGGGGCCTCCTGACCCCCACGAGACTTGCCAAAAGTCCAGCGGGGGTCCGGAAGGACCTCCTGCCGTCCAATCTTTTTCGTCTATGGCCGCCGCCATTTTTCGGCGCCATTTTGGAAAATGGCGCCGGCTGAAGACGACAAGATTCAGAGCAGGAGCCCGTTCCGGACCGCTGCCGTTCCGGACCGCCGCTGGACCCGCAGGTTATTTAAGTTATTTGGTGGGGGATTTAATTTAAAGGGTCGGGGGTGGGTTTTAGGGGGTTTTAATGTGCCGGTTTTTCGATTTTTCGATTTTTCGATTTTTAACGATTTTTAACGATTTTTCACGATATTTTACCCCCCCAAACGGCAACAATACGATTCCCTCCCCCTCCCAGCCGAAATCGATCGTTAAGACGATCGAGGACACGATTCACATCCCTAATGTTTTGTTCATTCCTCCGTGCCACACCTGACAGTGCCCGAACTTTATACTCTCCACCTGAAAGTATTTGACAAACTGCCTGAATTTTAACATGTATTCCTCCTATCATAAGAGGCTGATATTCAGCCACTATCTGGATGAGTAAATTAGCCAGATTAATATATCTGGCTAACATCTGGGATATTTAGCAGTGCAGCTGTGCCGCTGAATATACCTGGATAACAGAGTTAGCTGCATAAGTTTACCCAGCTAAATTTAGACCTGCTCAATAACAGGTCTAATATACCTGGCAAAGTTAACTGGATACATAGCTATATGCCCCAGAATACCTCCGTCCAGCCCACAACTTTGCCAGATAACTATTTAACCAGATAAATAGTTATCCAGCTAAGTGGCTGCCACTAAATGCAGCCAAATATTCAAATGCCACCACATAGGTAGATAAATCCAAATTTATCTCGCTAAGTTGCGCTGAATATTAGGCCCTAAATGAATAAGACACGTGATAGTTATGATATTGTTAGTGATATTTGTGGTACAGAAATGTAGCTAAAGATGTTACCTGCTTTCTCATAATGTTAATCTGCATCAGTATTCAGATCCCTAGGGAGCTCCAAGATGACCTCACAGGTACTAATAGAGCAGTCTCTTTTCTAGGGCTATGAGGCATAGTGGTACTAAATGTCTGTTCCTATAGCATGGCAATTACATTTGGCACCCTTTTCCTTCAATTGCTTCTTCTAATCTCTGAAATATTTCAATGTATGTGCTCTCTGTCCACTTAGCCACACCCAAGCTGCTGATATTTCTGGCTATATTGAACTAGGTCTTGTTCTTGTAGGCCAAAAGGACTTTGTCTGACTTAAGGACTTTTTTTTTAAATCAGCAACTCATTATTTGCATGTTTAATGCACATTCCTTATGCATGATCTTGCCTTAGGAGTTTTGGTATCTTCTCCGATAACCTTTCAGGCTCCGACTAATCAGGCTACTGACTATCTTTGGCTGTTTGACTTCTCCTCCCTCTCCTTTTTGTCCTTTCCACTACTCCTCTCCACTTTTTCTGTCTTCTCCTTCTCTACTCTTCTTAGTTCTCTCATACCCACTAGAATACAACCTCTGATACAGTCCTTTCAAGCTCTTCCTTCATCTCATTCATTTCACATGTATACCTGTAAGACAGCAATTAGGACATATTTTGGCAGACGGTAACAAACACTGAAAAATGATACACCTAGAGAAAATGACACACATAATAAATGACACAATAAAGGATGCTTTATAAAAGACAAACTACTCAGAATTCACATGATTTTTATATAATAAACTAACCTTCTAACTGCTCAACTTGTTCTCTCTCCTTCACATGAATGACAAACTTTTTTTTTACAAAATGATTGGTTCAATAGTCTGTGTGTGTGTGTGTGCTTTACTGCACTTTTTCCAAAATCTTGCATGTCTTAAATGAGATATGAAAACTCCCTTTAGGTGCAAACGCTTCTCCAATATTTTTGTGCCTTATTTTTGTGTATATTGAAGACATGCCACTGATTTTAAAGTGAAATAATTTTCTTCAAAATGGTGCAATATTGTGAAAACCATTTTACACTTTAGCCAGCGTACTCTATGCTCTTTCTGAAATTCAGAAATACAATACTTCACAAGTAAGCAATACATTTTGTAATCTTTTTCTAGTTTTTGGATGCTTTTTCTGTTATACTGATTCAGTCAATAATTTGATGTCTATTAATTCAGTACATTGAGCTTCAATCCCTCCTTTCCGGACAAAACCCTTTTTCTTTGTGGTAGAACAGATGTGAGTGCAATTATGGTGTGCCTGATTTATGTACTGCTGTCTACTTTACAAAAATGAAATATTTGCCAGTAGTATTTTATCTGATTTACAAAGATTTATATTCCATCTGGATTTATGTTATAAAACATAGTTATTTCACCCTATCCATAATTTAGGAAAAACACCTCAATAATATTAAAATAGCTTAGCGCAAATTGCATTAACCCTTGCAATCTCTGTTAAGCCTAAGACCATTAACTCATGAAGTATAGTTAACATTGGTCAAAATTATTGGCAGACTAACACATTGGCCGATGTTTCAGCTCCTCACAGTGACCCGCTAAAAGCTCCTTTCTCCCACACTGCTCAGCAGGCAATTTCCATCCCAAGATGACCAGATGATGCCCTTCAGAGACAAGCCCTCATACAACAACCTCCTCTGCAGAGGCTATCTGACGGAGGTCCCAAAATGCCCATGACGTGTCTAGACCATGCCCACAACACCCTCTTTTTAACATATGATCAGCACACATAAGCCCAACTTTTTTGTGCATTCCCTAATTGATGTGCATATCGGGCTTTACAAATTCACCTTTAAGGCTGTTTAGCATGGACAAAAAAAACAGTGTGCTGTACACTAAGACCCTAGTATGTATGCTAAACTGGGATTAGATGATCTAAGCAGATACATGCTAAAATTAGCAAGTACCTTCAGGTAAATTATGAAACTTCATATGCAGATTTAGCAAGCTCACTGTGTAGGATGTTCTTCTCCACTCACAATTTACCAAGCACTCAATATATGCATTTCTTCAGAAAAGCAAAACTACAAGTTCCTGCATGCAATAGGGTAAAACCAGAACAGGATCAACCTGTCTTGAAAATCTGGAGCCTGTTGGCAATTACAACTACTTTAGATTAAGGATCTTGAAACTTTGAACAGGAAAATCAGGATTTGCATTAGGTATCTTGGACTTTAAATGGAGGGATGTAGTTTGCATTGAGGTGAGAGATAAAGACAATATTGATTGAGGGTTGACAGATGAAATCCCCATGTTCACAATCCAATGACAGCATGCTCGGGAGCTGAAGTAAGTTGTGCAACAAAGAAAAAAAAAAGAAAAATGTAGGGTTTTGGGGGTGGGTAGGAGAGGGGAAGGGGAAAGGAGGTTAGGTGGGGGGAGGGAAGTTCCCTCCCCGTCTGCTCCTTAATTGGAGCGAACTGGGAGGGAACTGGGGAAGGCTGGAATGCGTCACCGCGCAGAAATTGCAGAAGTCCCCCCTTTGTGCGGGCCTCCCACATATATACACATGGATTATAAAATCCAGCGCTCAAGTGCATGTGGCCCTCGTGTTTTATAACATGCACATGTGTGCGTCCATGTGTGCGCATCCATGTGTGTGTGCACGCACTTTATAAAATGTACCCCTAATTGTGTGCACATACAATAAGGACAATATTTTTGCAGCTTTTTAGAAAAATGTAATACATCACCTCTAAGTGGTATTTTAATGTCCATATTAACATTTTAACACCTATATGCAAAAAATATGTTTTTGGGACAAGTCTTAATGCATAGGTTCCTGTTTAAAATGTATAAAAGCTCCTTTCACAGTTATTCAGTCAGCTCAGATATTTTTGAAGAGCTGAGATCAAAATTTACTTCTTTTGCATAATAAAGAAGCAAAAAGCTTTGAATTTGAATAGTATTATTTGGTCTGCATGGCTATTTTATCGAGAAGCCGCCTAAAATATTAAGAACATAAGTAGTATCATGCTGAGTCAGAGCAAGAGTGCATTCAACCCCAGCATCTGACAGTGGCTAATACAGATTTCATGGAATGTACCTAGCAGATCTCTAAGAGCAGATTCATTTTTTGAGGCCCACTTCCAAGCATAAGTGCTGGCTGTCTTGATGCATAGGTCATTCAACCAGGCCAAGGGCTTTGCATCTGTAAAGTGCCTCAAATCCAGGATCCAGCTTTAACCCATGTGGGCCAGAAGGAAGAGGAGCATGTCATTGGCTCATGTGGGCTGGAAGGAGGAAGTGGTAGTGTAAACCAATGAAAGATTGAAAAGGAGGATGTACATCATTTGCCTTCACAGACCAGAAATGGAGGAGGCTATGTTGGTTTGCATGAGCCAGAAGTACAAGACAGTGTCAGAGAAACAGCTGAAAGAGGAAGGAATGCCTAGAGGTAGAAAGAGACAGTGTCTATATGTGTGTGTGTATATCAGTCTGCGGGAAAAGAAATTTTGCACATCCCCCCCCCCACCCCAGGTAATCCATGACACCAGTCGTAGCCACAGCTACTCTAGCCTCCAGAAATCAGATTCATTCCCTGGGGGCTAGGAGCTCTTTGTATCAAGTACTCACATACAACCTGTCACCAATTGGTAGATAATCATACATGAGGCACTCAGTGCAAAACAATGATAAGACAGACTAAAATAGAATTTCAAAAGAAGTTGACTGTGGAGGCAAAAACTCATAATAAAAACTTTTTAAAATATATCTGAAGCAGGAATCCTGCAAAGGAGTCAATTGGACCATTAGATGATTGAGGGGTTAAAGGGGCACATAGTAAAGATAAAGCCATTGCAAAAAGACTAAATGAATTCTTTGTTTCAGTGTTTACTGAGGAAATACCTGTTCCAGAGATGGTTTTCATACATGACAATTCAGATGAACTGTCCAAAATCACGGTGAACCTGGAGGATGTAGTAGGCCAGATTAACAAACTGAAGAGCAGCAATCACCTGAACAAGATGGTAGACATACCAGGGTTCTGAAAAAACTCAAAAAAGAAAATTCAGACCAATTACAGAAATTTGTAACCTATCATTAAAATCATCCAATGTGATCCCAATATATAAAAAGGGTTCCAGAGATCTGGACCAGTAAGCCTGACTTCAGTGCTGGGAAAATTTGTGGAAATTATTATAAAGAATAAAATCACAGAACATACAAATATACATGATTTAATGGGACACAGCCAGCATGGATTTACCCAAGGGAAATCTTGCCTCACAAATCTGTTACATTTTTTTTGAAGTGGTCAATACATTTGTGGCTAAAGGTGAACAGGTAGAAATGGTGTGTTTGGATTTTCAGAAGGCGTTTCACAAAGTCCCTCATGAGAGGCTTCTAAGAAAACTAAAATGTCAGGGGATAGGAGGAGATGTCCTTTTGTGGATTGCAAACTGGTTAAAAGACAGGAAACAGAGAGAATAGGATTAAATGGTCTGTTTTCACAGTAGATAAAGGTAAACAGAGGAGTGCCTCATGGATCTTCATTTGGACCAGTGCTTTTTAATATATTCATAAATGGTATAGAAAGGGGTATGATGTGAGTGAGGTGATCATATTTGCAGTTGATACAAAATTATTTAGAGAAGTTAAATCACAAGCAGATTGTGATAAATTGCAGGAGGACCTTGTGATGCTTGAAGATTGGACATCCATATGGCAGATGAAATTTAATGTAGACAAGTGAAGTTGATGCATATAGGGAAAAATAACCCATGCTGTAACTACATGATATTAGGTTCCATTTTAGGAGTTATCACCCAGAAAAAAAAATCTGGGTATCATAATTGATATTACATTGAAATTGTTGCTCAGTGTGCTTTGGTGGTCAAAAAAAGGAATTATTAAGAAGGGAATAACAAATAAATTGGAGGAAATCATATTGCCTCTATAATCACTCAATGGTGAGACTGCACCTTGAATACAGTGTTCAATTCTGGTTGCCGCAACTCAAAAAAGATATAGTTGCACTTGAGAAAGTACAGAAAAGTGTGATCAAAATGATAAAATTGAACGGCTCCCCTATGAGAACAGGCTAAAGAGGTTAGAGCTGTTTAGTTTGCTGAAGAGATGGCTGGGGGAGAGATATGATAGAGATCATGAAAAGACTTGAATGGATACATGTGAAATGGTTATTTTGAATAATACAAGGACTAGGGGGCACACCATGAACTTAGCAGGTAGCACATTTAAAACAAATTGGAGAACATTCTTTTTCACTCAATGTACAGTCAAGCTCTGGAATTCATTGCCAGGGGATGTGTTTAATGCAACTAGTGTAGCTGGGTTTAAGAAAAGAGTTGGATAAGTTCCTGGAGGAGAAGTCCATTAACTGCTATTAATCAATAGGGAATAGCCACTGCTTGTTGTTGGGCATTGGTAGCATGGGATTGATTTAAATTTTGGGTACTAGCCAAGTATGTTTTACTTGGATTGGCCACTGTTAGAGACAGGATGCTGGACTGATGGACCTTTGGTCTAACCCTGTATGGCATATCTTATGTTTTTATGTTCTTAATTCACCAATTGGTAGATATTCATACATGAGGAACTCAATGCAAATGACTGGAGATTCTCCTTCTTGCTGTTGAACTACAGTCTGCATTTTAATTTTGTTCATGATTTAAATGTGTTAATGATTTAAAATTTCTAAGAGGGTAGGGATGTTAAGATTAATTTAAAATGCTTTTTATTAACTATTTATACATTTTTCAATACAAAGCACACAAATGTTGCATATATAAAACCAATGAGAAGATAAAAAGAAAAGGAATTTACAATCAGTAAAAGTGAAACAGGAACAACCAATCCAGATTCTCATTACCACAGTACACTACATTTTTGAGGGCAGAAAAAAAGTAGAGGAGAATTTAGGTAACAATGAGACAAAAGAAAACTGCAATAATGTGTGAGGTCCTAATACATAAAAAAAAGATTGTAAATCAGAGATACATAAGAGCTGGAGAAGAAGTGACAATTCTTTGAGAATCCACAAACAATCTCAGTTCTTCAGGAGCAAAAAATACAAAATACGCATGATTATAGTTAACAGTACATTTAATGGGATATCTTAATAAAAAGTATCCCCCCAAAGCAAGAACTTCAGATTTAAGTACCAGAAAGCCCTTCCTTCTCTCTTGAGTTATCTAGAGACATCTGGAAATATCTTGACCTTCTGAATTAAGAAAAAGAGCTCATATTCTGGAAATACTTTTTCATGACCATACTCAAGTCATGTTCTGATATATAGTAAATGAACCAACAGTGTTGAGCATTCTGTAACCTTCAGAACTTAAGTCTCAAGAAATACAGTCAAATCAGATAAATTTAAAATTGAGAGGACTGAACTTGTTAAGAGGCCAAATGATTAGGTAGGAAAGACACTTTATTAATTGAAGGAAATTCTATTGAGTTAATTAAAAGTGCATTTAATCATTTGGTTTATTTTATTTTTGTCTGTCATTGATCTACTTATAATTAACTATTTACACAGCCTATTGACTCTCATTTTCAACAAATCCCTTGTTATTGTATCAAATAAAAAAAAACCTGTTGAAAATGTATTGAAAGAGGTGTTTTGGCACATGCCTTCTCATTCTCTACTTTTGGAAAGAGAGGGGGATGTAGAAGCTGAGGCTGTAGAAGATGAAAACCTAGATGGCTTGTGTTGTTCTTTAGAATCCTCTACTAGGGTTGCTGGGAGAAGTACATAGATGAGCTTTCTGATCCTCTGCTGCTGGAAAGAGTGTAAGGGCTTTGGAATTTGGGACTGTGGAAGATGAAACCCAGATAGTTTGCGGTGTTGTCTGATGGGGGATGATTGGAAAAGTTTGCAAATAATCTTCCAGCCCTCGTCTTCTAGAAAGAGTGCAGGGATTATAAAAAATGAAGCCTAGAGGGCACATAGAATTCTCTAGTCTTCTGCAGATGAGCCTTCAGGTTCTCTGATGCCAAAAAGAGAGCAGAAGCTGTAGTATATGAAACCTAGATGGATCATAGTTTCCTCTGGAGTCCTCTGCTGGGGATGCTGAGTAAAGTATACAAATGAGTCTTCCAGTTCTCTGCTTCTGGAAAGAGCACAAGAGATGTGGAAGATAAAGCCTAGCTGGACTATAGTGTTCTCTGGAATCCTCTACTGAGAGAAGAATGCAAATAAACCTTTCAGTTCTCAGCTAGTTGAAAAATACAGGGCTACAGTAGCTGTAGCCTAGAAGGCTCACAGCATCTTCTAAAATCCTCTGCTGAGACTTCTGGGAAAAGTATGCAAATACACTTTCCAGTTTTATGCTGCTGGTAAGAGCACAGAGGCTGAAGAAAATGAAACATAAATGACCCACAGTTTTCTCTAGAGGTGTTTACTCAGGCTATTAGAAGAAGTATGCAAATGAGCCTTTCAATTTTCTGCTATAGGAAAGAGCATAGATGCTGCAAAAGATAAAACCTAGATAATCCATGATATTTTCTGGAGACTTCTGCTGAGATTGCTAGGAAACATATGCAGATGAGTTACCAGGTTCTCTACTGCTGGAAAGAGTGTGAGGGCTGTGAAAAATGAAACCTAGAGGCTCACAGTATCCTCAGCAGGAGTTCTCTGCTGGGAGAAGCATGCAAATGAACCTTCGAGCTCTCTACTGCAGACAGACACTATTTCCTCCTAAACTCATTTTATAAATAGATTACCTACTGTTTGGAATGTTCATCTGTCATGTTATATGTGTGCAAGAAAATGAACAAACCGGTTGGACTCAATTGGAGTGAATCCCATGGTTGTATTTTGGTGTTATGTAAGAGCATGTAGAGTGAACGTAGAGGGAGGAAGGTATATCCAAAACCTATCCCCTGAGAAACCCTGCTGATTCAGAGTACAATTTGGTGTGTAGCTCAGAGAATCAATGATGCAATTTTGAATATGCTGAAATGGCCAATGAACGGAAATTGTCGTAACCATGTTGGTGAAGAATTGAGAGGACTTCTACAAAATTAAGTTGGGGTCTTGGGATGGGAAGAGGGGATTGAGGCTCGGAGGATCAATTACCGTTGATCAGAAGGGAGAGATGAGTTTGGGGTCCAAATGTCCAATTTCAGTTAACTGAGAGACAAAAATGATGCATGGGTCAGAGGCACAATATTGTGTGAGGTGGTTAGAGAATTACTCAGGCACCTAAGGACTTAGTTAATGCAACTTACTGAGGTGTAGTTAACTTTTGCATCAATAATAGGCCTTGTTAAACCTCTTAGGTGTATTATTGCTGGATAGAACCTCCATTTAAATAAATTATTTTCTTTTGGAAATTTGAATGTGTATTATCTTTATCACCAGGGAGCCAACAGTAATACTAACATGCATGCAAATATCACCAGTTAACATACTCAGGAACTATGTAATAAAATTCAAGAAAAAACAATTTTATTGAAGGGGGGCACAGAAAAATGTAACATATCTATTAGAAAGCCAGTTAAAATTAATGATGCAACAATTTTAGCATTCTTGCTGTGATAATTGCCTGAAATAGTGTGCTTGTGCTATTCTTGGGCACAGAAATTAAAAAAAAAAAATTGGCTAAATAGCATGAACATGTTATTTTCCAAAAGCATGCTAAATAAATATCAGCATGCTAGATCGAACATACTTAAATCTTTTTTTCTTGGTTCTGCCTGCTGGCTTCCAAGGAGTATGCAAGTAAGCCTGCATAAGAGAGCTGCTTGTCAGTGCAAAAAGGAAAATTGTAATACACTCCAGTTGAGGAGATCAAAGGAAAGTGGAGTTCCAAAAGATCATAAAATGGTTATGAATGTGCATTTAAAAACAATCCATCTTCTGTGCCAATAAGGATTTTCAAAGACTGATGTGAAGACATGACTGTGAAAAGAATTCACATGGAAGAATTTGACCACTTTGACTCAGAGAAAGAGAGAGAGAGAGAGAGAGATACACCTATATCTCATCATTCTCCCCTCTACAATCACCCTGCAGTGTAGGCACCATACAATCTGTTACTGCATCCAAGCTCACAAACATGAGCTCTGCACTCAAACCAAAAGAACAGGTAGATTTAAAAAGCTTTTGAGGTTCAGACAGCTCCGCAGCTTCAAGCCTTTGATTGCCTTCTGTGGCCTTTGGTCACAGTGACAATGTCAATAATAGCAAAATCCTTTGTCCACTGGCAACCTATTGCTTGGAAATGTGTGTCTTGTGTAAGAAAAGGTGGATTCATTTTTTGAAGTGTTTATTTGTGTCCATATGTCCTCACTTTCACCTCCTTCTCCCTACAGTCATTCTCTCCCTTTTTCCATGCCTTCCTTGTCCTGTTACTGACCTGTGAATGCTTTCTATGCAGGTTTTTATTTTTTTGGGTGGGGGGAGGGTTTAGGAAAGAGGGGCAGGCTCTCGCTGGTACTGCACAGGGGGTGGGGGGGTCCCCCTTCTAAAACGAGTATCATGAACAGATGTTTAAATGGCAACAGTGTTCAATTACCCTAGCTCTGACAGCAATTATCCTGAGAATCATGCCAATACCTCGGAGCCTGTTTCTAAACCACTCTTGAAACCTCTCTGCCTTCCCTTGTACATTGTGAGGTGGAGAGCAATGCTTGAAGAGCCTCTGTGATAGGGATGTGAATCGTGTCCTCGATCGTCTTAACGATCGATTTCGGCTGGGAGGGGGAGGGAATCGTATTGTTGCCGTTTGGGGGGGTAAAATATCGTGAAAAATCGTTAAAAATCGTTAAAAATCGAAAAATCGAAAAATCGAAAAACCGGCACATTAAAACCCCCTAAAACCCACCCCCGACCCTTTAAATTAAATCCCCCACCAAATAACTTAAATAACCTGCGGGTCCAGCGGCGGTCCGGAACGGCAGCGGTCCGGAACGGGCTCCTGCTCTGAATCTTGTCGTCTTCAGCCGGCGCCATTTTCCAAAATGGCGCCGAAAAATGGCGGCGGCCATAGACGAAAAAGATTGGACGGCAGGAGGTCCTTCCGGACCCCCGCTGGACTTTTGGCAAGTCTCGTGGGGGTCAGGAGGCCCCCCACAAGCTGGCCAAAAGTTCCTGGAGGTCCAGCGGGGGTCAGGGAGCGATTTCCCGCCGCGAATCGTTTTCGTACGGAAAATGGCGCCGGCAGGAGATCAGCGTCGTTCAGGAGGTCGTTCAGCGAGGCGCCGGAACCCTCGCTGAACGACCTCCTGCAGTCGATCTCCTGCCGGCGCCATTTTCCGTACGAAAACGATTCGCGGCGGGAAATCGCTCCCTGACCCCCGCTGGACCTCCAGGAACTTTTGGCCAGCTTGTGGGGGGCCTCCTGACCCCCATGAGACTTGCCAAAAGTCCAGCGGGGGTCCGGAAGGACCTCCTGCCGTCCAATCTTTTTCGTCTATGGCCGCCGCCATTTTCGGCGCCATTTTGGAAAATGGCGCCGGCTGAAGACGACAAGATTCAGAGCAGGAGCCCGTTCCGGACCGCTGCCGTTCCGGACCGCCGCTGGACCCGCAGGTTATTTAAGTTATTTGGGGGGGGGGTTCGGGAGGGTGGGGGATTTAATTTAAAGGGTCGGGGGTGGGTTTTAGGGGGTTTTAGTGTGCCGGCTCACGATTCTAACGATTTATAACGATAAATCGTTAGAATCTGTATTGTATTGTGTTCCATAACGGTTTAAGACGATATTAAAATTATCGGACGATAATTTTAATCGTCCTAAAACGATTCACATCCCTACTCTGTGATATGTTGCTGTTTTGTTTGAGAAGACCTATATATGAATATGGGTATGTATGTAAATTTGTACAAAAGAATTGTTCTAGCTGTGGTTTTTTTCTAGCAAAGTTTGGTCAAATGTTCTCATCCACAAACTACAATTTGTACAGTGTCATCTCCTGTCCATGGCCTTCATTTTTAAGATCCTCAGGGGTCCGTTTTTAGCTGCTATGCAGTTCAGCTGGTTAGAAGGATAAACATATCTGGCTAACTAGCAGGGTATATTTTGCGGCGCAACTGCACCACTGAATATACCCAGCTATTTCAAAGTTAACCGTTTATGTCTGCAACATAACACACAGGAGAGGGAGAGAGCAAGCAAGAGAGAGAGCCTCTGTATAGTCAATGTGAATTGCTATATATATATATATATATATATATATATATATATATATATATATATAGCAATATATATATAGCAATATATATACACACACATATATATATAAATAAAAATGTAAAATAGTTTGGACGTAATTGATAATCTCAGAAACTACTGCACCAATTGCTTTCAAATTTGGACACAACCTTGCTTTCACTTTTGGCAAGGTTCTTCTCTATCTAGATTACATAGATGTCACACGGTTACAGAGAAAAACATTTTTACATGTGTGTGGGGAAAACAGCGACATCTGTTGGACAGACATGCAATACACGCTATCTACCTTGGGAAATGAAGCTGCTGTACTGCGCATGCATGGGCGGGAGCGCACGTTGGGCACAGCGGGGCCAACATGGCGCTGGGAGGAGCAGCAGTGCACGTCGGGCACAGCGGGGCCAACATGGCGCTGGGAGGAGCAGCAGCGGTGGACCGGCAGCGATATCGGGTGTGGTGGTGTCGGCCGGCTGAACTTCGACACCTGGGAGGAGCTGCGGCAGTGATCTGGTATGGCTCACGTGCACGACAGGGAGGGATCCTCGCTGACCTCGCGTCTTCAGGAGCGGGCTGCGCAGAACCGCACGAGAGGGATGGGGGGGGGATCAGCTGGGAGGGCATTGCGAGTGGGAGGGGATCTGAGTCAGGGAAGGAGATTCAGAGAGGGTGTGCTGTCACTGACGAAAGGGTAGGGAGTAGGCGGGGAGAGGTGACAGTGAGGGGAGGGAAAATGAAGGGGGCGGTGAGTGTCAGGGGAGAGACACAGAAATGAGGAGTGTGAGGGGTGAGAGTTGGAGTGGGGACAGGGGAGTGAAGGGGGATAGTGACCAAAGGGGGAGGGGTAAGTGTGAGGGGAGAGAGTTTGAGTGGGGACAGGGGAGGAAAGGGGGGGGTGAGTGACAAAGGGGGAGGACGATGTGTGACCGAGGTATATGAGCAAGGGGAAGGGGGAGGGTGGGAAAGGAACCTGACTCTGCCACTGCAACGTGTGGCGGGCTACCGCTAGTACATATATATATACACACACACACACACACACACACACATACACACATATATATATACACATACATATATACACATACACACACACACACACCACTGTAAGAGGGTACATTTTCAACTTGTGGCTGGGTTTGGGGGGGGTGCTTTTACAATCACAGTCAGAGGAATTAACTGCAACTTAGATATGACTGGTGAATTTCTAGCAGTAGGGTCTGCATTGTAGTAATCAACTCCTTTTGTTGGTATCTTTCATCGATTCAAATGATAGGAATTTATCAGTCATATCTAATTTGCACTTAATTCCTCTGACCATGTATGTAAAAACACCCTCAACTCCCCCCTGACTCCAGCCCCAAATTGAAAGTGTACCCTCTTACACACACCACTGACTCTGTATATCACATTGACTCTATACAGTCAATACAGTTGTCTACACAGAGTCAATATAGAGTCAATACTGACTCTATATATCATATTGACTCTATACAGATGCTCTTGCTCTCTCTCTCTCACAAAAGTGTAGTTAATTCTGTATTACTGTATCTTCATGACATGCTCATGTTAGCAAGTTAACATCAGGTCTAAATAGCATCCAGTTAGTGAGCATTTGCTAAATAGTGTGGAAGATAAACACACCATGCTATTTAGCTGGAGTCCAGTAACTCCCCACCATTTGCATGTAACATTTCTTCATATGGTTGTCCAACTATTTGCTTACACCCATGTCCGATAGGATTCAATGTTATGGTAAGGCTTGTTGCACAGATCACTAAGTTTAGCATGCACAAGAGGTCCTGAACATGCATGCTAAAATTTATGGCATAGACTCTTATTATATGGGCAATAGCTAACAACCACATTAATGCAATGCTAATATTCATTATTACATAGACTCCTACATCATCATAGCAGAATATAGTCTTGATCGGCAAGCCTGTCTCCAATAGATAAGATTTGTTAGTACAAACATGGCAAATTAACTCGAGATAACAGTCAATATTTGCATTGAAAAATGACTGAATAAATGAATTATAAATGTCTGCATAAATATTGAAGCTCCTTTTAGGTTTTTCAAATCTGTCTAGTTAATCATACATCTTCTACAAGGGTACACCATAGCATGGAATATGGAATACTAAGCACATGACTATTTTATAAAATGTTGTAACACCTTACACGTGATACATCTCTTAAATATGTCCAAATAAGTAACCTGCAATAACAGTAAACAAAATAAAGTTTGTATTTTTCAAATAGTTTTGGAAAACTTTGTGAAATACAAAATTTATTTTGTATATTGTCATTGCATGCAAGCGGTTTGGACATATTCAAGAAAACTATCAACACTACAAATTTGCAAAGAAATTGCTAAAGAGAATGAGAGTATTATAGCTCACAATGAGGTAGTATGTTTGCTGTGTTAATCCACTTGATAAAGATCAACAAATAAGTTCTAAGTGATACCTGTTTATTGGACTAACTTGGTACATCTTAGACTAGTTTTGAGAACTATATTTCCTTTGTCAGAGTGCAATATGAGCTTGGCAAGAAGTAAAACGTATCTGAATACACAAGCAAATTACAGATTGTGTTACAATGGTGGTATGGCAGTGTTTGGTTTCAGAATTCTAAAGAGTTTCAAAGTAAAAGGATGAGGAGGGGTATGAGACTGACAGAGCATTCACAGCAATATAAGGACTATAAGCCTGATTCATCACAATCGTTTCCCATAGAATCAAAATGGGAGAAAAACAATTAATCAGGTCCTATATCTAGTAATACGTGAGGTGTCCAGTATCCCTACTAACATAGAAACATAGAATATAATGGCAGATGACAATCATAAGGTGTATCTAGTCTGTCCAATTTAGTTACTTCTGCCAGTGGTCTCAACCCAGTTCTTTGGACACACCTAGCCAGTAGGGATGTGAATCATTTTTTGACGATTTAAAAAAATCATCAGTTATTTTTTTAAATCGTCAAAAATCGTTAGAGTCGCGATACAATAGAAATTCTCCCGATTTATCATGAAAAATCGTAAATTGGGGGAGGGGAGAGGGCGGGAAAACTGGCACACCAAAACAACCCCTAAACCCACCCTGACCCTTTAAAACAAATCCGAACCCCCCCCAAAATGTTCTAAATTAACTGGTGGTCCAGTGGGGGGGTCCCGGCGCGATCTCCCGCTCTCGGGCCATCGGCGCCATTTTGGCTGCCACTAATATAAATGGCGCCGATGGCCCAATAAAAAAAAAAACACCCGACCCTTTAAAATGACCCCCTTAGCCTCCCCCACCCTTCCGACCCCCCCCCCCAAAAAAAACCTTTTAAAATTACCTGGTGGTCCAGCGGGGGCGTGGGGAGCGATCTCCTGCTCTCGGGCCATCGGCTGCCACTAATAAAAATGGCGCTGATGGCCCTTTGCCCTTACCATGTGACAGGGTATCCGTGCCATTGGCCAGCCCCTGTCACATGGTAGGAGCACTGGATGGCTGGCGCTGGACCCCCAGGGACTTTTGGCCAGCTTGGAGGGGCCTCCTGCACTCAGGCCATATTGCCAGTATTCAAAATGGCGCCGGCGCTACCTTTGCCCTCACTATGTCATAGGGGCAGAGACAGACATAGAGAGAGAGAACCTCAGTATAGCAAAGTGTGGTCACTGACACTCTACATAACTTCAATCAGGCTAGGTGTACAAAATCTACTTTTCTTTCAACTCTCAGTGCTCCAAATGATACCCAATCTTCACAGGTGTCTTCTGTGCTGTTTGCACCTGTGACAGTATATCTAAAATTGCCACCCAAGCCTTCCCCACCCCAACCCCTCACCCCAAGGTTTAAGTCCACCCTATTATAGTGCTATAAATAGCAAAGTGACCCCACTTTGCTATATTAAGGTGCACTCTCTCTCTCCCCCCCCCCCACACACACACGAATAACTAATGCATAACTAATTTACATATTAATATGGGCCTTCCTTTTACATGTCTTTACAGATTTGAAAACAAATACCATTATACAGCATTACAATGTTCAATAATTTGCAATGTTCAATAATACTGCATTTTGTATTGATCTGATGAAGGTTGTGTAGCTCTTCAAAGCAAATCACCTATTTTACTAAAAGGCATTAATACATGCTTTAACATGCATTTTTAATGTGCTTTAATGCGCAGGATTTCTTAACAGGCATGCAGGGCAAAGAGGAACCTTGGGACAGCCGGCTCCATTTTAAGAGGGGGAAGACTCTGTAAGGCAAGAGAATTATTTTTATATTTTTTAGGGGGGGTAGGTCTACTAAAGGATAATAAGGTAATGTGCTGGGAAGGGGGAAGGAGGTATATCCATTGATGGGGGAGGAGGGGGTATGTGCTTTTGGGGAGGGAGAATGTCACTCTGTGTGTCATGGAAAATCAGGGACTAGATGCTCCAATTTTGATGGTAATAGGGGCCCTGGAGGCAAGAGCAGCATTAGCCCGCTGATGCTTTCAAAAAATGTTAACTACAATTCTGTTGCTTACAAAGCATATCATGGATTTTAAGGTTTATTGCAATCTGTGCTGACCACTTTAATATTAATAAGCTGTTTTTCATGCAGTTGCATGTAACACAACTCTGTAATATATCCCTTGCATTGCCCAGAATCAGTTATCAGTAACACTTTCTTTAGTATTACCAGAAACACATGCTAACATGGTTTTATCACATCCCAAATGTCAAATTTGTCATTTAATATACATTACCACATTAACGACACTTAGGGGTAGATTTTCAGACGAGCGCGAACAGCCTACTTTTGTTTGCGCTCCAGGCGCAAACAAAAGTACGCTGGATTTTAGTAGATACGCGCGTAGTCGCGCGTATCGGCTAAAATCCTGGATCGGCGCGCGCAAGGCTATCGATTTCGTATAGCCTGTGCGCGCCGAGCCGCGCAGCCTACCCCCGTTCCCTCCTAGGCCGCTCCGAAATCGGAGCGGCCTAGAAGGGAACTTTCCTTTGCCCTCCCCTCACCTTCCCCTCCCTTCCCCTACCTAACCCACCCGCCCGGCCCTGTCTAAACCCCCATCCTACCTTTGTCGGGGGATTTACGCCTCCCAGAGGGAGGCGTAAATCCCCGCGCGCCAGCGGGCCTCCTGCGCGCCGGGCTGCGACCTGGGGGCGGGTACGGAGGGCGCGGCCACGCCCCCGGGCCGTAGCCATGCCCCCGTACCCGCCCCCAAAATGCTGCCGACACGCCCCCGCAACGCCGCGCGCTCCGGCCCCGCCCCCGACACGCCTCCCGACACGCCCACTCCGAAAACCCCGGGACTTACGCGAGTCCCGGGGTTCTGCGCGCGCCGGTGAGCCTATGTAAAATAGGCTCACCGGCGCGCAGGGCCCTGCTCGCGTAAATCCGCCCGGTTTTGGGCGGATTTACGCGAGCAGGGCTCTGAAAATCTGCCCCTTAGTAAATACCCCCCCCGGGTTAGTAGAATAAAACTATCATCTGCAATGTAGATTCCTCTAACTATGTAACTCAGTTTTAGATAATGCTTGAATTTGCCAGTTCTGAAAAATATTTAAAAAATGAATTTTAAAAGCCCTACTCATGTCAAAGCTGGGAGATACATGCTTGTCCTGGGCCAGTGCACGCTGCGTGGATTTCAAGAAGTGTCTGAGTATGTGTGTTATCTCCCAGTGGGTGCACATATCAAAAAGTCCAAAAAAAGGGATGGGGTATGGGCATTCCGGAAAAGGTGACTTGAAATGTATGTGTAAGTATTATTCAATCACAGAAGCATGCACTGGAGTCACCTACCACCTACCTTTACTTCTGCTATGGATGGAATATACGTTTTCAAATAAAACAATCAGGGCTAGTCAGTGAGTTTTGCAGGATCGTGGATTTGCAATTTGCAGATTAATTAGGGGGGGTTAGGAAGTCAGGAGTCTTTACCTGTGCAAACTAAGAACAGAATAGGGAAACTAGTAATTGCATCAGCGCACATATCGAATACAATTCCCCCACTTACGTAATAGAGGCAGTATTTGCGCGTACATGTGTGTCCATACAAAAATGATATGCACATTTACATAACTACAGCTGATTTTAATTCACACGTGCATATGCTATAAAATGCCTGTGTCCATTTACAGTAGCTGCCATACGCGCATACATATATACATGCACGGCTGTTTAAAAGTTACCATCCCTATGTTTAAAAAAACAATGAAATAGAGAAGAGTATGAACAACTGGAATTTTACTTATTTTAGCAAAAATTGCATTCATTAGAATCTATGACTAAAGTATTTATGTAAGGAGATATTTTTTTAATAGATTTTTCTCATAAAGGTGAAAAGAACGGTTTTTACTTTTATTTATTCTCTGAATATTTTTGTAAACATCTACAGCATACATGCAGTTAGGCAGCCCAAATTCCTTCTTTGGAATTTGGGCTGTCTAACTGAAATCAGATCACTGAGAGTATTAATATTTATAGTTTTATAATATTACTACAGCTTAAAAGTTCAAAGTGTGGTGTATCCAAATTCATAAGAATATAAGAACATGCCAACTGGGTCATATCAAGGGTCCATCAAGCCCAGCATCCTGTTTCGAACAGTGGCCAATCCAGGCCATAAGAACCTGGCAAGTACCCCAAAACTAAGTCTATTCCATGCTACTGTTGCTAGTAATAGCAGTGGCTATTTTCTAAGTCATCTTAATTAATAGCAGGTAATGAACATCTCTTCCGAGAACTTATCCAATCCTTTTTTAAACACAGCTACACTAATTGCACTAACCACATCCTCTGGCAACAAATTCTAGAGTTTAATTGTGAGTTGAGTGAAAAAGAACTTTCTCCGATTAGTTTTAAATGTGCTACATGCTAACTTCATGGAGTGCCCCCTAGTCTTTCTATTTTCCGAAAGAGTAAATAACTGATTGACATTAACCCATTCTAGACCTCTCATGATTTTAAACACCTCTATCAAATCCCCCTTCAGCCGTCTCTTCTCCAAGCTGAAAAGTCCTAATCTCTTTAGTCTTTCCTTATAGGGAAGTTGTTCCGTTCCCTTTATCATTTTGGTAGCCCTTCTCTGTACCTTCTCCATCACAACTATATCTTTTTTGAGATGCAGCAACCAGAATTGTACACAGTATTCAAGGTGCGGTCTCACCATGGAGCGATACAGAGGCATTATGACATTTTCCATTTTATTCACCATTCCTTTTCTAATAATTCCCAACATTCTGTTTGCTTTTTTGCCTGCCGCAGCACACTGCACCGACAATTTCAAATTCATTCATAATTGACAGTCAGAAAATCCACTAGCTCAATAAAATAATTAGACCTTAACTAATCTATTTAATTAAATATAACATACCTTTATAATTACACTGCAAATATGATTATGAGAAATTATTGTTTATAAAGAGGCACTGGTATTGAGAGTATTATAGAGCTAACATAAAAATATCTTCATAAAAAATAAGGTTCAACATTAGTCTACAAAATGAAAATATCTGTATTGTAAACGAACAGTTTCTGGCAATGCACAATTTATTTTTATAAATGTAGCAAAAACTAGCTTTCTCCATGTCAGCAGAAAAACTGTAGTTTTATTATCCTGTTGATGTGAATCAAGGCCAATGAAACAGCTATACCTCTTAAGATACCAGTAAAGATCTGACACGCTGAATGTTTTGCTTTAAAAATGGATCTTTCATCTGACAAAGGTCTGCCTTCATGGAGTTCAAAGTCCAAAAGCACTTTGGAGAAGAATAAATCCAACTGTCATGGGCACAGTTTCCTAAGGTTAATCTACTCTATTACAGATCAGGTAGAGAAAGACTCCTTTAAAATGGCATTCTTTATCGAAATTGAAAAAAAACGAAAAAAAAACTACTGTTCTACAAGGCCAAGCTCCTGCTGGAATCAAAATGCAGGCCTATGATCACTAAATTACAAACTGCAGTACCTTTTTCAAGTTTGTCATTCATATATTAGAGAAACAGAGAAGCTTGTGAACTTCACAGGTAACAAAGCTTACTATATAATGAGGCTCAGTTTAAAAATGTTCAATACACCTTCTTCCAACAAAAAGTATTATAAACGTGTGCCTTCTAGTCTAGAGACCAATGCTTGTGATGCTTTTGACGCATGTTGTCACCATGCCATAATCATTTCCCTCATAAAAGTCCATAGACACCTAATGAAGTAGAATTTAAGATGCGTGCGGAAGCACATGTGCACTCATTTGCTGGAGCACACACATGGACGCGGCGATTTTATAACATACACGCACAAATTATAAAATCGGTTATATGCGCATAGATGTGTGCACAATTTTATATTGACATGCGTATTTGCGCACAAATGGTGACTCGTGCACATAATTGGGGTAATTTGAGAAGAAACATGCACTGACGCAATCACCTGTTTCCACAGTTCATTCCCAGTTTGCCCCGTAAAGGAGAGGATTTCCTAAACTCCCTCCTTTTACCCTATTAGCCCCAACCCTTAAAACCCCGTGACTAGCCTAGTTTTGTTTGTTACATGACTTACACACCGTCCATAGTAGCAGTAAAGTTACACGGTAGGGGAACCCGGCATACACCTGTGCACATAAATCCTTATGCACGGACTTCCACCCATGCCACACCCAAACCATGCCCATTCTGCACCCCTTTTCTGAAATTTTTTTTATGCACGTACTGGCATAATTTTTTTTAATTCATGTGGCATGAGCTGGACCCAATCACATGCATATCTCCCGGCTTTGGCATGCGTAGGGCTTTTAAAATTGACCAGAATGGTTTTAGTACTTTTCTGATGCAGATAAAACTGACAAGTTAAGCAATTTCAGAACTATTAGTTACAATTTGTAACCTAATTAAAATCATCCATTGAACCTGCAGACTGGTTGGTGGCCAATGTAACCCCAAAAGGGCTCCAGGAGCGATCCAGGAACCTGCAGACCAGTTAGCCTGCCTTCAGTGCTAGGAAAAACAGTGGAACCTATTTTATAGATCAAAATCACAGAGCAAATAGAAAGACATGGTTTAATAGAACACAGTCAGCAGGGATTTACCCAAGGGAAGCCTTGCCTCAAATCTACTTCATTTTTTGAAGGAGTTAATAAACAAGTTGATAAAGATAAACCAGTAGATGTAGTGTATTTGGATTTTCAGAAGGCATTTGAAAAAAGTCCCTCTTGAGAGGCTTCTAAGAAAACTAAAAAGTCATGGGATAGGAGGCAGGCTATATCCTTTTGAGGATTACAGACTGGTTAAAAGACAGGAAACACAGTAGGATTAAATGGTCAATTTTCTCAGTGGAAAAGGTTAAACAATGGAGTAACTATGGGATCTATACTTGGACCAGTGCTTTTCAATATATTTATAAATGATCTAGAAAGGAATACAACAAGTAAGGTAATCAGTTTTGCAGATGCTACAAAATTATTCAGAGTAGTTAAATCACAAGCGGATTGTAATAAATTGCAGGAGGACCTTGCAAGACTGGAAGACTGGGCATCCAAGTGACAGATGAAATTTAATGTGGACAATGCAAGGTTATGCATAAAGAGAAACATAACCCATGCTGTAGTTACACGATGTTAGGTTCCATATTAGGAGCTACCAACCAGGAAAAAAGGTCTAGGCGTCATAGTGGATAATACATTGAAATCTCCGGCTCAGTTTGCTGAGGCAGTCAAAAACGTGAACAGAATGATAGGAATTATTAGGAAGGGAATGGTGAATAGAACAGAAAATATCATAATGCCTCTGTATCGCTCCATGGTGAGACTGCACCTTGAGTACTGTGTACAATTCTGGTCGCCGCATCTCAAAAATGATATAGTTGTAGTAGACAAGGTATAGAGAAGGGCTACCAAAATAATAAAGGGGATGGAACAGCTCCCCTATGAGGAAAGGCTGAAGAGATAAGGGCTGTTTAGTTTGGAGAAGAGACTGCTGAGGGGGGATATGATACAGGTCTTTAAAATCATGAGAGGTCTAGATCAGGTAAAGGTGAAACGGTTATTTATTCTTTCAGATAATAGAAGGACTAGGGGGCACTCCATGAAGTTAGCAAGTAGCACATTTAAAACTAACCAGAGAAAATTCTTTTTCACTCAACATACAATTAAGCTCTGGAATTTGCCTGCAGAAGATGTGGTTAGTGCAATTAGTTTAGCTGGGTTTAAAAAAGGTTTGGATATGTTCTTGGATGAGAAGTACATTAACTGCTATTAATCAAGTTGACTTAGGGGTAGATTTTAAGAGAAGTGTGCACAGGGTACATTTGTGCGCGCTACCCAGCGCGCACAAATGAACACCCAATTTTATAACATGTGCGCGCTGCCGTGCGCATGTTATAAAATCCGGGGTCGGAGCATGGAAGGGGGTGCACACTTGTGCACCTTGCGCGTGCCGAGCCCTAGGGGAGGCCCGATGGCTTTCCCTGTTCCCTCCAAGGCCACTCCAGTTTGGAGCGGGCTCGGAGGGAACTTTTCTTCCACTCCTCCCACCTTCTCCTCCCTTCCCAAGGGAGTTTTTTTTATTATTAAGTAAAAGTTGTGGGGGGAAAGATTCACACCTAACCTTTTTTTTCTGCATTATTTTTTTATTTTTCATTGTCTGAGTTTTGGTTTAAATAAAATGAAACAACCAACAAATGAAAATCAAAAACAAAGAAAAAATATCAATGGATATGTCTAAGAATAATACATCTGTTTCTTCCTTGGTAAAAGAAATATCATCATAATAATAAGAAAATTATTAAATTGCTTTGCAGGAGTTAGGGAAGGCTCTTGTGTATGCAAAAATAGAAATAAATGAAAATAAAGGGGTAGATTTTCAAAGGGTTACGTGCGTAAGATACCCGCGTAACCCCCGAAAACCTATCCATGCCTCCCCCTGCGCGTACCGAGCCTATCTTGCATAGGCTCGGTGGTGCACACAAGCCCCAGGATGTGCGTAAATCCCAGGGCTTGAAAAAATGGGCGTTCTGGGGGAGGGGTGCTGGCCCGGGGGCAGGGGCGGGATAGAGGCATCCAGAACAGCCACCGAGCAGGGGGATGGAGAGCCGGCGCGCGCAAGTTACTGCGCCGGAGGCAGGTGTAACTTCTTCTACAATGGTCGGGGGGGGGGGGGGTTTAGTTAGGGCTGGGGGGCGGGCTAGATAGGGGAAGGGAGGGGAATGTGCAGGGGGGGGGGGGGGTGGAAGGAAATTTCCCTCCGAGGCTGCTCCGATTTCGGAGCGGCCACGGAGGAAAGCTGCTCGGCGCGCGCAAGGGAGTGCACAACTGTGCGCGCATGTTATATAATTGAGCGTAGATTTGTTCACGCTGGGTTGCGTGAACAAATCTACGCCCGGGTGCATGTTGTAAAATCTGGCCCAAAATATCTTGGTGTGAGTTTAGTGCATATATGAATTGCTACTGAGTAAGTATGAGAGGTAGAACAAGAGTATAAAGTTGTGAAATAAATATAGACTTAAATGAGGATATGAGACATGAAGGATCATTTATTACACTAGCACAACACAGTGCAGCACAATCACCAAATGGCACTGCATTGAGAAGGAAATTTTGCTGCTGGAGTAATTGACCTTCCAGCAGTAAATTAATTAATCATAGCACAATTCAGGCACTGTCACTGTTTGAAGATGTCAGAGTGCCCAAGTTATAGATTGCAGCAGCACAGTAAAAGCTGTAAGCAAGACAGACGCGAGGAAAAAAAAAAAAAAAGACGTTGCTGAAAGTGCTGATGAGCCTTTCTTGCCAGCAAAGTCAAGATGTGAGAAGTCAGGAAAGACTAAATAGCAGAAAATGGCAGTAGCTCTCAGGAATTTGACTGAAAGGAAAGTAGAATTTCAGTGAACAAGAGCTCTAGATATTATAGTCCAGGAGATTTACTGTCAATGAAACAAAACAGAGTCACAGACAAGTAGACCAGTGAAAAATGCATTAATCTGGAAGAAAAGCTTGAATCAAATAAATACGGAGGGTGTGACTAAATGTAACACCCATGATGTTACTAAACAGTAAACACTGGCATGTTATCAAGAGGTGTACAGTCAAAGGGCAACCGTTGCAATAGGCCATAGATGTGTAAAGAAGAGGAGCTAACCCCAACTGAGGAACAGGTTCAAGCTACAATAATTGTTTCATAGATTCACGGAGCAGATACTAAGGTGTAAAACTGGCTTACTATCCCTAATGAGTACCATTATGCCTAAAGAAAATCATTATTTTTTTATGAATTAGAATATAGCTTTGTAGTGTACTGTGGTGTCAAGGCAAGACTTTTAATAGGTAGATAAAAGAAATGTAATAATATGGTATTACAATGACACAGAAAGTCATGGCTGTTTATAATTGCTTTTTAGGTTGTTGATAGGTAAAAAATGAGGTTCAGGATGAAGGCAGTTAGCATAGCTGGGTTTAAAAAAGGTTTGGACAAGGTCCAGGAGGAGAAGTCCAGAAACTGTTATTAGTTAAGTTGACTGAAGGAATAACCACTGCTTATTACCAGCATTAGTAGCATGGGATCTATTTAATGTTTGGGTACTTGATAGGGATGTGCAGAGCAAAATTTTATGTTCATATTTTTTATGTCCGAAAGGGGGTCCCACTTGCGGCCAATATGGACATAAAAAAAATCCAATGAGTTGGGTATATGTACATATGTGCAAAAAAAAAATTTAAACCCCCTCACCCTCCTTAATCCCCCCCCCCCAGACTTACCACAACTCCCTGGTGATCGAGCGAGGAGTGAGGACGTCATTTCTGCAATCCTTGGCGAGAAGCATGTGACGTCGGCGGCACGTCGAGTGACGCGGCGTCACGTGATTCCCGGCTCGTTCGCGCCGGACGGCTCGTTCGGCCCAAAAAGAACTTTTGGCCAGCTTGAGGGGGTCAGGAGGCCCCCCCAAGCTGGCCAAAAGTTCTTTTTGGGCCGAACGAGCCGTCCGGCGCGAACGAGCCGGGAATCACGTGACGCCGCGTCACTCGACGTGCCGCCGACGTCACATGCTTCTCGCCAAGGATTGCAGAAATGGCGTCCTCACTCCTCGCTCCATCACCAGGGAGTTGTGGTAAGTCGGGGGGGGGATTAAGGAGGGTGAG
Organism: Rhinatrema bivittatum; assembly: GCF_901001135.1. Classification (NCBI taxonomy): domain Eukaryota; kingdom Metazoa; phylum Chordata; class Amphibia; order Gymnophiona; family Rhinatrematidae; genus Rhinatrema; species Rhinatrema bivittatum. Next base: position 131,045,145 of record NC_042615.1, on the reverse strand, counting down.
GGGGTTTATATTTTTATTTTGGCTCAACAATCGCGATTTCCCACATATCGAACATATCTATGTTCGATATGTGGGAAATCCGATCGTTTATGTCGAATCAATTTTTTAAGTAAAAAAAAAATATGAGTTGCGTTTTACTAATGCGGTCAATCCGAATGCACACCCCTAGTACTTGACAGGTACTTGTATCCTGGCTTGGCCACTGCTGGAATTGATGCTGTACTTGGTGGAACCTCGGTCCGACTCAGTATGGCAACTTCTTATGTTCTTATCTTTCTGGCTTGTTCTGCTTTCCTAAAAGGAGATGTAGGTGTTTTAGGCACTGATATAATAAGAGGTAGATTTTAAAAACATACGCGCGCGTGTACTTTTGTTCGCGCACCAGGTGCGAACAAAAGTACGCTGGATTTTAAAAGATACGCGCGTAGCCGCGCGTATCTTATAAAATCTGGGGTCGGCGCGTCAAGAGGGTGCACATTTGTGCAACTTGCGCACGCCGAGCCCTGCGAGCACTGCCCGTTCCCTCCAAGGCCGCTCCGCGATATCGGAGCGGCCACGGAGGGAACTTTTTTCTACCCCCCCCCCCCCCCGCACCTTCCCTTCCCTTCCCCTACATAACCCATCCCCCCAGCCCTATATGGACGCCCCCCCACCTTTATCGTTACTACTGCCTCCGGGCAGTAGTAACTTACGCACGCTGGCGCAGCAGGCCCCGACACAGGCCGCTGTGTCGGGGCACTCGGCCACGCCCCGGACCGCCCACACGCCCTGGACACACCCCCAATCCCTGGCCACGCCCCTGGCCACGCCCCGGGTCGCCCCTTTTTGCAAGCCCCGGGGCATATGCGCGTCCCGGGGCTTGCGCTCGCCGCCGAGCCTATGCAAAATAGGCTCGGCGTGCGCAGGGGGGGGTTTGGGGTAGGTTTTCGGGGAGTACACGCGTACCCCTTTGAAAATCTACCCCTAAGTGTAGCTTTTCATGGGTAGGGTTGACACTGTTTGATTTATGGTAGTTATTGTTTATTTAGTTTGGGAGGTTTACTGTATTTTAAATTGTAATTCAGTTTATTCATAGCTTTCTGAGAGCCAAGTTCACACCTAACACTTTACAATAGGTCTAATACCAAATGTTTTGCAAGTATCTTGCTTTTTTGTGGGATTTTTCCTGGAATATCTCTAGCATTCTGTCACTCCTCTGGGAACCCTGACCCTTTCATCCCCATTTACCCAGCATTTCAAATCACCAAGAGGGCTAGACTCCAAGTGGGATAACCCCTTCCCCCCGCACAATACATTTGGGGGGGGGGGGAGGGTTTCCTCACCTCAGGCAGCAGATTGCCTTGAGCTGCCCCTAATATAGAGGCATTATATGGCAAGATTGGGAGACTGGGCATCCAAATGGCAGATGATAAATAATGTGCACAGGTGCAATGTGATGCACTTAGGGAAGAGAAACCCAAAATATAGTTACACAATGTAAGGTTCCACATTAGGAGTCACCACGCAAGAAAAGGATCTAGTGTTATCATGGATAATTTGTTGAAACCCTCTGCTCATTGTGCAGCGGTGGCCAAGCAAGCAAATAAAATGCTAGGAATTAGGAAGGATTTGAGAATAATACAGAAAATATCATAATATCTCTGTACTGCGCCATGCTGCAACTGCACTTTTAGTATTGTGTGCAGTACTGGTCACCACATCTGAAAAAAGATATAGCAGAATTAGAAAAGATAGAGAAAGACAAGCAAAATGATAAAGGGAATGGAATGATTCACCTATGAGGAAAAGCTGAAGAGGTTAGGGCTATTCAGCTTGGAGAAGAGAAGGATGAGGGAAAATGACTATAAAATAATGAATGTGGTGGAATGGGTAAATGCAAATAGGTTGTTTACTCTTTCAAAAAGTACAAAGACTAAGGGACATTCAACAAAGTTACTAGGTGATACATTTTAAACAAATAGGAGAAAATATTGTTTTATGCAATGCATAATTAAACTCTGGAATTCATTGTTGGAGGTTGTGGTGAACGCAGTTGTGCTTACCGCCCACAGCAGGCCCGCAAGTGGTTCACTCACCCCTAAAACTGTGCTGTCTCTTGTGGCCCGAGCAGCCGTTATTGCTGCCATTTCTCTGTGGCAGGAGAGGTGCCACCAGTTCTTGATACCAGTTGGACGCCGCTTCCTCCATCCATGCGGTGGGAGAACACCACCAAGGCTGACCTGCTTCTTCATGACCTAGGATGTAGACTTCCTCCCTGCTGGTCTTAGGCATGAGTGCCTCTTTTTTCAATTTAAAGGGACTGTGGCGGGAAAATCCCTGTGGCCCTTCCCTATAATGTCATGCTTGCAGGCCTGCAAAAGGGCTTCTTAGCCAGTCTCTGGTGGTCTTCACAAGGAGTTGCTTGAAGTTCCTGTCCAGCCTTTACTCCAAGAGTCAGAGTTCTAGATCTTCACTTCAAGGTCTTCATGTTCTTCGTGGGAGCTCCTCTACATTTCTTCATTCAATGTTCCATGTTCCTGGTCTCTGATCAGTTCCTGCCTTCATTGTCTTCCAAGTTTTCAGTCAAGCCCCTGATGTTCCAGTCTTCATCTCCATATTCTACCTTCCTAATCTTCTCCTTCGTCTTCTTCCAGGCATGCCAGCGTGATGGAGCGCAACCAGCCCATGGGTTCTGTAGAGCGCTTATGTCACAAGGCCTGTCTCCAAGCATCTTCACTGGTCAAGTCTCTGGAAGTCCCTTTTTTTTAAACCCTGGGGTCCCATCCCTGGTTCCGAGTTTCTGAATGCTTGTGTCCCATCCCTGGTTCTGAGTTCCTGAGTCCTGAATCCTGTTCCTGGTCTTTGGAGTTCCTTGTTCCAGCTTCTGTCCATGTCCAAATCTCAAGTCCAGGGTTTGCTTCGCCTCCGGCATAGTCCACAACCAGCCCTCGAGTTGTGTAGGGTAAGCAGCAGGTCAGAATTCTCCCAGAGTCTTCTTCATGTTTCCAGTGCTAAATCTTTATCATGTTTCAAGCCCAGGGTCTGCCCCGCATTCGTCATGGTCCATAACCATCCCATGGACTGTATAGGGTGCACTGCGGCGCAAGGCTCATTTTGTTCCTGAACCTTAATCTGAACCTGAGTCTTTGGTTACTAGCTACAGTGCCTTCGTCTAAGTTTCTAGTCTTCAGTGCCTTCATCTAAGTTCCAAGTTTTCAGTGCCTTCATCTTGCCCTCATCATCAGAGTCATTTTCTATCCTCAACTCCCGTCTGTCCTGATGCTGAAGCCATTCCCAAGCGGCAAGACCAAAAGGGCTTTCTGGGTGGCCAGAGGGCTACCCCAGAGACTAGCATTGGATTTCGGAGTCTCACTCCATGCATGCAGGTTCAGCGGACTTGAGTGTTCCAAGTCTCCAAGCTTCTGTCCAGCCCATGCTCGAATGTGCTTGCCTATCCATGGCGTGTAATTTGGAGCCTTGCCCTGGGGTTGTGCCATGGCCCAAGGGTTCATGCTCACATCTGCTTCTGAACACTGTCCATGCTTACAACAGTTTGTGAAGACCATGAGCTCATTGATCATGTACCTGGAATGGGCATATGATTTCTGTATTTTCTGCATCTTGTTCCAGTCTTGAATTCCATCTAAGTTTTGCTTTTCTCCTAATTTATTTTTCTACGAGCAGCCTGAGGTGCCTGCTTTCACTCCTGGGTTTTTTCAACCTGCAGGAGGTGTCTGTACCCAGGTTTGCTCAAATTCTTCAGCTTGACGAAGCATTCATTCATTCATTCATTCATTTATGTCCTTGTCTTTACCTGCAGTTTTGTAAACTGCTTTTGCAGATGTGGACCATTGGACCAAGGTGAGGTTGACACTACCCACAAGGAGGAGCCCTGCAGATCCTCACCATCAGGAGGTGGAGCTGGCTGGATCAGAGGCTCAAAAGGAACTTCACCAATACCAGCCCTCTTTTCCCTCAGGTTGAGCCCTTGGGTGTTGGGGCGGGCTGAACTTAGGTGCGGGACTCCGTGCAGAGATGGAGCTGTCATAGAAGTAAGCCAGTAAGAAAAAGCAAAGATCAGTCTAGGGCAACGTCAGGGAAAGTAGCAGTTAGCAGAAATGATAACAAACTGAGGTCAGGGTGGGCAGCAATCCAACAAAGTCAAAGGAGGTCCGAAGCGAAGACAGTAATCCAAACGAAGATGAAGCTGAGATCCAAGTTGAGGTCAAGCCAAGGAGTCAATCCAGAGGAAAGAAGGCTTGGCAGAACAGCGAGAGGAGGGAAGACAGATGCGGGTCCACCAGATGAAGACCCAGGACCACCGAGAAAGCAGGAACAGGAACCAGGAACAATGTGGCAAACAGCTATTCCAAGGAGTGGGACCTATTGTCAAGGCTTCTGAGGCAGGGCAGAGCAGGCCTTAAGTAGTAGCAGACTTGTGATATCATCCGGAAGACCCACAGGGCGTTTCTCACCTTGGGCCCTTTAAGAAGTGCTGAGCCACATGTGCATACCTAGGGACACCAGCTCAGCTGAGCAGCAGCCCTCACATGCCGCTTCGGACCTGAACAGTGGTCAGTCATGTCTCCACTGGCTGGCACATCTATGGATCTCCCTGGCTTGGAGGTAAGTCAGTCACAGGATGGACCAGCAGCTTGCCAAATGCAACAACTACTTCACTTCAGTCCTGAACAAAGGAATCTCCAGCTCCTGTCTTTGGACCCTTGATTCACCCTGCTCGTATAAGGAATATACCTTCATCTCCTCTAAAGCCATCAGAAATAGGTTTGAGGAGGGGATACTGTTGCACTTCACTCACGAGCAGTTCACTCACCTCCAAAAATCATGCTGCCCTGGCCGAGTCTGTACCGTGCTGTCTCTTGTGGCCCGGCCCCGAGCCATCATCATTGCTGCCCTGTCTCCACAGCGGGAGGGATGCTGCCAGTTCCTGAATCCGGCTGGATGTTACCTCCTCCATCAGTGCTGCGGGGGAATGCTGCCTTCACTGACCTGCTTCTTCATGGCCCGGATCACCGACTTCCTCCCAGCAAGGGGGACCATGGCGGGAAAAGCCCTGCTGTCCTTCCTGATGATGTCATGCCTGCAGCCCTATAAAAGGGCTTCTATGCCAGTCCCTGGTGGTCTTCATAAGGAGTTCCTTTGCCCTGGAGTTCCTGTTCCAGCTCTTGATCTAGGAGCATTCAGAGTTATTGAGAGACTGTGTGGGTCTGTAAGTGTGCATTTTGGGAGAGGGAGCCCATGGGATCTGGAGCCTGTGTATGCGCAGGTGTGGGAGCTTGTGTATATATGTGTGTGTATGTGTAGTGTGTGAGAGAATGGGAGAGGGAGAGAGAGAGACAGAGAGAGAGAGAAAGAGAATATGTGTGTGTGTGTGAGTGTATGTGACCTTGTGTATATGTTTAAATGGGAGCCTGTTTATTGTGGGATTCTGAGAAACAGGACTGATCGACCCCTGATCCCCATCGCAACCTCGAGGAGTCGTCCAGCCTGACATCCGAACTACCTTGATGGACCCCCACCGCGCCGACCGGCCCGAGCCAGCCCCGGACTCCACCTACCTCCACATCAGCGAAGCGCCGAGGGACAGAGGGAATAAAGGCCGCACCGGTGAGATGATCCTTCTTTACCTCGCGCCTGGCCCGCTCCATGCGCATCCGAGCGCCCTGAGGACATCGATCGACCCCTGTTCCCCACCATGACCTCGAGGAGTCATCCAGCCCAACTCCTAAACTACCTCAACGCTAACCGGCCTGAGCCAGCCCTGGACTCCGCCTACCTCCACATCAGCGAAGCGATCGAATAAAGGCCACACCGTTTAGCCACAGGCGCCACGCGCCGGGTGTCGCACACCGAAGGAGTGCAACAAAGGGGCCTGCCCCTTAGTGTGCCCCTTTGTGTTGCCTTTCTATCACCACTAACATAGCCAACAAACTCTTCCCTCTTACAACCAAACATATAAACCCTTCACACAACAACAAAAAAGCCTGGTACTCCCCTGAACTCGAAACACTTAAATGCTACCTAGGAAACATTGAAAAGAAATGGCGGAAGGATCCTACCCTTACATTATTGGCCACCTACAAAACTATACTCCACAACTACAGAACTACCATCCTGAAAACCAAACACTACTTCTACGTCCTGAAAATTCACAACTACCAATACAACGCCAAAGCTCTTTTCTCTTATATCTCTGACCTAACAAAACTTTTCCCCCCTATATCTAATTCCGACTCCAAAACCAAATGCAATGACATCACCCACTATTTCAATGACAAAATCTCTAACCTTATGATGAAGCTTCCCCCCAACACCAATACTAACAGTATCCCTAAAAACCCTAATGCAGTCCTAGACTCCTTTCATACCATCTCCACCACAGAAACAGAATCCCTCATAAAGAAAATTAAACGTGCTTCTCACCCAGCCGATCTGATCCCATCTCATTCCCTAAAATCGATCTCAAACATTCTAGCCAAACCTTTATCCCAAATTATCAACTCATCCCTCATACATGGAAATGTTCCCTCCACCTTGAAACAAGTATAAACCTCTGCTCCTGCAGGGTCGAAGATTGCTGTCGTGACTGAGGTTAATGGTATCAGTAATGTAGTCATGAAATATGTACAAGGCAGCGAGCTCTCAGGTGTTGCCCTACAGGGGTGCTGTTTAAGGCCTTCTTCCCTACTGGGTCTCTTTTCAGAAAGGGGGTTCAGTAGGGATTCTAATTGCTACTACCCACCCAGTGCAGTCTCTTGCCAGTTAAGAGGGGAGGCAAGGATAAATAAGATATTGTATATATATATGTTTTTAAATAATTTTATTTAAAAATACTCTTTTAATGAAATCATACTATTTCTTAATACTATTGTGAATATTCAAATATCAATTCTCTTAATAAACCTTAAAATATATTTATTTTTCTTTTCCCTATCACAGATTATCAACTATAAACAAACAAGCAATCATAAAAGAATATATTCCAGCTACTTCCAGCTCATCTATTTATCAGATAAGTATTTCAGTCCTTATTATTTCTTGTATATTAACTTTAATGTTTCTTGTATCATTTCTTTTAAATAAAAGAAAATTGATTCTTTGTATTCTCTTTTCTTTTCTCTCTCTTATATAAGACCAGTATCTCTTCTCCTTGTTGTATTCAGGTAAGTAAACTTTACTTTTTTTATAGTCTTTTTCTTTCCTTTTCTTATTTATTGTTTGTAGTTGTTCTCAAGTGCACCTGTAAAACAATATGCTCAAGCCTGGCAATAGTAGTTTTAAGTTCTATTATTAAACTTATCTGTTTTTTCTTCTTCTTGTCGTTGCTGGCCAGATGATAATCTTGTTGTTCTCTCATCCTTTAGTCTTCTTTTCTCTTCTTTTTCTCCATATGCTGTTTCTTCTTTCATGTACCTACTAACTTATACTTTAAATAAACTAATAACAAATACTAACTCCATGACACCGCTCCTGGATCTTCCGTAATTATATATATATATATATATGTCAACCTGTGTATTCTGTCTTTGACAGAGCTACTTGTTACTGTTTAACTAGCTAAATTAAATCAAAAGATAATTTGTATTCCCTAACTTTTCTTCTTCTTCTTTCTCTTTTATAATTAAAAGAACAATTCCACTATAAATACTTTCATACAACTCTCTTTCTTTTGATATTCTTTCACACTTATGAGTTCCTTCTTAAATTATTCATTGGATATAGACAAAACTTCTTTGGATACAATTTTACTTCGCCATAAAATATTTCCATATGTAATTTGTATCCTCTATTTAATAGCATGTATGGTAATTGAGCTATTATAGTGATATCTTCTTTATAGTGACTGTTGTTGCAGTTTTTGTCACTAAAATGTTATACACTTTATAATGCTCAATTTTATTGCCATTCCATCTCTTCAAAAAAAAAAATAAAAAAAAATTGTATTCACTCAAACAGTATATATACCCTATTAAATGCTGTTTTAGAACACAATACAGCAATTTTTAATTACTTATTAATATTGTCTTTTGCCTACCTTATCTTAACAGGAACCCTCATACATACACATACATACTTTCATTAATTCTATTTATAGTGCATGTACTTTCATTATTTCACGATGTTTAATACTGCAAACTAGGCCTAAAGTACAGAGAATTAGGGATGTGAATAGTTTTTTATCGATTTAAAATATCGTCCGATATTTTTTAAATCGTCAAAAATCATTAAAGAGTGCGATACAATAGAAATTCCCCTGATTTATCGTGAAAAATCATTAATCGGGTTTGTGTCCACTAACAGGAGTTATTTGGGGGAGGGGGGGCGGCGGGAAAACCAGCACACCAAAACAACCCCTAAACCCACCCTGACCCTTTAAAACTAATTCCTTACCTTCCCCCACCCTCCCAAACCCCCCCAAAACATTTTAAAAATCACCTGTGGTCCAATGGAAGCCCCGGGACCGATCGCCCGCTCTCGGGCCGTCGGCTGTCACTAATAAAAATGGCACCGATGGCCCGATAAAAAAATACCCACCCCGACCGTTTAAAACTGACCCCTTAGCCTCCCCCAGCCTCCTGACCTCCCCCCCCAAAAAACATTTTAAAATTACCTGGTGGTCCAGTGGGGGCACCGGGAGCGATCTCCCGCTCTCGGGCCGTCAGCTGCCACTAATAAAAATGGCGCCGATGGCCCTTTGCCCTTACCATGTGACAGAGTATCCGTGCCATTGGCCGGCCCCTGTCACATGGTAGGAGCACTGGATGTCATAAACTCAAATAGTGCACAGCACTGCTCACTATATATGTTCTGTCTTTCCCCTCATGTTCATTTCTATTTGGGTTTATTAATTTCAATATCAGAAAATGTAATAGATTGTTTATTAATAAAATCCCTTCTCATTCTCTATTTTAATTCAGTGCTAAGGCTCAAACTAGTGTACTTGTGCATACCTTGTTACTTGTAACCAATGAAGCTACTGACATCACTACCTAGTTACCCCCTTATTTTTCAAAGTTGTTTTAGATTATACTATCCTACATAGGGGTGTTCAGACTATTCCAATTAGACTATTAATTTATTCATTTCATCTTATCAGACTATTATATCTTTCCTAACTATAATAAAAATATTTTCCATATTTTCTCTTTACCTTCCTAGTATTTTAATTCCTTCTTACACTTTCACCCTTCACACAGACATTATAAATATACATATTTCATTCAAACTACAACTTAGACTCTTTCCTAATACTTAATTAAAGTAACCACAGTTTACTTAAACTGTTTCAATTCCTTCCTAAATTTTCCTTTAGGTTTTAAAGGCTACTTTAATTTGTAACACATCAGGATGTTCATTGAGTCTATTTAGACATTTAAAAACATTTCTGTTATCCTGGACTCATCTCCTTCAAGTGGCTTAAACCTCTATTTCAGGCTATCAGTATCATTTATTTTAATACATTCTTAATTTTCTTTATTTTACTTAAAATTGATGGGGTACATTTTAAAAAACAGCGTGCTCACGTACTTTTGTTCGCTCAACAGGCGCAAACAAAAGTACGCTGGATTTTATAAGATCCGCGCGTAGCCGCGCGGATCTTATAAAATCCAGGGTCGGTGCGCGCAAGGGGGGTGGTGAACATTTGTGCACCTTGCACGCGCCGAGTCCTGCGTGCACTGCCCGTTCCCTCCACCCCCCCCCCCCCCGCACCTTCCCCTCCCTAACCCACCACCCCGGCCCTATGTAAACCCCCCCCTACCGTCCTCACTAACACTCGCAAAAATGATCATATCACCCCAATTCTAAAAGATCTTCATTGGCTCCCAATCCCCTTCAGAATTATCCACAAGAGTCTCTCAATAGTCCACAAGACTCTACATTATCAAAATATAGACTGGCTAAACAACTTCCTCCACTTCCATACCCCAAATAGACACACCAGATCTGCTAACACCGGCACCCTACATATCCCCGCACCTAAAATCACATCTAATCTCCACCAGAGACAGAGCTTTTTCCATTGCTGGCCCCTCTCACTAAAACTCGATGCCCCCTGATCTACGACTAGAGCCCGGCACTCAGAAATTTTTAAAGAAATTAAAGACATGGCTCTTCAATCAGGCTTTCACTTAACTCCCCTCCCCCCTCTCATTCTTCCGCCATGAAACAACTTTAAGCCTCCTGTACATAGTTTCCTTGTAATTTAATTTAATCTTGCTGTTAATTTTTAATTTTGTAATTTACTGTTTTACTGTTTCATGTTCCTTGCCCTATCTTTTTTCTCCCCTTTACCTCTTATCTTTTCTAAACACTAAGGGGCGGATTTTAAAAGGCCTGTGCGCGCGTAAAGCCCCGGGATGCGCGTAAGTCCCGGGGCTTTCGAAAAGGGGCGGGAGGGGGCGTGTCTGGGCGTTCCCGAAACGACATGGCGTTTTGGGGGCATGCCATGGCGTTTCGGGGGCGGGCCCCGGGGGGCGTGTTGCCGGCCCGGGGGCGTGGTCGAGGCCTCCAGAACAGCCCCCGGGACCGGAGGACGGAGCGGGGCTGCCAGCCGGCGCCCGCAAAGTTATGCCTGCTTTCAGCAGGCGTAACTTTGCCGACAAAGGTAGGGGGGTTTAGATAGGGCCGGGGGGGCGGTGGGTTAGGTAGGGGAAGGGAGGGGAAGGTGGGGGGAGGGCGAAGGAAAGTTCCCTCCAAGGCCGCTCCGAAACCGGGCGTCCTCGGAGGGAACAGGCAGCGCGCGCTGGGCTCGGCGCGCGCAGGTTGCACAAATGTGCACCCCCTTGCATGCGCCGACACCGGATTTTATAAGATACGTGCGGCTACGCACGTATCTTATAAAATCCAGCGTACTTTTTAAAGATCTACCCCTAAGACTTTAACTCTTCTCTTTATATTGTTGGATGCATCCTGATTATATTGTTTTATGTAACTTACTTCTCCTCTCTTTCCCGGTCAACCTTGCTATTTGTTAAATGTAAACCGATGTGATGTACATATGAACTTCGGTACATAAGAACTATAAATAAATAAATAAAATAAATAAACATATTGTCTTTGCACAGTGCACCTTAATAAAGCCATCTGAAAGCCACAGATGGCCACAACAGTGTGACTGACACAAGCCTTTTATAGATAAATAGATATGGATAGGTAAATTAAATAGGCATTCTGGGGGAACTGAATACCTATTTAACACATGTACGCCCGCACACACCTTTTTAAAATCTACCCCTATGGCTTCTTGCTGTTTCCAGTTCAGTTTTTACCTGCATATTTCTATTTATATATTGCTCAAGAAATATAAAATACTACTTCTAAAACTATACTAATAAATAGGATAAATGTTTCAAAACAACTGATAAATAGAATAACATTCAATCATTAAAAACTTATAAAAAGTACTTAAAATTCTCCAAACACCAATAAAATATTTCAAACAGCAGATACATCACATAATATCCAATAATTAAAATGTCAAGAAAAATAAACATAAAAAGCTACCTTTACTCTCTAGCAACTCTCCTACTCCTTTTCCTTGAAGGCCAATAGCACACACCAGAAGCAGCAATGGCTGCTGAAGCTCTGTCTTCACAGTCCTCTTCCATAGGGCCTATGACAAGTCTTGCTCACATACACGTATACACAGTTTCTGTCTCCTACACAGCAGTCACCTCCTTGACCAATTTCTGTCTCCTACACATCAGTCACCTCCCTGACCAATCTCTTGCTCTCACACACACACCAATTACCTCCTTGATCAATCTTTCTCTCACCCACACCAGTCACCTCCCTGACTAGTCTCTCGCTCTGTCACACACAGTCATCTCCCTAACTAGTCTCAGTCTCTCATACATGCCTTCTCACTCTTACATATACACACGGTCTCAATCACACACATGCTCTCATATGCTTACAATCATGCTGGCTCACTCTCTCTGTCTCATTCACTCATCCGCCCACTCCCCTGGCACACATGGCAGCTGCAGCATAAGGAATCCTGAATCTGCATTGGGCAACTGAGAAGGGCAGCCAGTGTGCTGCTATCAAAGCAGGCTGGAAACTGCAGCAGGAGTGAATCCCCCAGGCCCCACAGCACTAAGAAGGCAGCATTCAGCTGTTTTCCTATGCTGCGATAATCATGATGCACAGGAGAAGGGTAGTCAGCTGATTGTAGCTGCAGGAATTTCCTGCCTCGCGACTGTCATGTAAATCCAGCGATTAGCTATCCTGGGCTGCAGCAATGAAGGACTGCCTTGGAAAGGAGAAAGAAGTGCACCCTGGAGGGAGTCTTTGGGTACTTGATTTCTGCAGCAGCAGTAGCATGGCCCTTTCATCTTCCTACACACCCCAAACAACATCATTTCCTCTTTCAGGCCGTAGGGGCAGGAAAAAGAAAAAGCCATGTTGTTGTTGCCAGCTTCCACGAACACTGCTTCCTTTGCTCTCTGGATTTGAATGTGCTGATATGAGTGATATCCCAGGCAGGAACGGCAGCAGTGTTCATTGAAGAATTGTCTGCATCTTGCTGGGGTGGAGGAGAGGGAGTGAAGAGCAGAGGGAGACCAGGAAGTGTGGGACACACCTGCTGATGCTCAGCGACACACTGGTGTGTCACAACAGACCGGTTGAGAATCATTGATCTAAAATGTGCACTTACTACTTTCTAATGAAACAGTCACCAGTCAGGCATTTTAAAGGTCATATTATTACTTTTCTTTATTATATTTATTTGTTTGTTTCGTTTTGGCTTCATGCTTTTGACTTGTGTTTATTATCTGAATATCGGTTTCATAGAAGCATTACAATAGAAAAATATCATAAGGTCTATCCAATATGCTAATCCACACCATCTGTTCAGCTCTACAATCCCTACCACTCCCACAGATATCCTTTGTGCTTATTCATTCCTTTCTTGAGTTCAGATATTGTCCTTATCTCCATCATCTCCACTGGTAGGCTGTTGCAGGCATCCACAACCCTCTAGTTGTAAAGAATTATATCCTTAGATTATTCTAAAGTATACCCCCTTTTAACTTCTACTTTGAGTAGATGCACATAAAATTGCTACTGGGCAGATGAGATAAACCTTTTTTATCTTTATCTACAGTCATTTATTATGTTACTATGTTTTTGATTGATTGCTTATTTTAAAGCACTTAGAGCTCAAGTGAATCTGGATTCATATGAATTAAATAAATAACATTACACAAATAGAAATATAGTAATAAGAGAATTACCACTATTACAGTAGATGGATTTATAGAAAATAGAAATAATGCCTCACCCCTATCAATTAACTGAAAAGATTTGAAGTGTTTTTTATGGTCTGTTATCTGTGATCCTCGATTGAGAGACCCACCCCCCTCTGATGTCACTGAGGACTGTGACGGACATTAAACGGCGCCAGAACACCGGGTGCCTGCGCACAGGGATGCCACACACCATCACCAGCGGGCTTCCTGAACTAACTGTGATGAGAAAGACAGAAAGAAAGAAAAAAAGGTGAAAGAATCCATCTGGAACTGAGAGGGGAGGAGCGGTGTGTGATCCTTGATTGGGAGACCCGCCCCCTCTGATGTCACTGAGGACTGTGACGGACGTTAAACGGCGCCAGAACACCAGGCGTCGCGCGCTGAAGGGGCGCGACAAAGGGGCACTCCCCTTTGTGCATCCCTTCGTGCATCCTGTAGTGTTAGCCATTCCCCATGTTCTTTTATATCCCTTGTTAACAATCCCCATATTTAAATGTTTAATGTATTTGACAAAGGTAACGCATAAGTTCCTGCAAATTTTGTTTAAATGTAAAGCGATGTGATATGTAAAGTCGAACACCGGTATGTAAAAGTAAATAAATAAATAAATAAATAAAACTTTAACACTATGAAATGTGCAGTTTGGTGAATAAAAATAATCATTCTATATTTAAATAAGTTGGTCAAGGGGTTTAATGAATCTTGGAGAAGTAGATTAATTCTTGCTTATGCAGGTTTAAAGGTAATTTCCCACTCCACCACATAATACATTCTCTGCTTCATCTCTTTTCCAACATGCAGAATCACTCTGACATCAGCAACATCTGGAATAGAGCAACGGAAGCACACTGAGGACATTCAAGTGCTGTATTAGCACAGATGAAGAGAAAGAAGCTAAAAACCCATACTTTACCTCACTGCACTGACATATTTAAAGTTCCTCTTAAAAATGTAAGGAAAGAATAGGAGAAATAAAGAAATTTAAAATGAAAATCAACTATAATAATAATAATAATAATAATAATAATAAACCTTTACTTAAATATTCTACATTATTTTTTAAATAATCACATAACTTACTAGTCCAAATAAAATGCTTCTGGCAATTTCTGCACTTAACTTTGTGATCATTGATATAACTTCTTCCCATCACATCAAGGGGAAAAATCTGTATATGGCTCTTTTTTTATAACCTTTAGCATGAATTCTCTTTTATTAGCATGATGACACATCTAGGAACTGCATAATATACATCAAACGATTCTTATTCCTTTGGCTTCCGCCACACTTTCTTCCTTTTTCTGTAATCACGAGAAAGGAAGCTGTCCATCTTCCATCTACACTCCTCCTCCAAACTTTCTCTGATCTCATTCCCAACTTGCTTCTTAGTTATATCTCCCCTATAATCATCTCCTCTGTCACATCCTGAATTATTCATATACGTTTGTGACTGTCCCCTCTTTCTTCAAACATGCTGTGATCATTCCTCTCCTCAAAAAACATTCACTGGACTACCCCTGCCTTGCAAACTATTGTCATAAAAAATAAGAAGCACCAAGCTGGTTCAGACAAAGGTCCATCAAGCCCAGCATTCTGTCCCAGACAGCAGCAAGTCTGGGTCATGAGTACCTGGCTCCAACAGTTGATCTATGTCTTATATGTCACCCCCAGGGTATAGCACTGGCTTTCCCAGGTCTACCTGGCTAATAATTATTTATGGATTTTTCCTTCAGTAACATTTCCAATCCTCTTTTGAACCCCACTTGCCTCTTCTGGCAATGGATTTCTTAGCTTAATTGTGTGCTGAGTGAATAAATACTTCCCACAATTTATTTTAAATCTGCCAGATGCTAGTTTTATGGTGTGTCCCCTAGTCCTAGTATTGTTTGAAAGGGTAAATAACCATTCTGTATTTACCCATTCCATCCCATTCATTATTTTATAAATTTCAATCATACCCCCTCTCAGTCATTTTATTTTCCAAGCTAAAGAGCCCTAATCTGTTTAGACTTTCTTCATAACAGAACTTTTCTATTAGGGATGTGAATCATGTCCTCGATCGTCTTAACGATCGATTTCGGCTGGGAGGGGGAGGGAATCGTATTGTTGCCGTTTGGGGGGGTAAAATATCGTGAAAAATCGTGAAAATCGTTAAAAAATCGAAAAAATCGAAAAATTGAAAAAACCGGCACATTAAAACCCCCTAAAACCCACCCCCGACCCTTTAAATTAAATCCCCCACCCCCAAATAACTTAAATAACCTGCGGGTCCAGCGGCGGTCCGGAACGGCAGCGGTCCGGAACGGGCTCCTGCTCCTGCATCTTGTCGTCTTCGGCCGGCGCCATTTTCCAAAATGGCGCCGAAAAATGGCGGCGGCCATAGACGAAAAGATTGGACGGCAGGAGGTCCTTCCGGACCCCCGCTGGACTTTTGGCAAGTCTCGTGGGGGTCAGGAGGCCCCCCACAAGCTGGCCAAAAGTTCCTGGAGGTCCAGCGGGGGTCAGGGAGCGATTTCCCGCCGCGAATCGTTTTCGTACGGAAAATGGCGCCGGCAGGAGATCGACTGCAGGAGGTCGTTCAGCGAGGGTTCCGGCGCCTCGCTGAACGACCTCCTGCAGTCGATCTCCTGCCGGCGCCATTTTCCGTACGAAAACGATTCGCGGCGGGAAATCGCTCCCTGACCCCCGCTGGACCTCCAGGAACTTTTGGCCAGCTTGTGGGGGGCCTCCTGACCCCCACGAGACTTGCCAAAAGTCCAGCGGGGGTCCGGAAGGACCTCCTGCCGTCCAATCTTTTTCGTCTATGGCCGCCGCCATTTTTCGGCGCCATTTTGGAAAATGGCGCCGGCCGAAGACGACAAGATGCAGGAGCAGGAGCCCGTTCCGGACCGCTGCCTTTCCGGACCGCCGCTGGACCCGCAGGTTATTTAAGTTATTTGGGGGGGGTTCGGGAGGGTGGGGGATTTAATTTAAAGGGTCGGGGGTGGGTTTTAGGGGGTTTTAGTGTGCCGGCTCACGATTCTAACGATTTATAACGATAAATCGTTAGAATCTGTATTGTATTGTGTTCCATAACGGTTTAAGACGATATTAAAATTATCAGACGATAATTTTAATCGTCCTAAAACGATTCACATCCCTATTTTCTATCCCCTTTATCATTTTGTCACCCTTCTCTGTATTTTTCCTTTGTCCAATATGTCTTTTTGAGATGGGGTGACCAGAACCGCACACAATACTCAAGGTGCAGTTGTACCATGGATCTATACAAAAGCATTATGACAGTCTCAGTTTTATTCTCTTTCCCTTTCCAAATAATTCCCAACATTCTATTTGATTTTTTGAGCTGAAGATTTCAAGGTATTGTCCATAAGGACCATACTTTTCCTGGGTGCAGAACCAAGCTTCATGTACCTGTAATTGGGAGTATTTTTCCCTAAGTGCATTACTTTGCACATGTCCACATCAAATTGCATCTGCAATTAGAAGCCCAGTCTCCTAGTTTCACAAGGTCATTTTGCAGTTCTTCACAATCCACTGCTGTTTTAATGATTCAAAACTATTTTGTGCCATCTGCAACTTTGATCACCTCATTCTTCATTCCTTTCTCCAGATCATTTATGAATGTGCTAAATAGCCTAGGTCCCAGTACAGACCTGGGACTCTCCACTAATGACCTTTCTCCATTTGGAAAACAGAACATTTATTCCTACACTATTTCCTGTTTTTTATCCTGTTACCAACCTACAGTAAGACACTGATCCGGATCCTAACTCCTCCCTCCCTTTCTCATCCAAACTGCTTGAATGTGTCATTCACTTACACTGTTTTCAGTGGCATAACTAAGAGTGAATGGCAGAAAAATTCAGATGTGTCCCAAAACAACATTTTGCCCTGTAAACACAACAGTGTATAAAGCTATCAATCTCCCTAAGGTTTATGCTGATTGGACAAGACATTTTAATGAATTAAAAGTGTGATAAGATGTGAGTAAAAATGTGCCCAGACTTTTCACTACAATTCATCTGTTTGAATACTTCCCACTGAGTAGGGATGGGAATTCAGGAGAAATGAAAAAGGAAATGAGATAACATTGGAAAACATTTCCTATTTCATTCTGGGTTGTTTTTAAGCTGGAATGAATTAAATTCCATCAAAATTTCATTGGAATCTCATTTCAAGTTGAAAAAATTATTTTAAAAAAGTTGCTGGGCAGGCCAATAACTAGGCCGGAAGACAGAACCTCTCCTAGAACCAAAGCAGGGACCCAAGCCAACACCTGAGTGTAATTTTGGCACCTCAGCCTAGGCCTGAGGTCTGGGCCTCACCTAGGCATAGGCTGCAACCAGATGAAGGGGCCACAGCATACACCTAAGTGCAACACTGGCGTCTTGGCCTAGGTCCTAGCCCAATGCTGGGGCCTCAGCCGAGACCCAAAAAGAGGCCTAGGCCATCCTGGCCTGGTCCTAACATCTTGGCCATGGCTTGGACCCAGGCTCAAAACTGTGCCCCAGCCCTAAGACCAAGTCCTGACATTAGGGTCTCAGGTCTATTGCAGGAATCCAACCCGAAGACTGGGTCCTGATGCCTGGACCTTAGCCTAGGCCAGGGCCCAGATCCTGGGTCAAAACTAGAGCCCAGTCCAGAGACTGGGTCCCAAACCCTAGGCCTCAGCCCTGACCCAGACTGGTTGCCAAGAATCGATATGGAGATTAGGTCCTGACATCTAGGCCTCAGCCTAACTCAGGACCCAGGTTCATAGACTGGGGCATGAATCCAGAGCCTCCACCTGGCGAGAGGCCTGATGCTGGACCCAACACCTGAGCTTCAATCTAGGCCAAGCCCAGATACAAGAGTCTGGTCCAGACACCAGATCCCAAAGCCTGGGCCTTGGCCTAGACCCAAACCCGATGCTACCGCCCAACGTAGAGGCCGGGTCCCAGAGCCTAGGCCTCAGCCTTGGCTTAGACCAGGGCCATGGCCCTGGCCTGATGCCAAGGTCCTGTCCAGTTACTGGGTCCTGAAGTCTGGGCCTTGGCCTAGATCCAGGCCTGATACCAGGGCCTGACCCGGAAGTCCAGGGTCCAGACCTGATACTGGAGCTCAGTCCAGAGACTAAGTCACAATGCCTGGGCTTCAAACTGGTCTCAAGCCTGATGCTAGGGTCCAACCTGGAGGCAAAGTTTCAACACCTGGGACTTGGCCTAAATTGGGACACTGTCCCAGAGACCAAGTCTTGGATCCTCAGGCCCAATCCCAATGCCTGGGCCTTGGCCCAGGGTCAGGCCTAGGTGTGGCACCCAGGCCTTGGGGTTCTATGTCCAATGTCTTCATTCTTCTTTCTTTGATCTTGAAATGATGCCAACTGTTTGGGAGCCACTGTAGTTAATTAACTCCGGCACCATCTTCCCCAGCAGAAGGCACTATTTTAATGCATGGCTGATTCAAATGGCACCCTTCACTGGGGAGGATGCACAGATTTAATTGACTCTGGCACCTCCTGAGTGGACAGCATCATTTCAAGTGGGAAGAAAGAAGAAAGATGTCATATGAAGACCTCAGAGGCCCAGGCCCAATCCTGGTCTTGACCCTGCATCAAAGATCCAACTTCAGAACCCGGTCTCCGGCCTGGGCCTAGGTATCAAGACATGATCTCCAGACCAGGCCCTGGCGTCGGGCCTGGGTCTAGGCCAAGGCTTTGGGACCAGCACTTGAAGCCTGGGCTTTGGATATGGCCTAGGCTGAGATTGCAGTGACCCGCCATTGATTAGGATTACTCAAGTCTGAAGCTTCAGACTGGGCTTAGGTCTCTACATTGGCTCCCCCCAGACTGGGTAAGTGAGGGCTGGGGATGATCCTGGCCCCAGCATATTTTCAGGTGGAAGGGATATGTAGTACTGATAGGAGACATTGGGAGGGCCCGTTTATTTTTTATCAATTTTATTTTTTATTTTTTATGTTTCTTTTGTCTTCTTAAACTAAATAAATGGAATAAACATTAAACAAAACAAAATTCATGGGAAAAGCCCTCCCAAAAATGAACAAAAAAACAAAACAAAATTTTTATTTCTTCCCACCACTACCACTGAGTAAGGGAGAATCACAATGCAGCAGAGCCATATAACCTTATCAGAAGCATTAGGCTGGGTCTGCTACTGAATCTAACTAAAGGTGGTAAAACATCGACCACCAGTGATTATTTTTACCTTTGACTGCAGTTAAGAAACTTTCCTAAAGTCTAAGGATAGGGATAATAATTTCAAGGCATTTTTATGTTATTATAGGGAGACCCCTAATTATTTCTACCCTTTTGTGATTCTTTTGGTAGGTATATAGAAGGCTCTGGATGGGGAAAACCCAAGCGTTAGCAATGTGTCTGGTTTTTGGGAAATGTTTAAATGTTTGTGCTTGAATAATGCTAGTTGGCTAGTGGATGGCATTTAGTATCTTGTGATAATGTGTTAATGGGGAAAATTGTGTCTGTTTCCTTAAAATACTGGAGTTTCCTGATTGGGTGACCCAGGTTAAAATGGTAGAGTGTAAAAGTATGGTGTTTTGGTGGTCTTTTGCCCTTTTTTGCCCAGCTCTTTCCAGTACAGGATGAGGTATAGGGATTTCCAGGCATGTGATTGCCTCAAATACACAGCCTGTAGGCTAGGAGGGTCATGGAACCTCCAAAGGGGAGTGAGCCTTTCAGGTTCTCTTCCCTTCAATTGGAAAGACCCAAGCCTGGGAAGAATGGAAAGGAAAGCTACCACCACCATTCTCCCAAGGTTTGGGACCAGTGTGGAGAAATGAAGAGGCCAGTGATGAAGAGTGGTATTTTCTTCCTTCTGAGGATTTACCTAAGAGAGATGAAAAACAAGCGTATATGAGTAGGTTGAGTCTGAGTAAAGAAATGCCCCACAATGTCCTTGATGTGTGTTGTTTGGGGGAATCTGGAGTAAGTTGATGTGGAGATGGTAGGGAAAAGGTCCATGACCAGAGAACATAAGAAATTGCCATGCTGGGTCAGACCAAGGGTCCATCAAGCCCAGCATCCTATTTCCAACAGAGCCAAACCAGGCCACGAGAACCTGGCAATTACCCAAACACTAAGAAGATCCCATGCTACTGATGCAATTAATAGCAGTGGCTATTCACTAAGTAAACTTGATTAATAGCTGTTAATGGACTTATTTATTTATAGCTTTTATATACCGACTTTCTTGATATAAATCAAATCAACTCAGTTTACAGAGAACAAAGATCTTAACAATAACGGTAACAATTAATGAGAGGAGGATAAAAAAGTTACAATAAACAAGGGAGTACAACTGGGAGTTGGAAATGAAAGTGTGGGTATAAAACAATAGGTACTAATACCTAAATACGTGTGGGGATGCTTGTATAGTCTATCTCTGTACTATGGCATATTATGAGAATTTAGTGCTTGTTTAGGGGTTGAAGATGAAGTGTTGGATTAGATTCTGAGTGGACTGGACTGGACTTGCTGAACAACTGTCCCCTGAGTGAATTAATCTTCTGAAGCGCGGTAGCACCATTAAAAGAATTGGATTTCTGAAGCGCGATAGCGCTGCCAACTAATAAGGGAAGTACCGTTCCACATTAATTTTAAGAAAAATTAAAAACGAAATTAAAAACAAGAAAAAGTTACAAATGAAAAAGTACACTTATTAATAAAAGGACTCGGACTGATGATTAAATATGACCCGTAGCGGTTAATACATAAAGCTAAACTGCTTGTATGCCGTGGGTGTTATGACGGTCCTTCACATAAATTGATCTATATAAGATTTAGCACATAGAAGAAAAAAAATTGTAGTTTCACAACGTATTGATGTGAGATATTGTGGTTCGTTGTGCATTGGGATTAACTGTTATTATTTTTGTGGTAATTGAAATCTCCCATTATTATTGCACTGCCAAATTGGTATGTTTCCCTGATTTCTCTTAGCATTTCGTCATCTATCTGACCATTTTGTCCAGGTGGACGGTAGTATACTCCTATCACTATACTCTTACCCAACATATATGGGATTTCTACCCATATAGATTCTACTGAGCATTTAGTCTCTTGTATGATCTTTATCCTGTTGGAGGTATGTAAAATGTGATTGTGTATTTGGTTCCCACTGGATGAGATTTTTTTTATAGGTATATTTAAACAAAACCTGCCCCCCCCCCCAATAGAGCTGAGAGAGAGAAAAGGCAGCATAGAGGGGAATAATGTTGATTCACATGGTCAACAGTAAGAATACCTGACATGTATCACCTGTATCAGGATGTATCGCTTATTTATTTATTTATTTATTTATTTCAGAGCTTTTATATACCGAGGTTTAGCAATTAGCCTTCACCCCGGTTTACAGTAGAACAACTTGTTACAAAGAACAGTACATGGAATATAGAATGGAATAGGTTACTTCAAACTGTTAGGAGACTGTCCTAGAACTAATCTTAAATGCTTGAACCAGGTCGCAACAAGTTTAATTTAAAACTTTAACAGTAGTAAAGGAACTCAGAAACGAGTTAGTAATAACAAGACAAAAATGGTAAAGAGGTATGCAAGAGGTTAAGGTCGGGGGCGGGGGAGAGAGAAGGGGGGTGGGATCAGGATGGGAGGGGAAAAGAAGAAAGGACGACGGGAGCGGGGAGGCGGGGGGGGAGCATAAGAACTCTTAGTGATTTCAACTTGCACGGGTGTTGTAGATGATGGGGTTGTGAAGATTAGCCTACGCCCCCAAATGTTAAATAAATGAGATGGGAAAGAGAGATTGAAGTGCAGGTTATATCAAGACAAATTCAGCACTTCCCGGTCTCTGCCACTGAGTGATGAAGTCATTAGGTAAGTCCTCTATTTAAGAACTGCTGCCTAGCGGTGTGTTAGGAGATAGATTGAGCTGCAGGCCTTGCCATCTTCACAACGTAGGTGCTTCCCGGGCTCCACCATTGAGTGATATCTTTGGGCGAGCCTTCTATTTAAGAATTGTTGCTCGGCGGTGTGTTGGGAGAGAGATTGAAGCGCAGGCCTTACCATTGCAACTTCAACGTTTCCTGGTTCCGTTGCTGAGTGATGACATCATTGGTGAGTCCTCTATTTAAGAACTGCTGCCTGGTAGTGTGCTGGGAGAGAGAGGAGAGGGAGATTGAAATGCAAACCATACCATCGTAACTTCAGCAGGTCCTGGTCTCTACTGCTGAGTGATAATGTCATTGTGTGAGATCTCTGTTTAAGAACTGCTGCCCAGCAGTGTACTATTACCTGGCGCAGTGAAGTTGCATACCTTGGGGCACACCCCTTTTGGCATTTTTTTCTCTGTCTGCAGTTTACTACTTTGTTTCAGCCTTCAGATACTATGGGGAAGAAACATAGGAGCAATGTCAAGTCTCTCCTGTCTGCTTCTGGCATTTACCCACGTTCTACCCAGGCTACTTTGAAAGCTTTCAGTTTTGCAGCACTTGGGAAAAGAGGGCATAATGAACTTTGTCTCTTTGAATCCTGGTGGTTTCTCTCCTCCCCAGGTTTCCTCCTCTCATGATGGGCTGAAAATGACATAAACAGTTACTCAACCAGATGGGGAAGCTGCTACCAATGCTCCCAACTTGGTTCTCAGCTTGAGTATGGGAGTGGCTTGTGTGGAGGTCAATCAGTCTGCAGAAGTTATTCTGGAATTCCTTTGGGTAGCAATCTCGAAGTTGGAAAAGTCAGTTTCTTCTAGAATGGACTTTGCTTTAAATTCACTGGCTGATGTCTCTAGGCAAGTCAAAGATCTTAGCATATTAATTATCAATCAAGAGAAAGAAGTGCAAGAGTTAAAAAAAAGACTTGTCAATCTCTCAATGAAAATAAAATAGCTCTTATGAAAGACAATAAACTTTTATATCATCAAATTAAGAACTTTGGGAATTTTACTAAGAGGTTAAATCTTAGATTTTTAAATTTTTCCAAATGTGCTATCATTTCTCCATTTGAAATGTTGCAGAAATATTTTTGGAACATCCGAAATTGTCTAACAAGGCTATTCCTAAAGTTAGTAAGGTTTATAATTTACCAAATAAGAGCAGAGTGGATCTATCTAGCGAGGAGGGGAATTGGGAGTCCAAGAGAGATTTAATTTGACTGACTTCTTGGAGCAATCCCAGCCAGAAGTGAAATAAAGATTTTTCCTTTATGGTTGGTAAAGTTTCTGTGTTCCTAAAACAACACAAGAGGACGTTGTTCTTATTTATCGCGGAAGATACATGATCTTGGAGCTTCATTCTTGTTAAAGTTTCCATGTAAATGCTTAATTAATCTTAATGTTTTCTTTGATCCTGAACAATTTGATAATTTTCTTCAGAGTAAGACTTTACTGTAGATTTTGCTTTCTCAGTGAGTGCATGTATGAAACATATAGGAATTTTGTGCTGATTTTTTTCTTTACTTCTATTTTTATAATAGTAATCTTTCCTCTGTGTTGTGGGCTAAGTATTTGGTAAATGTTGCCATTGTTTCTGTATATGTTTCTATTTCTTTACATTTGCTAAAACATTTTCTATATTCAAATCTATCTTGATGTAAATTGTAAATGTAATTAAAAAAAAATAAAAGTGAGATGGTAACTGATATAGAAGATATAAAAAATTTCATAATTTCCATATAGTTAAATATTTTATTATGTTTAGGCAAGCAAAATATTCAGTGTATCTGCATCAAGCCAGAATGTTTGTATCAAGAAATCAACGGTCCCCCGATACGGGCTGTGTTTTGTGAAGACTGCATTGGGAGGGAGCTCAGAGGTTGTGAAAAACTTGAATGAGATTTTAAGCGTTATAATGAAACAGCTTTTAATTTCCAAAGCACAGTTCACTCAGGATTGCTAACAATCTCAAAGAAACCTAGTCAGTTCAAGATTTGAAATGGGGCAGACATTGGAGGTGCCACGTACCTCAGTAATATACAAAAGGGAGCGTGACAAAGGACCTCACCCTTCTGTGCATCCCTTCGTGCATGTTACATAGGGTCTCAGGACTTTTGAACATATTTACAAAATTAATACTATATGACATTACTTTTCTTTTATTATTAATAAAGCAAAAAGAGAGGAAAAAGGATACAAATCCCATATACTAGACATTCTTTACAATAAACAACTTATGTGCTAGCAGATGACAATATCATCAATGATTGCCTCAACGTTTCACTCTGCAGCCTCTCGCCACTCAATGGGCCGCAAGCCGTGATCGGTCTTTGTTATTTGTAATCATTTATTGTCATCATGCTGCAAAGTCATTGCTTTCTTTTTATGTATGACAAAAAATATTTTTATTCTTTTGAAAAATGTGATAAACCACCACTAAAGAAATCTAGAAACCTAAATCAAAATATATATTAATTTCCCACATTAAACTACCCCAAATCTAAAATCCTAGTACCCAAATGTTGAAGAAACATATACTTAGCCACTTAGTTTAATATGGCCCAAAAAGGCTCATGAAAAATGAAACGCAACCATCTCGTTTCATTTAAAGCTGTCCTGACATGTTTCAATTGATACACAATCTTCTTCAGGAGATCTAAGCGAGATATAAATATCAGCAAATGTTCTTCAACCCTTAAAAACAAAAATAAAAATAATTACAAACTCACAAGCACCAGAGAAGGAGTTTACATACACAAACAGCCGCACTATTCATCATGAAAAAACTTACCCGGACAGAATAGCTGCCTCTCTCACCACATTCAAAAAATGGCGCCTCAGCGTCTATACCTGAGAAGTGTACCTATTCCCATTTAAATCAAACTAAACTACCATACGTCACCGGAAATGCTCACTCAAAATGTTCAAACTGACTACTATTCCCCTAATGCAAGACGCTAGAAGACAGACCAATCAATCTCACGATTAAGGCCCTTAGGGGCCACCGTATCAAAATAATGTATCCACTTTTGTTCCCTCCGTAATAAAAAATTGTCAAAATCACCTCCTCTATTACTCGGGACTAAACTAGTCCCGAGTAATAGAGGAGGTAATAGAGGAGGTGATTTTGACAATTTTTTATTACGGAGGGAACAAAAGTGGATACATTAATTTGGTTTTAGAAAGGGATTCCGTACATAAACTCTTTCTTTTGAATTTGATATAATCATAAAGGGTTTCGATACAAGTACTAGTTATATGATTTTTTTTTTTTAACATAACAGCAGCATTCAATACCTTAAAACATGGTATATTATTATCATGGCTACAGTCATTTAGCAATTCTGGTTTGCTATTTAAATCATTCTACTCATATTCATCTTGCCACTCACAACACAATAGAATACGAAATGCTTCCCTGAATGAGTAGGGCGTGCCCCAAGATGGTTCACTATCAGTGATGCTTTTCAATATTTAACTCTCTCCCTTTTGCAAAGTTTTTGCTTCCCCTGCCAATGACATCCAGTTCTTTGTTCCCTACCATTAATCATGGACTAACACATTTAACTTAATATCCCTTTTCATCAACTTTGGCAAGTGATGGCCCAGTCCCAGTCAGCCCCATCGAGAGGCAGTAGGTCCTGCCCACCACCCTCCATGGCAGAAGTGCGATCGGGCCCTCCACGGTGGAAATGCAACTGGGCCCTTTAAAGGGCTGAACACTCACCCAGGCGTCGCGCCTAAGGAGCGCGACAAAGGGGTCTGCCCCTTAGTGTGCCCCTTTGTGCCCCATACAACACCCCACCCCTATACCCAACTAAAAATCCCTCATCCCCACCCCCTCTACCTTCCTTAACGCCACCCATTACCCCCATAACCACCTCCCGATTCCTACCCCCTCTACACTAACACCCACAACCAGCCCACACCTCCCAACAACCCTAGAATGCACCTGCAACCTGTCAACCCCCCTAAACATGATCACCCACTCCATACCAACACACAACCACCCTTCCCCTAACACAAAATGCCACACATACCCACACCCCACACCCCACTAACCACAAACACCACACCAACCACAACACCTTATAAACATCCCCATAAACCCAAACACTCACATGGCAACACTATCCCTCCTATCACTCATCCTAATTAATGCACAGTCTGTTACCAAGAAAATCATCGCAGAAGCCCTCCCCACCGCAAACACAGCCACAGATTCATGGCTCAACATCAATGTTGAAATCACCAAATCAAAATGTCCCATCATCACCAAAGAAATCAGAACTGAAAACACTCATAAATTGCCATGGTACAAACAAGAACTGAAAAACAAAATGACTACTCTGTCAAGCTGAAAAAAAAATGGAGAAAAGATCCTACCACACCCCACCGGGACAAATACAGAACAATACTCCACATCTACAAAACCAACATAGACATGGCCAAACGCGAATACTACGCAAGGAAAATCCACGAACACCAATACAACCCAAGAGCCCTCTTCAACTTCGTCACCAAGCTGACACAACCAATCCAAACCCCACCTTCCAATAAGAATGACACAATAACATGTGACAAACTAGCACTGTTCTTTCTGGACAAAATCACCAAATTAATAACTACCATCCCTCAAGCAACCAAGGAAACAGTGACCCCCCAGCCCATCAATGTCCCCACTTAGACCACCTTTGAAAACACAGCCTCCTCAGAAATAAAAACCATCATACTAAAAATAAACCCAGCCTCCCACCCCCTTGACCCTATACTGATCAAAACCTTGAAACTAATCCCAGATATCATAGCCAAACCTATAGCTGATATCATCAACATATCACTAGAACAAGGAAACTTCCCCGAAGCCCTTAAATGTGCCATCAAATCTATACTCAAAAAAACACACCTTTATGCTGCTGACCCTACCAATTTCAGATCCATATCAAACCTCTCCTTTATCTTAAAAATCCTTGAAAAAACTGTAAACCATCAACTCTCTGAACACCTGGAAACCCAAAAAATACATTACCCATCCCAACATGGATTCAGAAAAACACTCAGCACGGAAACACTCTTACTTACCCTTGCCGACTCAGCACTCAGAGGTCTAGATGCCGGACAATCCTACCTTCATATACTACTGGACATATCCACCACATTCGACACTGTCAACCACAACACCCTCCTAACCAGACTAAGTGAAATTGGACTAGCTGGCACCACAATCAAATGGTTCAGATCCTACCTATCGAACAGAACCTACAAAGTAACTTTCAACAACAAAGGAATCAAAACAATTCCCCCTTTCACACGGCGTCCCTCAAGGTTCATCACTCTCCTCCACCCTTTTCAACATCTACATGCTCCCACTTTGCAAACTCCTCACTGACCTGGGCCTCCAATACTTCGTATATGCCGATGATGTCCAGCTCCTTATCCCCATGAAAGATAACATACAGAACACCCTGCTACAGTGGAGCTCCATCCTAACCCAAATACAAAAACTCCTATCCCAAATAGCACTCACCCTCAATCACACAAAAACTGAAATCTTACACATCTCCAAAAACCACCAGCATGGAATATTCAAGACTGCACATCCACGCAAAGCACGAATCATCTCATCACAACTGCAAGAAACTTGGCATCACCTTAGACTCCGAACTCAACCTCAAAACTTACAACAACACTATAATAAAAGAAGGCTATTTCAAATTACAAGTCCTCAAAAAAAAATCAAACCCCTACTACTCAGTCAAGACTATTGATCTGTACTCCAAGCCCTCATTTTCTCCAAACTCGACTACTGTAACTGCATCCTCCTTGGGCTCCCAGCCTCCACCCTCAAGCCCCTCCAACTACTCCAAAATGCGGCAGCCAGATCGCTCACAAACAGCAAATGCTACACACACACACACACACACACCACCCCCATACTAAAAGACCTCCACTGGCTCCCCATAACCCACAGAATTCAATACAAAGCCCTTACACTAATGCACAAGTCCTTTAACAATGAAAAAACAGACTGGCTAATGGACACCCTTCACCCATACACCTCCCAAAGAAACCTATGATCCAACAACTCCGGATTACTTTCCATTCCCTCCAACAAACAGGCACAATGCATCTCAACACGTGAATGAGCAATTTCAATAGCAGGACCCATACTATGGAACAAACTTCCAACAAATCTCAGAATGGAACCCTCATCACAGATATTCAAGAAATCACTAAAAATTTGGCTATTCCAAAAAGCATACCCAGCCAACAGCTAATTCCACAGCATCCCCAACAACCACAACCAAACAGATCTCCAACCCTACACATATCCTACAATGAGAACACTTAATAGTCAAATCAAATGTTAGCTATTATATTGTCATGAAAATAAGCCGTTTTTGTTATCACAATATCTCTATTCATACAAAACTACACTTCACTGTAGCTTTACAATGTCTCAACGGAAAGATAGTGTGATTACAGGTCATACTATCTCACTAGATATTATGTAAACCAATGTGATACTCTTGGGTGAATATCGGTATATAAAAACAAACAAATAAACAAATAAATAAATAATAGGTTGCATCTCAGTATTAAAAAGCAGAGGTGATTGTTTTGACCAGCCTAAAACTTCCCTCTCTACTCTTTGTTCATTCATGTTCAGGGCTTCTGCATCCCAAATTCTCAAGAAGTAAGGAAATTAGGTATACTCATTGATATTCATTTATCTATGAAGATGCAAATTACTGCTGTGGTCAGATCTTCTTTTTTCAGATAGCTTCTTTTAAGGTGTTTCAAGCCTTTAACTCTAATTTCATGCTGTTTGTTTTTTCAGAATGTTTACAGATGTCAAGATCCATAAAACCCCATCTTCTCATCAGTTTCCTGTGCAGTGGTACATATAATGTCAAATATAATCATTCACAGATAAATTCCTACACAAAGATAAGTCAGCATTAGAGGTATACATCAATAAAACAGTTGTTTAGTTTTAGCTTTGTTTCATTTTTCTCCTTTTTCTTTTTTTTTTTGTTTGTTTTGTAATGTGTTTGATTAGTGCACACTATTTTTATATGGTAGTGCACACTAACAAATGTGAATAAATTGAATTATGCACACTTAACAATAAAATAAAAAAAATGTGTGAGATTTTTTCTGTTTCAGTTTTGAAACAATATGAAAGGACAAAATGCACTGTGGTTGAACTTGACATTGCCTATGTTAAAAATACCTTGTCAGCAAGGGTCAGCTCTATCCTACGACTTTATAAACCTTCACATCAGCTGCAATCAGCCAACAAAAAGCACCTTGATGTTCCATCCCCAAGGCTAGCACGAGTTTGGATATCACCAGAGACAGAGCCTTATCGGTAGTTGACCCTCGCCTGTTGAACTCTTTACTACAACCACTATATACGATCTCTGGTTTAAAAACAGTTAAGAATGCATTAAAAAAAAAAAAAAACATGTATTCACTCAGGCTTTCAGCTTCACTTCCCCAGATATTAGGTCTTAAGGAGTTACTGCCTCCAATTTCTATATCTGCTCCCTCAAGGCAACTGGTTCGGTTTTTTTACTGCCTTTGCTGATTTTTTTTGCATTTTATGATTCTGTATGTTTTAACTAGGTAATTCACTTAGAACAGACTCTGTATGTAGTGAAATATACATCTTGTAAAATAAATACATAAAATAAATTATGGTCAACGCAGTATACAGCATTATCCAAATTCAGATAAAATAAGGACTCATCACAAAGATCTTACATTCCAAGCAGTTACCTAAGGTAATGGTAAAAAAAAAAAAAAAAAGTGACTTTGCAAAGGATACAAGGAGTATCAGTGGAGGGAAGTGGATTTTCTCTGTTTCTCAGCCCATTGATTTAACCATTAGGCCACTCCTTTCCCTAATAGCCTAAAATACCAGTCTCTGTGTTCCAAGGTGGTGAACTGGATTAGAAATTGGTTGAGTGATGATTAGCAGAAGGTGGAGGTAAATGGAAGTCATTTAGAGGAAAGAATAGTGATTAGTGGCGTGTCTCTGGGAATGGTCCTGGACTGCTTCTGTTCAATATCTTTGTCAGCAATTAGAAGGAAAAGATAATGCTGATTGAAGAAACATTGCTGTGGAATTATTCTGTTTATTGGATTTGCTTGTTTGTATTTCAATGAAATCTAAGTTTAGAAAAAAATAACCTCTCTCTTTACTTTTCCCTTAATGTCCCTGTCAGGAAATATCCAACTAATCAAACTAATACTAATAGCTTTTACTGAAAAGACTATGATGCTTTGGATATCAGATTTATATATAATTTATTATTGCATTAATTTAAAATCCTCTATGCAACTACAGGAGGAGTTTGGCTTACTTAAAAAAGTACTTCTGGAAATATCTGCAGACTAGAGACTTTGAGGAGGAGATTCTTTGGAAGGCTATTCTAGGTTTTTAACAATTTGTAATATATATTTTTATAAATGACCTCCTTGGTCAGAGACACCAGAGGATATGCTATCCTGAAAGAAGAATTACTGGTGTGTTTATTTGTGGCAAGGTAAAAGCCTTGGGGCATATTCTTGGATACTATGAGACTTGACCTCTTGGGTAATCTTTAGGAGAAAGGTGACCCTGTGACAGCATGGACAAGTAGTTGAGCATTTGCCAAAAGTAAAAAGCATTGAGTCCAAGACACTTTACTTAGAACATGCCGCTCATCCCACCCAAAACACGGATTGGCCGTACTCAAGGCTGAATCTGGAGTCACTTCTGAACCTGGACCAAATGTCCTCATGAGAAGAGTACTCATCACCTCCAGTGCTACTTCTTTCTTCAGTATTAGTCAGTGGTCTCTCTTGACCCTTAGTCTACAATCATCCTTCTCAAACAGAGACTAACTATTTTTATGTCTAATTTCAACCTATCTGTAGTTTACAGAAATGCCCAACTCTCTATTAGCAGCCTAATTTCAGTCTCAAAAGGTCACTTTAAATCTCTTTATTGTAGTCTAATTTGCCAAAAATATTCAACATGGCTGAATTTCCTTTATAGTTCAATCCCTTTAAACTCTCAATCCCAATCTTATTTGGTCTTCATCAACTCCTGCCTCTCAAGGACTAGAAAACTGAATGGCTTTTAATCCATTTGCTAAGCACAACCATTCATTCAGTCTTTGGGAAGTCAAAATACAGCATGGCTTCCAATTACAGTAGGTTTTATTGTTAGGGGTTTTGTATATAAGCAAACTTCCATTTAAGCAGATTCATAAGGCAGTAACAGGAGTTTTCAAGACAATGATTGTAATACACTTTGTAGTGCTTGACAAAACAAACTGTAGTATCCCAACAGGCTGTGGCAGTCCTGTTCTCCAGGATTAACGCAAGACAGCTGATAGTTAATGTTTGACGCAATCTCTCAGTATCCATTGCAATCCCTAAACCTTAGTCAATCACCTCTCAAAACAGCTATATCAAAACAATCTTCCAATGCTGCTGAGCTTCACTCTGTCCCAGCTTTAGTTCTGTATCATTAGAGCCCACTTAAGCTGCAACAGTTCCTGCCTCTTATAAATGTACAGCTTTTTACTTCAGCTCAAGCTAATTGTTAAAAAAAAAAAAACACCACCACCTCAAGAAGAGAACTCAGCACTATTCCTCTATATTTTGATGTCTTTAACTCTATCTGGCTTCCCAAAGGAAGAGTAAAGATACAAGCTTAACTTAACTTGATCTTGTGTGGTTCTTAGGTTCTGCTTCTGACTCCAGGTCCTCTGACTCTTCCTCCATCTCACCAAGCCCTTGGGCTGAAGCTTATCTTCTGTTCCAGTCCCTGTGCCTCTGATGTTCCTGCTGCACCCACTTCTCCTGCTCCTTCCATTGCTGTCAAAACTCTTTATATAGGTGGTATCCTAATACTGTAGCTGTGGGTAAGTACACACAATCTGCAAGACCTGCCTACTCCCCTCTTCCTGGAAACTAACTTCTAGGACTTCTGGGAAGTATAGTTCCTGATGGCAGCCATCTTAGAGCATACTATTTCAACCCCTGTTCAGGCCACTTTGTGTGTCCCTGCGGGATGCAGGGCACAGATGTTTTATTGAATCCTTGTTGGGAGAGTAGGCTGATGCCCCTCTCCCGGAATGTACTTGACTGGCCTGAAATATGAGCATACTATTTCAGCCCCCCAAAGACTCCTATTGAAGGAAACTAAGGATTTCCCTTCCTTTTTAAAGTACAGGGACTAAAGCAGACTAAGTGAATCATCATATTACATAACCTAAAAAAAGGAATGGAAACAAGATTTGGGGGTTTCTTTAGTAAAAAAACATCCTGGAAAAAGGTTTGAGTGATGTGTATAATGTTGATGAAGGATTTGAGTGTTAATCTCCAAGTTTCTCCTTTGGGTGGATTGGTGTCTGGATAAGATGAATACAATATACAAATATACAGAAACACTTCTTGCATATGTTAGTGAGGGTGTAATCAGAGAGGGGGTTTATTTTCATATCATCTGGCTACACTATCAGTACATTTATTTTATCAAAAGATGTTGGCTTTATGGAACAACTGATAATGTGCCAAATCCCTAGAAACCATAATTGTTTTATCCTGGGAATCATTAAAAAAAAAAAGGAAAAAATTAGATTTTGGCAAAACAGGTGGAATAGAATAGCATACCATTATAGTGCAGATAATTTTGAAGAACTGGAAATAATTCATAATGATATGTTCAGGGAATCATGGATTTATTATCTGTTACTGCTATTTTTGGAAGAAATGATTGCAAAAATTAAAGCATAGGCCTAAATATTTTCAAAAAACATGAGAAGATAAATGAAAGTGTTGCTAAGAGCCCACTACCTGAGAAGAAAAATCAAAGCTGAAACAAAGTCAACCTCCCTTGAAACCACAAAACAAAAAGTATAAAAATTAAGGCAAATACAGGGACAGTAACTTTCAAAGGGGCGAGCAGATGCACATTGGCATGTGTGTGTTGGTGCTCACCTAGAGACATGGCAATTTAAGAACACACGCAAACATACACAGCTATGATAAAATGGCCTGGGTGCCCTATTTTGCAACTGGGCACGCTCAGCAGCGCATATCCAGGTATGAGCTGTGCAAGCGGGGAATTTTATAACCATGTCTTGACCAGTTTCACCAGTTCATTGACCAGTTCACCCAGTGTAGAGCTAGGTCCTCTAAACCCCTCTGGTTTAATAGCCTGCCCTCCCCCCAGCTACCCCAGACCCTTTGAACCCCTCAGAAATGGATGTTTGAGGGTTTTTTTAAAGTTATATCTCCTCCATAGCAAATATAGTTACATGGCACTGGACCTGGGGCACATAAAGGCCGATTTAAAAAGACCTACATGTTTACTCGCATGGCTGGGCCTTGCATGCGTCGGGTGAATCTTCAAAGGGGCTCAGCCACACGTGTAAACGCCGGTATGCATTAGGTTCCTGGCCTCTTTGAAGGGGTGGGCCGGGGGGGGGGGGGCCGTGTTCTGGGTGGGGAGGGGCAGGGCTGGGGCGGGCCGGGAAAGCACCATTGATCACTATCCTGAAGACTTGGCTGCCAGCATGCGCAACTTACTTCAGGTTGGGCCCTGAAGAAAGTAATAAAACAAAACAAAAAAAAAAAAGAATAGGTAGGGTATAGGGGGTGGGAAGGAGAGGGGAAGGAAGGTTAGGTAGGGGGATAGGGAAGTTCCCTTCCTGTCTGCTCTTTAATTTTCTAACAAGCGCGCGCTGGCGGGCGCAAGTGAGAAAATCAACACGTCCATGTGTATGCGCCAGGAAACGCGCACAAGGACTTGAACGTGCACATTCCCACGCTCTACTCAAACCACACCCACAAATGCTTCTTTTTGATTTGGAGTGAGATATTTGCATGTGCATACATGATGGCTGCTTTTAAAATCCATTGGGCGCACAATGTTTTACATGCACGCACATTTCTCAATTTTGACACTCACTGGGCTTGTAAAATTCACCTCATAGCTACTTTGCCACCTGGTGGAAAATGACAATCATATCTAAATTTCACTGAAGCAACATTCAGGGGCCTATGTATTAGGCTGCATTAAAATCTGGGTGACCATGTAGTTTATTAGTTTTATTTTATTTTTCAGGTTTTATATACCGTCATTAAGATATAAACCATCACAACGATTTGACACAATGTTCCAGAAAGTCAATAAGGTGAATAAAAAAGAAAATACAGTAAATAAAATAGTAAATACATTATAATAATATTACTTCATAAAAATATAAGTTGTTAAAACTTGTATTATAAAAGGAATAATAAACATAAAATAAACACATGCATTAATCAAAGGTAAAATATGAAATTAAATAAAAATTTTCCTAATGGAAACACTGACCTTGCTGCTAAATAGATCTGCTGCTAGTTCAATTTATCATCATATTACAATCTAGTCAGCTTTCATTACTGATGCAAGAGAACCTTCCGGGTCTCTTGCATAGCCTGCCAGAGAGATCCAGTTATGTTAGTGCCTATGTTCCACCCTTTTAACCGAAGGTTCAGTACTAAAGGAGTGTGATGTCCTAAACCATTTTAAAGTTTTTTTTACATGTTTTTAGTATCACTTGATGTACTTAAAAGGATTGTCCACATTAGATATGTTCCTTATAACAACTTAATATTTTTCCATTGTATTTCATTAATTTCTGTAGCACAGAGTTCTGGAAAGTGCTGATGCTGGGGGAAACTGGATTCTCTTAAAATTGTTGTAACCTCTGAAAGAGGAACCAATTTGGTTTTGAATGCTTATGTGGAGAAATATCCAAATGGTTTGAGCAGCAAGCTCTGAACCACTGAAGCCAGGGTAAAAATTTGACTGCTCCAACTAATGCTGCTGCTTGTAACTTTTGGCAAACCATTTCTTCTTCCATTGCCTCAGGTACAAGCTTATAGGTGAATTTTTAAAGAATTTATGCATGTACTTGTAACATACTATTGTAGCAATTTTCATAAATCAAACCTATTGGCAATTCAATGGCATATATTATAGCAATTTTCAAAAGCTCACTTAAACAGGAAAGTACATTTACACATGTAAAACCCAGTTTTACATGTGTAAATGCTTATGAAAATCAGGCCCTTAGATTATAAGCCATCTGGGACAGGAACCTACCAATTGTACTAGATTGTAGCCTTCCTTTACCTCAGAAAGACAAACAATTAAATTTAAACCTCCCAAATCCAATGATTTATTGGGATAAAACTAATACTAGTGAAATAAAAGTTATTACTATCTACAATCAATCTGTATCATGCATAACAAAAAAACAACTTTATGAACAAGGATTGGAATGATGACCATTTGGCATGGTGATAAAGGGCCAGATTTTCAAAAGGTTATGCCTGCACACGCAAGTTATAAAATCGAGTGTATATGTACACGCACCGGGTGGCGCGCACACATGTATACCCGCGCGCAACCTTTTAAAATCTACCCCAAATAATATATTCCCTGGTCTGATCCCAGGGAAACCAACTCCAGGTCATGCAAACAGATGCGTTCGCCTTCCGAAGGGCTGCAGCGTGCAGCTCTCCTAAAGATTACTGTATTCATGGGACATCACAGTATCCATAAGTTTCATGATCTCCATGACTTTGGTGACTTCTTTAGGAGTTGACTTACTTACACATATAAAATGAGGAAATACTGTGGAATATTTGGCATGTGCTAATTCTTTGGAGCCCAGACATGCATAAATGGCAGCATATTCTTATTTCTCAGCCTTCCAAGTTCATACCTCTTTCTTTAGTTAGCAAAGCTACATAATGTCCCAGTGCTATATACAATAGCATCTCTTATGCCAGTTTCAAAGCACTATAATTTTCTAAAACAATTTGGATAAAGCTGTATACTTTATTCATATAATTGTGAACTTTTTTTTCCCCTCAAACAAATCATACTGCACTAACAATTTTACAATTCAAAAACATCTTAAACCTTTCCTGAATAACAGCTTACAAAAGAACATAATCTTCTAACTTTTCTTCTATAATTTCTCTCATTTTCTTGCTGGGGAGCTGGTAGACTTCTTGATGTGAAGTCAAATTGATATAGATTCAAATTTTGAGGCTCTTGGCTGAAAAAAAAATTACTGTAGTAGTACAATATGTTGTAGCAAGACCAGAAATCTCAAATTCATGCCCTTGGGCAAAAGCTATGTTAAATGTTTATAACCCTGCACGCTCTTTACGCTCTTGTCAAGGCAGCCTGCTTGACATGCCCCCAGTGGAGCAGGCACAGTTAACTGAAACACATGAAAGGGCTTTTGTTGTCCGTGGAACACTTTACCAGAAGCATTCGCATGATGACATGTGCCAAAATGTATAAAACCACGCTGATGATGTTCTGTTTCAGGCAGGCTTTTGAATAAACTTCTTTTGTTTTAATGTGGATTTTATTTTTATGTGATCTTAACTCTATTTTCATTGGAATTGCTGATTCTGTTCTTGTGATTTTATTGTCATGATCTTTTAGCTATGTCTGTTATGTTTGTGCTAAATGTATTGCAATATGAATGTTCATTTGTAAGTTGCTCAGGCCCTGGTATAGGTGACCCAAAAATACTTAATAAACTAAACAGAAGGTCAGGAAATAGGACTTACTAGTTAATAAATAGCTATCTTATTTGGGAGGCATTAACATTATGGGGGTCATTTTCCAAGGAGTTACCGCAGGAGATAAGTTCGCAAATCACGCTAACAGCCGTTAATGTGATTTGCAAATTTTGTAATCAGGGGGCGGAGTATATGTAAAGCTATCGTGTGTGGCAAAACAGCTGCAGTGTTAGCACAGCTCATAGCTACAACCCTTTCATTTGTGATATGTTGTGTGCTAGTAAAGGTTTATTGGGGTTCATGAC
Organism: Rhinatrema bivittatum; assembly: GCF_901001135.1. Taxonomy (NCBI): domain Eukaryota; kingdom Metazoa; phylum Chordata; class Amphibia; order Gymnophiona; family Rhinatrematidae; genus Rhinatrema; species Rhinatrema bivittatum. The sequence continues at coordinate 131,008,083 of NC_042615.1, read as the reverse complement.
AGCCTGTATGAATGAGAGAGAGAGAGAGAGAGAGAGTTGCTATAATGTCTCTTCCCTAGACAGCTATTTGTATCCCTATGAGAGGCTCACCAAGTAACTCGAGGTGGGGATTAGGTATGAGTGTAGGGGGTTGGGGGCCACTTTCACATTCAACATGAGACGTACGAACAGAACAGTGGTCTCTTGTGAAGATTTGATGGCCTTCGGAGTGAGGAAACTCACTCCAAGAAGAGATTTGGGCAATGTTCTCTCAAACTAGCTTGATGGACACTCTACCTGGGCAACAACAAGCTAGGTGTTCTCGGAGGACAGTAGGATGTTAGTCCTCACGAAACCTGCCCACCACCACCGGAGCTGGATTTCTCCTAAGTTTGTTATTTTATTTTTTCGTAATTTTATGTTATGAGACTGAAGAGGGACCCCACGTGAATTAATTGATATTGGCATGCTGGGCATGCTCAGTGTGTCAGTCAAAGTATCTAGAAACTGACATAAGTTTTCCGTGCCAGGTTCCATCTGATGATGTCACCCATGTGTGAGAACTACCATCCTGCTTGTCCTAGGAGAATGCCAAAACTATACCAACATCTACTGGCATTTGGACCTGAAGTTCCTTCTCTGAAAATCTTCTGAGATCCCTCTCTTCCTCATTCCATATTCAGAAAGGGCAACCCCCACCAAACTGACCCAGGTTTTATATCCTCCTAGGCCACTCCCCCTCCCCCCCCCCAACTGGACCCCTTAATAACATTCCGGTAAAAACATTGTAATATACACCATACAACCCATAGCTCATCACTATGCTCAATACCATTCAGTAGCCAACCAGCAGTATTGCAGGCCCAATCAACATTTCTCCTCATAAATCTTCAGATCAAGGACACTCCAGGATCTCGCCCATCCAAAATGCCTTGAAATGTTAACTCATGAATGGGAATGCAACTGGTGATCCTGTCACATATTCATTTACTACTCCTGTCCTTTCCAATGCTATTCTAAAACTGGATTGCCACATGCTAAACAGCAGCAGCATGCTAAGCCACTATACAAAGTCCTTTTAACATCTCCACTTTAAAAAATACAGTTTTCATTCAATCAGACAGTATAACTGCACAGACTAATAATGATTTCTCCTTCCCTTAATCCTGAGGATGCAAGGAGAAGAAGATAAAAATAGAAAGTTATATATAAGGCTAGCTACAGACAGCTACCCTACAGCAAGCTTGATGAAATGTCATTTATTATTGATAAGAACATTTGTTTTGTTAGACAAAGTTTCATAGCCATATTGGTAATTAGAAGCATGTTACATACTGACTGTTCACATCCTAAATATCAGTGTCTGCTTCTAATGGAAGAAAAACAATATGCAATTTAACATGTTTACTTGATCGGCAGGAAGCATCTCAGTCACTTCTGCAAAATTGAAGATGACCAAGCAAAGCTCAGAATTTCAGCAGGATTCTCAAGAAGTTACACACTCTGACAGGAAAAGAAATCTTCCTAATGGGAATATATTCTTATTATTTGGTAATGGAAAAATGTGAATAATCAAAACTATCACATTAATAAAAAAAAAAAGTACAAAAATATTAATTGATATAAAATATAAACAGAAACAAGAGAGTATTTTGAATTTTCTTTTTTTTTTGCTTGGTGATGGTATGGTTGAACAAAAATATAACTGTACTTCTTTTTATTTAATAAAATTGTCTATAACTGCAGTAACACAGAATTACTGTATACTAGCAGAGCTATAGAAGTCTCTCTTTATCAAAAATAGAGGCTGTAGAGTTTTAAGATTTGAAGAAATCTGATTGACTGACAGTAGTATATCATAATTTTGACGTAAAAAGAATTAAAAGTTAAATTTGTTTCCTGTGTCACAAACAAAATATTCATAATGGAGTTGTGGAATAACATAATGGTTAGAACAGCAGGCTATGAAACAAGGAAGCCAGGGTTCAAATCCTACTAACACACTTTGGACCAGATATTAAGTATCACTTAAATGGCTAAATAAGTTTTGACTTAGGTCCTCATTTTCCAATATCGCATGCGATACCAAAAAGGGGTGTTACATTATGCTAATAAGCATGTGTATCACAAATTGCAATAACAGCTATGCAACAAACTCTTAACCCAATTTGGGCTACATTGCCAGTATATATTGCAGTTCATGATATGAGAGAGAGAGAGAGAGAGAGAGAGAGAGAGAGAGAGAGAGAGAGAGAGAGAGAGAGAGAGAGAGAGAGAGAGAGAGAGAGACTTGCTATAGTGCTTCTTCCCTAGACAGGTATTTGTATCCCTATGGGAGGCCCACCTAGTAACTCGAGGTGGGGATTAGGTAAGGGGAGGGGGGGGGTTGGGGGCCACTTTCACATTCAACATGAGACGTACTAACAGAACAGTGGTCTCTTGTGAAGATTTGATGGCCTTCGGAGTGAGGAAACTCACTCCAAGATGAGATTTGGACAATTTGGACAATGTTCTCTCCACCTAGCTTGATGGAACATCAAGCTAGGTGGAGAGAAAATTGTCCAAATCTCATCTTGGAGTGAGTTTCCTCACTCCGAAGGCCATCAAATCTTCACAAGAGACCACTGTTCTGTTTGTACGTCTCATGTTGAATGTGAAAGTGGCCCCCAACCCCCTACACTCATACCTAATCCCCACCTCGAGTTACTAGGTGGGCCTCCCATAGGGATACAAATACCTGTCTAGGGAAGCAACACTATAGTAAGAGTGAGTCAGTCTCTCTCTCTCTCTCTCATGATAAACCTCTAGTGCACAACATGCTGTGCTAACTTTGTGGCACACAATAACTCTTTCCTACTTTACATATGCTCTGCCCCCTGAATACTAAATTAAAAATTTGCATTTGCAAATCATGTTAACGGCTGTTGGTGCAATTTGCAGAATTATCTCCTCTGGTAACTCTTTAGAAAATGACCCCCTTAGTTAGCTATGCAGCACCATTTGAATATTTAGACTAAGTAAGGGGTAAGACAGGGCATTCTGGGGCAGAGCCAATTGTCTGGCTAATTTAGAGCCTGATTTACTAAGCCTTTTTCCCATAGATGCAGAATGGAAAAAAGCCTTAGTAAATCTGGGTCTTATTTGGATAAATGCCGATATTCAGATTTATCCTGCTTAATTAGCAGGATAAGTGTAGGATTGCTATTCAACTGTCCTTAAGTTAGCCAGATAAATTAAGCCAGCTAACTATAAGACAGCCATCTTCCATTAAATATTCAAAAGACAGAAATTATTATGCTACCCCGGATTCAAATTTGGGAAGCATTGCATATCCATAAAAAACACAGTCCGTGATTTGATGGTTGTACTGGAAACTAATCTTTCCATGAAAACCCATATTAATACCATAATACGTAATGGTTATATGAAACTACAGATGTTGAAACATTTAAAACCTCTTTTACACATGGAAGACTTTAGAACAGTTTTGCAATCATTGATTTTTTCTGGAATAGACTATTGTAGCTCACTACTTCTGGGTATTCCCTCCTTAACCTTGTGTCCTCTCCAATTACTACAGAATTCTGCAGCAAGATTGCTCTCAGGTACAAAAGGATATGATCATATCATCCCTTTCTTGCTGACTTACACTGGCTACTGGTTAGAGCTAGAATCAAATATAAACACTTATACTAATTCATAAATTGATAAAACAAAAATAAAAATAATCCATGGGTAAGTTCCAGATTACATATCTACACTCCATCCAGAGCTATGAGATCACAAAATAATGGTTTATTAGAAGTCCCAACACATGGGGACACATCAAGAAGGCGAGAGAGTGAGCTTTTTCTATAGCAGGTCCAGTCCTCTGGAATACCCTACCAGAATACCTAAGAACACAGAATGATGTAAACATTTTTAAAAAGGGGCTATCTAAAGAAGAGTTTGCAGTGGAAGATGCTGTTCTATAATGAATAGTGATTTATATATTTTGTAAAAGATGATTTATTTTCTGTATCTTTTTCAAGATGTATTCTTTGTTTTAACTGTTATGAAATTTTATTATGTATGGTTGTATTTTAAACTGCAGTAATGTATTGAAGAGTGGTATACAAAAAAATGTTTTCAAATAAATAAATAAATACTCAATGGCACAGTCATGCCACTGAGTACCTCAGTCAAGTTAACTGGACAAGTTTATGGCTAGCAGCCTGCTTGTGACCTTGGACATATCACTTTGCCCTCTATTGCTTCAGGTACCAATTTAGGGTTTCATTTACTAAACATTTTCCCATAGACAGAGAATGTGAGAACAGCCTTAGTTATTCAGGCCCTTAGATTAGAAGCCCTCCGGGGACAGGGAAATACTTACAGTACCTGAATGTAATCTGCTTTGAAATGGCTGACCAGTTACGAAAAGCAGAATATAAATTAAACTTGAAATTAAAATGATTCAGCAGCATATTATTATTTTCCAGAAATACAATTTTAAAGTACAAGAACATTCTCAGCTACACATTTTTGGGTTAATTTTGAAAGCCATTTATGCAAATAAAGCATGACTTTATGCATGTAAATGACCTGCAATAAAAATTACCTGGGATTTGAATGCATAAAAGTTAGTGCAAAACCCAATTTTGCACCTAATTTTACATGCACAGAAAAAAGACGTTCTAGCTGGCAGAGTTGGACTAGAATTTTGTTTTACACACATATGAACGTTAATTTTGCATGCACTAGGTATGTTGTTGCAAAGAGCATATATAACTGCATCTGAGTTTCTGTGTATACCTTCACATAATTTTCAAAGCAAACTTATGCTCACAAGTTTGCTTTGAAAATTAACCTGTGCATATAGGTGCTATGTAAATACCCATAATTTTAAAAAAATACCCTCTTTGACAGTAGAAAAGTTCAATGTAGGAGTGCAGTGGATAGCTTAGATTGGCTCTTTTTTGATAGAAGAATTAAAGTATATTCAAATATAATGACAAAACCTGATTCATTAAGGATTGTGTGACACTCGAGTGGTCCATGGCATCGTTACAGCCAGAGGAAAGCACACAGAAACTCTGGCTGTGCTTAAAGTGACATTATTTACAGTGATTTTAAACACATACAAGTGGCAGCAAACAATAGAGCAGACTCTTTGAACTCAGGCAATCTCTAAGCTTTAAGTACAAGCAGTTTTTACCAACCTTACAGATAAGTCCTCAGTCAGTACGCTGGGACTCCATCAGCTTCCCGGGGCTTGTCTAGGCCCTCAAGTTTTATGCTCAGGGTTTGGATACTTCCATCCTCCCATGATACCATGGAGAGCCCAAGCTTAAGGAGAACCAGGCTAGATATCTGAGTCTGGTCCTTTAAGGTAGATTGAGGGAGATGCCTATACACTTTCTCACAGCATTGCTGGGATAAGCATTCCTCTGTACAAGGGAAACCTCCCTTGACAGAGAATCAATTGCGGAGTATTGTCTCTCGCGTGATCTTAGCTTCCAGCCAATGTAATCCAGTGGAAGCCTTTGTCCAACTTTCTTCTGGCTATTATGGCCTTTTCGGCTTCTTCTGATCCTCATATCTTCTCTGGCCTCCTTTTCAGCCAATGCCTTGTGAGCGGTTTCAACTCCCTTTGTGGGAGTGTCATCCGGGAGATTACCTCATCCATCCAGGCTTGTGGACGGACCTTGCCCTTCCCCAGGGTGTAATTGTCCTGACAGCATTGCCACCAGGGCTTATGAGGTTTAGTGTCCTTATGAACTTGGTCTGGGCATTCCACTGGAAAGGGCTTTTGAACTGCTGGCTCTTTGAGGTCATGCTTAGGTGGACCCATTGTATGCTGATCCAAAAGGGCTTTCAAACTTGGGCAATCTTTCCAAATAATCATGGGATAGGGTAACCAGGGCAGTACTCCGACCTCCATCATCACTTGACTGGCCGGGGTCTCCAGGTAAACCCAGCTAATGGGATATCGTTGATGGTCCCCATGAACATGCCAATGTCACTACTTTTCTAGCTTCAAAATAGATCCATTTCAGCAAATTGCTCCTCATACGTGTTTTTACACTACCAGAGTTCATTAGTGCTGGGGTGGGAACCCCATTCAGCTCCACTGGTAACACACATTTAGAGGCTCCCTGGCTGGCGACATCTACTAAGTTGCAACAATAAGAAGTTACCGCATTAGCGTCCATTGCCTCCAGTTCTCCTGCGGGAACAGTTTCTTGCGAAGTGTCATCACACCCCACAATGGAAGCATGTCAAGCCAACTTAAGGTTGCTGCTGGGGTGACTGGTTCAGTCGGTCCTGTCCCGGAGGGTTCGGGCTCTGCCTTTTACTCTCTAGGTTGAGGGTTTTATCTCAGCAGGATGGTGGTGTGGGCATGGTCTGGGCCTGATGGTATGCCTCTGCTACCTCCAGGGCATTTTCTATCATCAGGTCCAGATGCCAGTGAATCCATTGCTGCATGGGCGGACTGAGACAGTTCTAGAACTGTTCCAGCAAAATGACTTTGATCATCTCCTCCCAGTTTTTCTGTCTGGACACAGCCACTTCCAGGCAGCATCGTTGAGGAGGTGGAACAAGTTCCTAGGCTTCTCTCCAGTCTGTAAACCTCCCCCTTGAAACCACTGCTGGTACGCTTCTGTGGTGATTCCTGCTCTTTGTATGATCATTGCCTTGACCTCTGTATACGTGGCCATCCCCTCTGGACTGGTTGTTTGATAAGCCTCTTGACTCGGTACAGTAAGTACATTCCTAGGTAGTTAGCCCTTACTTACTATTTGACCCCTCTCTAACCAGACGGGGATATCCCCCTTGGCCAGACACAAGATGGGTTGGAGCTGGCAGGGCCCCAAGAAAAGAGAGAGAAAAAAAACTCTGCAAAGAAAATGACCACTTCACAGTCCTCCCAAGACACTGCTTTTTCCCTCTGTGCCTTGCTTAGAGGGATCCCACATAGGATACCATCAGACTGATGCAATACCGATGTGCTATAAATGTGTGTGTAAACTGGACGCACTTTTTTTTAACACGCACACAATCACCTCTCCTGGGTGCTCAATGCAATAGGAAAATGAGCCGCCACGCTAAAAGGGACGCACTAGGGATAAATTGTGCACCTTAGTGCGTACCATAATATTAAGTCAGAGGAACTACAGAAAAACAGTATTTTCTGCTTTTCTGTTAACTTTTGGGGCTCCTCAAGCCTTAACTTCAGCTCCTGGGCTGGCGTTAATTTTTTAAGGTAAAATGTACACATTCGGGTAGATTTTTAAAAAGCGCGATTTGGCGTACTTTTGTTGGCGCATCAGGCGCCAACAAAAGTACGCTGGATTTTAGTAGATACACGCATAGCCGCGCGTATCCGCTAAAATCCTGGATCGGCGCGCGCAAGGCTACCAATTCCGTATAGCTGGCACGCGCCGAGCCGCGCAGCCTACCTCCGTTCCCTCCGAGGCCTCTCCGAAATCGGAGCGGCCTCGGAGGGAACTTTCTTTTGCCCTCCTCTCACCTTCCCCTCCCTTCCCCTACCTAACCCACACTCCCGGCCCTGTCTAAACCCCCCCCTTACCTTTGTCGGGGGATTTACGCCTCCCGGAGGGAGACGTAAATCCCCGCGTGCCAGCGGGCCACTAGCGTGCCGGGACGCGACCTGGGGGCGAGTCCGGAGGGCGCGGCCACGCCCCCGGACCGCCCCGGGCCATATCCATGCCCCCGGACCTGCCCCCGAAACGCTACGTCCCGCCCCGAAAACGCCGCGCGGATCGGGCCCGCCCCACGACACGCCCCCGACACGCCCCCTTCGAAAACCCCGGGACTTACGCGAGTCCCGGGGCTCTGCGCGCGCCGGTAGGCCTATGTAAAATAGGCGCACCGGCTCGCAGGGCCCTGCTCGCGTAAATCCGGGCAGATTTACGCGAGCAGGGCTCTTAAAATCCACCCCCTTGGGAGCACATTTATTTTTTACATAAGGGGGTAATAACTAATAACCTCAACAACATGGCATTTACATGTGATGAGCACTATTAGCGATGCACTGGTTTGGACGTGTATTTTGGACATGGTAATCCCCTTATTGCATAAGGGGTTATGAACATGTGTCCAAAACGCACGTCAAACCACAAATTAACCTGTTCGCTAGCCTGAGCCCACAGCATTGCATCAGCCTGCATATGTGGTACTCAAGCAGTCAGTGGCATGGTTACAGCCAGAGGAAATCACACAGGAACTCTGGCTGTGCTTAAAGTGCCCTTTATTTACAGTGATCTTAAAGACACATAAGTGGCAGCAAACAATAGAATAGATAGCTTGAACCCAGGCAATCTCTATGCTTTAAATACAAGCAGTTTACAAACCTTACAGATAAGTCCTCAGTCAGTACGCTGGGACTCCGTCAGCTCCCCGGGGCCTGTCTAATCTGTCTAGGCCCTCATATTTTATGCTCAGACTTTGGACTCCTCCCTTTTCCCAGGATAACTTGGGGAGCCCAGGCTTAAGGAGGACCAGGCGGGATACCTATACACTCCCTCACAGGTTGATTTTCAAAGTATTCAGGTAAATCAAGGGCTTTGAAAATCTACAAAATCTGAGCAATTAATTTTAGCTGCTCAAATTTTGAATGATACAGGGTATAGGGTTAGATTAGTATTTCTTCCTCCTAGCTTGTGGTGCTTCTGACAGATGGATGGATGTCAAGAGGAAGAAGTAGCTGTTGATCCTGTACTTACCTTGTCTTTTGGGTGAACGGGAGAAGACTTAACTTGTTAGCACTGATTTTCATTGCTAATTGGTTCTTGCCAGTTAATTTCTACCTGGCTAGATTTAGGTTGGATTTTTTGCTAAAAATTTAGCTGGCTAATTCAGAAAGAAATCACCTTAATTTTCTTGGCCTTATTTTGGCCAGCTAAATTAGGCACGCACCATTTTTTGAAAATTGGGCTCTGAGGCTTTCCTTCCATTCTGCATCTATGAGAAAAAAGTTTAGTGAATCAGGCCTTTAGATTAAATTTATTTTTCAGAAAAGTATTTCATAGACTTAACTGGAACAATTTTGAAAATAACATATCTGAAGTCAACTTAATTAAATACTGTGCTTATTCCAAAGCTTAACAAGTAATCTCTTTTATTGTAATACTTGCTGATATTGATTTATATGCAATGTAGGAATGCAACCAATAGATCAATAATGGATATTAAAAAAAAAAAAAATCTAAACATATAATACACTTGAAAATGACCTTTAAAGGACTTGCATTGCTAGTAGACGGTTGCTTTTCTCTCCCAGTGGGAATATTTCCCATTGTCTTCTATTAAGTCTTAAAACAGAGATCAACCTGAAAATATTGACCTTATTTAATGAAGATTTTTTTTTTCCATAGGAACAGAATGGGCACAACTGAATATTTTAAAGGAAGGTCTACAGCATCTGATATAGGGCCAGAAAAATGTCAATGCTCAAGACAAATTACAATAAGATCTTTTAAAGTCACCAAGTAATTAAAGCACATTAAATTGGAATGGCCATATGTTTGCCATCTTTTAAGACCTGGCCTCGGGAATCAAATAAAACACAAGAGATTCCAAAAGGTCAGAAAACCTTGCAATACAGATATATATTAAATAGATGTGGGGTTTTGCTCTGCTGACAATTTCATTAGACTATAAAAGGCTGCTTATTCCAAGCCTATAGAAGTACAGATGACTACCCACAAAAAAAAAAGGATCTTGGAAACAATATGGACAATACTCTGAAATCTTCAGCTTAGTGTGTGGTGGCAAACAAAAAGCAAATAGAATGTTAGGAATTATTAGGAAAGAAATGGAAAAGAACATTGAAACTATCATAATGTTTCTGTATCAGTTCTAGGTGTGACCATACCTGGAATATTGTAAGCAGTTCAGATTTCTACTATCTCTTTAAAAAGTAGTACAACTACAAAAGGTACCAAGAAGAGCAACCAAAATAATAAAGAGGGTGGAATGGCTCTCCTATGAAGAAAGGTTAAACATGTTAGGGCTCCAGTCTTGAGAAGAAAATGCTGAGAGGAGGTATAATAGAAGTCTATTAAATCCTGAGTGGAGTGGAACAGGTAAGGGAACAGTAATTTGCCCTATTAAATAGCACTCAGACTAGGGAAAAAGCCATGAAACCAATAGGTAGCATGTTTAAAACAAATTGGAGAAAGTATTTTTACACTCTGCACACAATTAAACTGTGTAATTTAATGTTAGAGGATGTGGTGTAAGCAGTTAATGTAGCTGGGTTTAGACAAGTACCTGGAGGAAAAGTCCACAAACCATGAGTAGCCACTTAAGCTTGCCTGGTTATGTGCAAGATTTGTAATCCTGCAGGGTACTTGTGTCATGAAATGGCCACTGTCAAGGATAAGGATGCTGGGCTTGATGGATCTTTGATCTGACCTATTATGGCATTTCTTATGCTCTTATTCTGGTTATTATAGAAGTATAAAACTAGGATTTGTTCTCAGTGGATATACATTCAGTTATGTGCCCATGGATACAAAATTATGCACAATGAATTTAAGTTTTATTGCAACAGATAAGCTTTCATCTCAGTAAATTTATGATATTGGATGACACTGAGCTAAGCTGAACAATCCCACATCTTCAGTAATAAATGTGTAGTGCAGTTAACAGTATTTCATAGAAACTTACTAGTATTCATGCATCAGTAGAGTATGAAATATCTTACTAATTGAAAAAAAAGAAAGTTGATATTGTTCTTGTACATTTTTATTTATTTTATTTTCACATTTCTTAATAATACACTAAGCTACTTTTATCTAGGAACAACATAAAAATGTCTATTCAATGTAATTAAATCATATATATAAAAAAGAACAAATATAAATGTTGTACTGCAACATGGATAGGTGGCGATGTCCTTTCGTGGATTACAAACTGGCTAAAAGACAGGAAACAGAATAGGATTAAATGGACAATTTTCTCAGAGGAAGGGCAGTGGAGTGCCTCAGGGATCTGTATTGGGACCCGTCCTTTTCAATATATTTATAAATGATCTGGAAAGAAATACGACAAGTGAGGTAATCAAATTTGCAGATGATACAAAATTGTTCAGAGTAGTTAAATCACAAGCAAATTGTGATAAATTGCAGGAAGACCTTCTGAGACTGAAAAATTGGGCATCTAAATGGCAGATGAAATTTAATGTGGATAAGTGCAAGATGATGCATATAGGGAAAATAACCCATGCTGTAGTTACACAATGTTAGGTTCTATATTAGGAACTACCACCCAAGAAATAGATCTAAGGGTCATAGTGGATAACACATTGACATCATCGGTTCAGTGTGCTGTGGCAGTCAAAAAAGCAAACAGAATGTTGGGAATTATTAGAAAGGGAATGGTGAATAAAACGAAAAATGTCATAATGCCTCTGTATCGCTACATGGTGAGACCGCACCTTGAATACTGTGTACAATTCTGGTCGCCGCATCTCAAAAAAAATATAGTTGCGATGGAGAAGGTACAGAGAAGGGTGACCAAAATGATAAAGGGAATGGAACAGCTCCCCTATGAGGAAAGACTAAAGAGGTTAGGACTTTTCAGCTTGGAGAAGAGACGGCTGAGGGGGTATATGATAGAGGTGTTTAAAATCATGAGAGGTCTAGAATGGGTTAATGTGAATCAGTTATTTACTCTTTTGGATAATAGAAAGACTAGGGGCACTCCATGAAATTAGCATGTAGCACATTTAAAACTAATTTGAGAAAGTTCTTTTTCACTCAACGCCCAATTAAACTTTGGAATTTGTTGCCAGAGGATGTGGTTAGTGCAGTTAGAGTAGCTGTGTTTAAAAAAGGATTAGATAAGTTCTTGGAGAAGTCCATTACCTGCTATTAATTAAGTTGACTTAGAAAATAGCCACTGCTATTACTAGCAACAGTAACATGGAATAGACTTAGTTTTTGGGAACTTGCCAGGTTCTTATGGCCTGGATTGGCCACTGTGGGAAACAGGATGCTGGGCTTGACAGACCCTTGGTCTGACCCAGTATGGCATGTTCTTAAGTAGTTATCTCACTCAAAGGTTGCAGGAAGCTCCATTCCCAGGAATAGGAAGGGGAAGCCAAATCAGGAAGCAGTAGGGTGATGTTAAGGTCATTCATTAACAATGAAGAGAGGAACACAGCCCCAGGAGGAACATATGGCAAAACTGGATTAGAAGTTTTGAAAGCAGTTAGTTAGGAAGAGTCTAGGAGGCAGTATTCAGAGAATTGGATGGACAAGAACACATACCACCTGTATATATCTGGCTCTAATAATTAGAGTGGTATAAATCAACTCAAAACAGTCAGGGTGGTCAGAGCTGGGGAGAAAGCCTTCAAGAGGAAGTTGCTGATAGAAGATACAGTAGGAAATCCCAGTTAACAGGTGAATTTTATAACCCTGACTATGCCAAAACTGGGAGATATGCGAGTAACTTTGGCCAGCACACCAAGCGGATTTTAAATGCCACCCAAATACATGCGTATCTCTCACTACGCACAGAAATTTCTCAAAAAAGGGGCAAAGCATAGGAATGGTCTGGACGTGGCATGGGAATTCCTGGATTTCTCAATGAAATCAGCATGTAAATACTTGCTCACACAAATGCACACCGGGGTCCCCTACTGTTTAACTTTACTTCTGCTATGGCTGGTGGGTAAGTCCTAAACAAAAAAAAGTAAAGAGGTGAGCATGGTTTTAAGGGTCGGGGTTAACAGGGTAAAAGGGATGCTATTTAACTAGGGGGGTTAGGCAGTCCTATCTCTTTCCTGGGCAAACTGTGAACGAATTGAGAAAATGTTTAATTACATTGGTGCGCGTCCCTTTTAAAATTTCCCCCGTTATGTGCAAAAGGTGGCATTTGTACACTTCCATTATAAAATTGGGCACACATGTACACGCATTCAGCCAATTTGATAATATGCATGCATATATGTGCATATGTTATAAAATGGCCGCATTCTTTTATGCGAGCTGGCATACATGCGTACATGTGCGCCTGTGTGGTGCTTTTAAAATTCACATGTAAGGTTTGTGAAGGCTTGGGCCACTAGGAATGCTCTGGAAGGTTAGTCTTAACATACTACAGACAAGATACTGTTTAGGGGCTTATTTACTAAAATGTGTTAGTGCAAATGCAAGCTTGATTGCATGTTAACCATATCGGGCGGATTTTAAAAGCCCTGCTCGCGTAAATCCGCCTGGATTTACGCGAGCAGGGCCTTGCGCGCCGGCGCGCCTATTTTCCATAGGCCGCCGGCGCGCGCAGAGCCCCAGGACGCACGTAGGTCCTGGGGTTTTTGGAAGGAGGCGTGCCGGGGGCGTGTCGGGGGGGGCGGGATCCGGCGACGTGGCGTTTTGGGGGCGGGGCGCGGTGTTTCGGGGGCGGGACAGGGGCGTGGCGCCGGCCCGGGGGCATGGTCCAGGCCTTTGGACCAGCCCCCGGGACGGAGCATGGCGCGCCAGCAGTCCGCTGGCGTGCGTAGATTTACGTCTGCTTCTCGCAGGTGTAAATCTACGGACAAAGGTAAGGGGGGGTTTAGATAGGGCCGGGGGGTGGGTTAGCTAGAGGAAGGGAGGGGAAGGTGAGGGGAGGGCGAAAGAGAGTTCCCTCCGAGGCCGCTCCGATTTCGGAGCGGCCTCGGAGGGAACGGAGACAGGCTGCGCGGCTTGGCGCGCGCCGGCTGCCCAAAATCGGCAGCCTTGCGCGCACCAATCCAGGATTTTAGAAGATACGTGCGGCTACGCGCGTATCTTATAAAATCCAGCGTACTTTTGTTTGCGCCTGGTGCGCAAACAAAAGTACGCGAACGCGCTTTTTTTAAAAATCTACCCCTATGTGTATTAGTCGAAAATAAAGTTAATGTGGATAAAGCAAAAAAATGTTAACGAACTGTGTTACATGTAAATTGATATAAAGCAGTTCATTAACTGATGTGATGTTCCCCTACTAATGTCGGTATATAAAAATCTACAAATAAATAAATAAAATTAATATTAAAATGGGTTAAAATGAAATGTGTAAACAATGCAATTTTTGTTACCCACCAGCAGATTTGGGCTGCCATCTCATCCCATCTCTTTCCAAAGACAAGAGTAAGGCTCCTCCAGGTTGAAGTCCTCCTACTCTACAGTCAAGGATCCCTGTGTCAAGGGAGTGTGGAGCTACAAGAACTTTTGATCAGATTTGGATTTAAGATTTATTTACTCGTCTTTCCAAATACATGTTCAAGATTAGTTACAATTCAAGTACAGTAGGTATATAAAAGCATCCCCAAAATTTTCAGTTCGCTTTGCTTTTTTTTTTGTTTCTGGGAGGGAAGTTTTGTATAAATTTGGTTAGTTTACTTTTTGGGGTGGTTTGGAAATAAAATAAAACTAAAAAACCTCCCCCCTACCTCAATCCACTACAAAATAAAGGCAGAAATCTGCTGGCCCTGACTGGGCCATCACAGGGCAAAAGTGGCCTGGTCTGGCATCAAGGACTGGTCCTGGTAGGTACCTTGGCCCAGCTCTGAGGCCTCATCCCAGAAACAAGGCCTAAGCCCAGCACCAGGGTTCAATCCTGATTTCTAGTCCCAGCACAGAGTCCTAGGCCTTGGCCTCCTGACGTCTTCATTCTGCATTTCAAAAATAATGCTGTTCACTTGGAGGACAGTGCCAGAGTGATGTCATTGTGGCACCTTCCTTCAGAGAAGACAGCACCATTTTGATGTACATTTCAATGGCCTCAAGGTCAGGCCACAGTGCCTCAGGACCAAGCCATGACACTGGGATCAGATCTCAAGGCTGGACCAAGGCAATGGGCCTAGGCCTCATGAGAAGACCAAGCCATAAGAATGGGCCTTGGAAATTGGACCAGACCTCAGGGCCAGGGCCATGGCCATGCCTTAACACTGACACTAGATTTCAGTGTTTCATTCATTGTATTTTTTTGTATTCATTAGAAATGAATGCACATCCCTAACATTAGAAAGCTGTCTTTCCTGATAACTTACTGCCCTGGAAGGCTTACAGTCGTGGACAGTAACTTCAAACTGGCATTCATATGCAAATTTGCGTGTAGATGTCAGCCCATGCTCAGGTACACAGCCATTTTATAACATGTGCCAAATTTTAAGTGGGCATGCATATGTGCAACCAAATCCTGCTTCCACCACATATATCAGGGAATTTTAAAAGAGGTGTGCGCCAAAGCCATCCCCAGTTTTACCAGTTCGTCCCCAGTTTTCCCAGTTAAAAGATAGGTCCTCCAACCTCCCTGGTTTGATAGCCTTCACACCACCAGTTAGCCATGACCCTTAAAACACCGCAAATGTCTAGTTTTCTTTAAATTTTAACTTACATGGCATCCATAGCAGAAGTAAAGTTACACTGTAGAGGACTTTGGCATGTGCCAGGTTAGACAGTACTTACATGCACATCTTAGGTTCACACCCGGCCCATACCATGCCCACACCCTGTTCCTTTTTGAAAACTTTCAAGATGTGCAAGCTGCTAGAGATAAGTGCGTATTTCGGTGGCATTTAAAATCCGCTCAGCACTCATGAGCCCGACTTCTTTACGTATCCCTATTTAATGCACATGTCAGGCTCTTAAAAGAATAAGAGTGGATGGGGTGTGAATGTTTTTGTTCTCACAGATTGGAACTAATGCTTTGGGTGGGGTTATTTTGAAAATCTTGGGTCATTATGCTTTGCCTATAACCAATGAGGTGACATTTTTCTTGTATTTATCTCTTGGTTGTTATCAGTTTGCTTGAATGATTGTCAGGTTCTTTTGACCTAATAAAGATAAATAAAAAAAAATTTCACCTCTAAGTTAGTATCCTACACTTCTCTTGGAGTGGGGAGATTTATATCTGTGACAACCTTAATATTGCTGGGGATATGAGTATGGAGATTTTAGTTCCAGAGGGGGCTTTACATTTGTCTCAATCATTATGGCTAAGGTAACTTCAGTATACAGAAGTCTTCATTCTTCAATCAAGAGGATGAGGAGAGAACAGAGCCCCATCAGGGCTTACATTACTGGCAGAAGTAACACACGTGCAAAGGTAACACACATGCATTATCAGTGGTAGCAATATATTGGAGTTATCTTCTGCTAATCACTATTGTGCCCATTAGTAAATCTTGTATTAAAATAGCAGACAATAACTGCATTGAAATCAACTGTTAATGCAGATCAAAGGTTGATTTTTACTCTACTGAGTAAATAGGCAGGGCTGGCCTATGCGTAGGGCAAGTTGGGTGATCACCCAGGACACCAAAAGCAAAGGAGCATCCTGGGAACTACTGGTATCACCCATTGGGTTGATAGCCAGTGGGCTAGGCAGCTGTGATGCTGACCAAGGGTATAGACCTAATTTAGCAGGAGATACAACTCAAGTAAATGCTAGCTGCAGAGAGTCCACCCCCTTAAAGACATATGTGTTCCCAGGCGGACAGCATGGAAATCGCTTCCTGCCTTTACGCCCTTGCTCGTTTGAGGAGATGGACTTGGCCACTCCTCTTTATGGGTGCCAGAATCTCTCCTCTTTATTCATAGCTGCACAGTTTAGTGATAAGCTGCTTGAACCATGTGGGCGCAGGACAATGGAAAGAGGAGATGGCACTCGGAGAAAAGAGCAGCTACATTTAAAGCTATAGCCAGGGCATGAAAGTGGGGTTATATCTTCCAAATTGTTGTGAGTCTGACCACTTGCTGGTACTGTTGAACACATTGCTGTGTGTGTGTGTGTGTGTGTGTGTGCATGTTTGTATATAGTGTCATAGAGGTCAATATTCAGCCAGCTGTCCAGACATATTTATCTGGGTATCTTTATCTGGATTTTCAGCCCGCAGCCATTCTGGCTGAATGTCTGATCAAAAGTTAACCATACAAAGTTTTCAGAGTAACTTTAAGCCTACTATTTGCCTGGACAGAGTCACCCAGGCAACTGTCTGGGCAGGACTACCAGGAAAAACTGTGGCTGCACTCATACTGCCTTTGATTGTATGAGTATGGTCAATGATTTTTTCCCCTAAAAATATATTAACTATGGAATTTATCCAGCTGTCTCCAAACGTTAGCCAGAAAAAAAACATGTATATATTAACTTCAGTCATTCATATTTTCCAGGTGAGCTAAATTCTTTACATGAAATATCTACATAAAAGTGAGAAAAGTGTAAGAAGTTAAGTAAGAGGCTTGGCTGAAGTTCTTAGAGGGGGTGGAAGAAAGGAGTGAGTGGGCACTTGGGAGACTTGGGAACTTTTTGAGGGAAGAACAGGACTTTTCCGCTCCCCTCCCCAGTCCCACACTCCCCCACTTCCCAGAAGTCTTGTTCTCAGCCTCCTCCCCTCCCAGATCTCACTTTATCAGCAGTCTTGCTCCCCAGCTGCCTTTCACCACCACCATTTACTCCCAGAACCCCTACTTTGCAGAAATAGTTCTCCTGTCCCCAGCAGTCTTGTTCTCCCTGTCATAGCTTCTCATCTACAATCTCCTCCCTCAGCGCAGTTGGCCAGTGCATTATTTCTCTTCTGCCAGCTCTGCCATGACCCCCTCACTCACTCTCTATGCTTCAAACATTCACATGATCATGGCCTTGCAAAGTGGACTACTTCTTCAGGTGCCAGCAGCCGAGAGGAAGGTAGTCGACGCTACAAGGCTGCAATCTTTGATTCTTCATTTGCAAGGAGGGTAAGTGAGGAGGAGATTGCAACAACAAGGCAGGGATAAGCAGCAGAAAGGGAATATTGCGCCCTCCCACTGCCACAAAAGAGGCCCGCGCCATGTTTTAAGATGGCGCCAGCTGTCCATTGCTCCTACCATGTGACAGAAGCTGTCCAATGGCATCGATAAGGGGCTTTCACATGGTAAGGGCAAAGGGCCACGGCGCCATTTTGTTTACTGGCAGCCGATGTCCTCCCGGGACCCCGGCTGGACCACCAGGGACTTTAGGCAAGTTTTTGGGGGGTCGGGAGGGTGGGAGATTGTAATTAATTAAATCTGAAGGGTTGGGGGGGGGGGGTTTTCAGTTCGGAACAGCTGAAAAAAAATCTGCCCGAACCGCGGGAAACGAAATTTCCAGCGGCGAGCTGATAACAAAGGCCGAACCAAAAGGTTCAGCCGACTCAAATCTCTAGAATACATGCACAAGTTGCTATTTTGTAAGTTGAATACTCGCATATATTACTAAAATTATTCATATATTTTTTTATACCTGCTAATTAAGCCACAGAAGTGAAATTGTCCTTTTATTATGTCTGCAGTATTTAGAAGGGACATTAAAATTAAGAGGCATGGTGTCAGGGTCTGGGAGAACTAGATAAGGTATCGGCAAACTATTGATTGAAAATGCATGCACATTCTTCATAAAATACATGCCCTCACATATGACTCAGGGTTATTATGTACATATTTTATTTATTTATTTAGCAGTTTTTTATACCGACCTTCATAGTAGATAACCATATCGGATCGGTTTACATTTTAACAAAGGGTAAAACTGAGGTAACAATTCTGGTAAATAATAGATAACAAAGGAAAAGGAATAAGTCAAAGTTACAATCAACAAGGTATGGAAAACTTGGAGGCTTAAAGACAAGCTGGAAGGAAGATAGAGGCAGGTAGAATAAATATAACATGATACGAATAATTTAACGGGTTAGAGCATATGCTTTAACCAGGAAATGCCAGTGTCCATTGTTCAGGAGGAAGTGTGTCAGAGTCCTTGTAAGAAGTGAGGCTCAAACTAGTGATTATCCGGTGGATCTGGGAAGGCTTGGTGAAAGAGCCACGTCTTTAGTCTTTTTCTGAAGGTTAAGAGGCAGGGTTCCAATCTGAGATTTGCTGGGATATTGTTCCAGATAGCTGGGCCTGCAATTGAAAAAGCTCTGTCTTTGGTCGTAGAGCGGCGAGTGGCTTTAGTAGGGGGAAATTTCAGAGTGCCTTTGTGGATATCTCTCGTTGGTCTGTTAGAGGAGTGGAGTTTGAAAGGGATATCCAGGTCGAGTTGGAGTTGCTGATGGATGGTTTTGTGTATTAGGGTAATAGATTTGTACAGGATTCTGAAATTTACTGGTAACCAATGTAGGTTTCTGAGGACGGGGGAGATGTGTTCACCGCGGCTGGTGTTGGTCAGCAGTCTCGCTGCCGCATTTTGTAACATCTGCAGTGGTTTGGTGGTAGATTTAGGGAGGCCTAGAAAGAGGGCACTGCAGTAATCTATTTTGGCGAACAGAAGAGCCTGGAGGACTGTCCTGAAGTCTTGGAAAAATAAGAGTGGTCTCAGTCGTTTCAAAACCTGTAGTCTGAAGAAACTGTCTTTGGTAGTTGTGTTGACCATTTTTTTAAGGTTTAGACGATTGTCTATTATTACCCCAAGGTCTCTAACGTGCGTACAGGTGATGTGAGCATTGTGCGGTGAAGGTGGAGGAAGATTGTTTTTATTTGAAGAGATGAAGAGAAGTTCCGTCTTTGAGGCATTGAGGACCAAGTTTAAGCTGTTGAGTAGATTAGTAATGGATAGAAGACAGTTATTCCAGTAGGTGAGAGCTTTTGAGATGGATTCTGTTATTGGGATTAGAATCTGTACATCATCTGCGTACAGATAGTGAATTAGGTTGAGGTCTGTCAGTAGTTGGCAGAGGGGGAGGAGGTATATATTAAAGAGGGTTGGAGATAAGGAGGATCCTTGTGGTACGCCAAGGGAAGATTTTGTTAGAGGTGACTCCTCGTTATTGATTTTGACTTTAAAAGTCCTATTGCTGAGAAAGGACCTGAACCAGTTGTGGGCTGATCCGGAGATGCCGATATCCTCAAGGCGATCCAGGAGGATGGTGTGGTTGACTGTGTCAAATGCCGCCGAAATGTCTAACAGAACTAATAAGAAGGAATGTCCTTTGTCTAATCCCATTATAATATGGTCTGTAAGCGAAATGAGGAGGGTCTCCGTGTTGCGTGATTTCTGGAAGCCATATTGCATACATATGTTACATATTGCATACATATTGCATACATATTGCATACATACATATTGCATACATATTGCATACATATTGCAATATGTATGCAATATGTATTATATGTAATATATGTAATATATGTAATATATATGTAACATACATATTGCATACATATTGCATACATATTGCAATATGCATACATATTGCATACATATTGCATACATATTGCAATATGCATACATATTGCATATATTGCATACATATTGCATACATATGTTACAATTAGTACACACATACAGGCCAATGCAGTTATTTGGGCATTAAGAAACTGCGCTGGTTTTCAGTGAACATTTTTTATGTATGGCTTAATTTTTCTTTAACTCCCAATGCAGTAATTAAATGAAAATGCACATTTAGTATCTGATTCACTAAGGGACAGATCTTAAAATCTACGCGCGGGCATAGATTTGTTCGCGCAACCTGGCGCAAACAAATCGACGCCCAATTTTATAACATGTGCGCACTGCCGATCGCATGTTATAAAAGCCGGGCTCGGCGCGCGCAAAGGGGTGCACACATGTGCGCGCCGAGCCCGAGGGGAGCCCCGATGGCTTTCCTCGTTCCCTCCAAGGCCGTTACGAAATCGGAGCGGCCTCGGAGGGAACTTTTTTTCGGCCACCCTCCACCTTCCCCTCCGTTCCCCTAACTAAATCGGCCCTCCTACCTTTATTTCAAAATTTATGCCTGCCTGATGCAGGCATAATTTGCGCGCACCGGCTTGCCTTCCCCAGCACAGGCCACTGTGCCGGGCGATTCGGCCCCACCCCCGGACCACCCCTGAACCGCCGCCATGCCCCCAGACCCACCCCCAAACTGCCCCATGACCCCCCGGGCCCGCCCCGGACCGCCGCCATGCCCCCCAGACCCGCCCCCTTCCCGCCCCTTTTTCAAAGCCCCGGGACATACACACATCCCGGGGCTTGCGCGCGCCACCAAGCCTATGCAAAATAGGCTCGGCGTGCGCATGGGCAGATTTTCTTAGGTTACGCGCATATGTTACGTGCGTAACCTTTGAAAATCTGCCCCTAAGGGTTTTTCCCATAGACACAAAATGGCAGAAAAGGCTTAATGATTTTGGCCCTTAGATAGTAACTTTCTAAACAGAGTGCATGCGCCTATTTGCATACATCGGCCCGTGCCCAAAAAACACAGCAATTTTTTAATACATGTGCATGTGTTATAAATTAGTTTGGCTGCACGCACATGTGCATCAAATTTTATGTGAGCACATGCATGTGTGCACAAATTCTGCTTCTACCACATATAGTTGGGGGATTTTAAAATAGGTTCATGCTGCCATTCCCAGTTTTACCAGTTCATCCCCAGTTCGTCCATTTAAGAGATAGATCCACAAACCTCCTTAGTTAGCCTTCACTACCCCAGTTATCCCCGACCCTTAAAACTCCACAGATCTGCCTATTTCTTTATTTTATTACTTTCACATAATCCATAGCAGAAGTAAAGTTATACAGCAGGGGACCTCGACACATGCCAGATCAGTTAGGGATGTGAATCGTTTTTTGACTATTTAAAATATCGTTCGATATATTTTAAATCGTCAAAAATCGTTAGAGGCGCGATATAATAGGAATTCCCCTGATTTATCATCAAAAATCGTAAATCGGGGGAGGGCGGGAAAACCGGCACACTAAAACAACCCTAAAACCCACCCCGACCCTTTAAAATAAATCCCCCACCCTCCCGAACCCCCCCAGAATGTTTTAAATTACCTGGGGTCCAGTGGGGGGGTCCCGGTGTGATCTTCCACTCTCGGGCCACGGCTGCGTTAATAGAAATGGCGCCTGCGCTACCTTTGCCCACAGGCATGGGAATTTTGATGCAGAAAAGCCCATGTTTGTAAATTGTAAAAGCCCAACACATGAATTGTAAAAGCCCAACACATGCATTAATTAGAGTATGAGAGAATATGCTGGGCTTGCATGGGCGCCGGCGCCATTTCTATTAACGCAGCCGTGGCCCGAGAGTGGAAGATCACACCGGGACCCCCCCACTGGACTCCAGGTAATTTAAAACATTTTGGGGGGGTTCGGGAGGGTGGGGGATTTATTTTAAAGGGTCGGGGTGGGTTTTAGGGTTGTTTTAGTGTGCCGGTTTTCCGATCAGATTCCCTCCCCCCCAGCCAAAATCGATCGTTAAGACGATCGATCACACGATTCACATCTTTTTTATTTATTTATTTTTTTAACATTTCTTTTATACCGATATCCGTTCGCACATTGTATCGGTTCACAGTGAACCGATACGATGTACACCTATGTGTGCAAATCCCATTTCTATCATATAAGTCAGGGAATTTTAAATGGGTGACACATCCATGCCATTGCCAGTTTCACCAGTTCGTCCACCAGTAGCACAGATGGAAGAACTCTCCAAGTCACAAAGAATGGGGTAAAATGGCATCCAGTGTGACACAATAGGAGAGGAAAGAGGGAGAAATTTCATTTTGATTTTTGTTTCATTTTCGGGAGGCTTTTATCCCTTTAATTTTGTTTCCTGTCATATTTATTTCATTTTTTTTAGTTAAAAACAAACATTGAAAAAAAAACCCCTCAAACACAGGAAAAAAAAAGAAACAGGGTTTCCCAGGGCATCCCATGTTTTCTATCCATCCCTCCTACCTGGAAAAAAGCTGGGGCTGGGATCCTCCCGGCCCCCACTTACTCTATCCGGGGAGAATTTGCAGATGAGGCTTAGGCCCCAGCCCAAACCAAGGACTTGTTGGGACCTAGACTGAGGTCACAGCAACCTAATGCAGCTTAAGCCTATGCAAAGCTGAGACTTGGGCCAGGGCCTGGGCCTAGGCATCAAGATCAGCTGGTCCCAAAGCCCCGGCCTTGCACAGGCCTAGGTCACTGCGAACTTGATTTAAGAGATACGCAAAGCCCAGGCTTGGAATTCTGGACCTGATGCCTGGGCTCAGTCTAGGCCATGGTACGGGCCCAGGCATAACACTATGGCCCACCTGGGAAGCCTATACCTGATGCCTGGGCTCAGTCTAGGCCATGGCATCGACCCAGGCATAACACTGTGGCCCGCCTGGGAAGCCTGGACCTGATGTCTGGGCATGAGCCTAGACCAGGCCCCAGACCAGGCCCAATGCTGTGGCCCAGCCTGCAGGCAGGGTCCTAACACCAACATCTTAGCCTGGAACTAGGCTCAACTCTGGCACCCAGCCCAAAGGCTGGGTTCTGACAGTGGGGCCTTGTCCTAGGCCAGGGCCTGGACTCAGGCTTGATGCCACAACCTAGATCGGAGGCTGGGTCCTAATACTGGAGCCTCAGCCCAGACCCAAGCTTGACACTGGCCAGGAGACTGAGTCCTGACACTGGGGCCTCGGCCCAGACCAGATCCGATGCCGCAGACCAGCCTGGATCCATAAAGTGGGGCCTCGGCCAAGACCTAGGCTCAATGCTGGTGACTAGGCAGGAGGCCAGGTCCTGATACTGGGGCTTCAGCCTAGGCCAGGGTTCAGACCCAAGATCAATGCTGCAGCCCAGTCCGAAGGCTGAGTCCTGATACCGGTGTAAGCCAAGGTCCAAACCCAGGGCTGATGCAGTGGCCTGGCCCCTGATATCAGGTCTTGATGCTGGGCCTCAGCCTGGATCCAGTCCCGATGCCAGGGCCCAGACCAGAGAGTGGGTGCCAATGGCTGTGCCTTGGCCCCCACCCAGACCCAATGCTGCAGCTCGGCCCGGAGGCCGGGTTCTGACACCTGGGCCTCAGCCTTGACCAGGGCCCTGACCCATGCCTAATGGCATGATCCTGCCCAATGGCAGAGTCCTCATGCTAGGACCTTGGCCCAGAGCCCTGGACTCAGAGCTCCTTCACCTTCTTTATTCAGCTCTTCCTCACTAACTGATGCTGTCCGGTGCCGTCATTGGGCCAGAGCTAATTCAACTACTATATATCAAAATGGCTCTGCAGACAGGTCAGTTGGTGAATAAGAACAAAAAAAAGAAGAAAAAAAACATGTTCTCTCACACATATATGTTCATTTTCTCATTCTCACATGACACTCCTCTCATCAGAATTGGCAGTAGCCACTTCCTCCTTCTGCCCTTGCAGCCAGCGGGATGATTTTTTCTTTAGCAGTGGAGTGCTGATGCTAATCTGCCTCCTGCTTCTTTCTTCCACAACACCTCCTTTTGGCCACCTGGACCACTGCTGCTCTGTCAGGGCCATCCTTCTTTCAGTCAAGTGGCCAAATCTGCTCTGCCTCCTTCTCCTTTAGGCAATCAGGCAGATACTGCAGCCTGTTCCTGCTGTTTCAAAGGGCAGTAGTGGCAGCCATGACATAATTTTCTTTCTACCCATATGGACCCATGTGACATCACTTCCTCTTCCAGGCCACATAGGCAAAAAGAAGATGTTATTGCTCTCAGAACAATGGCATTTTAGACAGCCACCTAGTCCACTTAATCCTTTCATCAGCCAGCTTCCTACTCCTCTCATCTTCCACCCACCCCTTCATATTCCACCATGCCATACCTGAATGTCCACTTTGAAGCATCTGAAAGGCAGAATATAAATCAAATAACTACATTAAAAAAATTCCATTCCTCCCCATCTTTTCCCTCACCTTCCATCATCTTCTTTCCCTTCCCTTTACTTCTCTCCTTCTCTTTCTCTTTCCTTCCCTTCCCCAAATATTTCATGAGGTAATGACAGTTTCCAGCTTGACTGGTGCTATGAGAAACTTTGCCCCTAAGCAGGCCACATCTGAATCAAGCTGCTTCTTTGGCATTTTTGTTGTCTTTGTGGCCTCCTCCCAGCAATGCATCTCAGTCCATGGACCTGAAACAGGGCTTCTGGGGAAGGGGTTACTGCAGGCAAACAGGGCTCACCAAAGCATGGATTCTGGGATGATCTATTTGATTCACTCCCCCATCCCTCCCCCGCTACCAAGGATGGCTCTAAGGAGACAGGGACAGAAGGAGCAGAAAGCTTTACTTCTCCCTGGGGTGGAATTGCTGTACAGCCCCTAGCGCTCTATCAGAAGGAGGGAAGGTGGCTCTTCTTCAGCCACATTGTGATGGAGCACCCTTTGCCAAGGCCACATCGCTCACAGACCAGCTACAGTTCTGGAACAATTCAGTCAGTCTGTTTTTCATGCTGCTCAAAATAAATAATAAACTCATATGAACATCATAAATGAATAGCTTAGTAAGAATGTGATACCTCATATGATATTCGAGCCTCCCACAATTTCTATGAGAGTGCTCACTTCAAAAGTGTCAATAAGTACAGCGTTAACCAAAGTATTGAGAGGTGGTTTAACGCAAAAACGGCGTTAACCAAAGTGCTGAAAAATGGTTTAACGCAAACTGACCTTATTTATAATCATCGGCATCAACATTCAGGATTTTATATTTTACAATTTTTTGAATATTATATTCGTTAGTTATAAAGACAGATCACTTATCCTTATGCGCAGCGTAGAACGGTGACAGCTTTTTCCTATAACACCAGCAGAGACCCGACACGTCCGTGTTTCGTGGACTTCTTCAGGGGTACAAAGTTAAAGCGGTGTATTTTAAAGTCTGTCCCAAAGCATAACGCTATAACGTGATCACAGCTTTAAGAATTAAGCAGAAGCCCTTTTTAAATATTGGGGTTATATTTGCTATCCTCCAGTCTTCAGCTACAATGGATGAATTTAATGATAAGTTACAAATTTTTACTAATAGGTCTGAAATTTCATTTTTTAGTTCCTTCAGAACTCTGGGGTGTATACCATCCAGTCCAGGTGATTTACTACTCTTCAGTTTGACAGTCAGGCCTACCACATCTTCTAGGTTCACCGTGATTTGATTCAGTCCATCTGAATCATTACCCATGAAAACCTTCTCCATTACGGGTACCTCCCCAACATCCTCTTCAGTAAACACAGAAGCAAAGAAATCATTTAATCTTTCCGCGATGGCCTTATCTTCTCTTCTAAGTGCCCCTTTAACCCCTCGATCATCTAATGGTCCAACTGACTCCCTCACAGGCTTTCTGCTTCGGATATATTTTTACAAGTTTTTACTGTGAGTTTTTGCCTCTGTGGCCAACTTCTTTTCAAATTCTCTCAGCCTGTCTTATCAATGTCTTACATTTAACTTGCCAGTATTTATGCTTTATTCTATGGGGGCTTAAAAAGAAAACACTTTTTTTGTGTAACATTTAAAAAATATATATATTATATAATAAACACACTACTGTATCAATTAAAAATGCCCTTGTAAAGCCATTAGATTTGAAATATTTTAAGCAACTCCCTGCAGTTTCCTTGACCATTGGGATTAACATTGTTAGCAAGAGTTTTACAAATACAACACCCTCCATGGTATCTGGCCCATATTTGAAATAATACAACAAATGACACCATACACTTGGGGCCTGATTTTAAAAAGCATTTACACACTTGATATTGGGTTTTGCACATGTAAATGTACTTTACTCGTGTAAATGTGCTTTTGAAAATTGCAACATTATAAGCCATTGAATTGTCCATAGGATGTACATGTATAAGGGTACTTTATGTACGTAAATGGCTTTTTAAATTTGCTATAATAGCACATTACATTTACACATGTAACTCCTTTTAAAATTACCTCCTAAATGAACCCATCAGCATTCCCTGTCAAGAGTTGGGGAAGGGGAAGAACATCTCTCCAAGGCTCTGAGCGGTGTTTTAACAGTTTTTAAAATGTACAGTAATAATCATGCTGAAAGATGAATGTGGATCCAATATAACTTTTCTGTTAATTGTAAGGTGAAATGAATGACAGTTTATAAGTCTTTGTTTAATGCAGTCTATTGCATTACTCCTCTTCCAATAAATCTGTAATTTTGTGCTGATGGATGATTTAATCTGATCTTTTGTTTGCACATCCCATTACATATTCAATGCAGTTTTGGTTCTTCCTTTCAAATTGGTGGACAGGATAGTTAAATTGGTTTAGAAAGCATAATTTCAAAGTCCCATTTTTTTATACCTTTATTCCGATATGAATATGTTTCTTACTTTTTATCTGACCTCCTCCCAGAATATTATGATGATACTATAGTGGTTATCACACGGTGAGTGTCGCAGTTCTCCTTTCTTCCTGTTTTCTCTTCCTTTGAGAAATGAGTGATGATCCATTGCTTTACATAACCTCTGTTCATGGAAAGGGTGGTGGGTGCTGCAGACAAAAATGCTGACTTCTAGAAAGCATGGCAGAAACAATGATAAGAAGGGAAGCCAGACAGCAACTAGTGTCGATAGATCGGTACCACAAGAAAAATTTGCCATAGTAGATGGCTGGTACATTCCTATTTGATATGTTCTTATCTTTCTATGTGCCTCTGTGGAGCCACAGGAATGGTCTAATGGGAAGTCTTCCACGCTCAATCCTGTTCCTGAAATCTTAGATATATTTGAATAGCCAAGATGATAAGTGTTCCTAGGGATGGAGGAAGGTCCTGAACTGCTAATGTATCCTTTATTCTCCCAGACAATCCTTGTCAAGAAATGGCAGTTTGGCTGTCCTTGCCCCAACTGAGCTCAGAAGCCAAAGTATGAAATTTGCAGCATGCTCGCCAATGGTGCAAGTGCTTTAGTGGATACTAAGAAGTTCTGTGATGGTGGATGAGGTGCACCCAAGTTGGTCAAAGATCAGATGAAACTGTTGAGTGACATTATCCAACTTCCTGAGGTGGGGTCTTACTCCCAGCTTGTTCCACAGGGGGAACAAGGTGGGATTAAGACCGTCCAACAAGGAAAGGATATATGTTACCTTGATACGATCAGAAAAAAAAATAGCAAGCTAAGATGCAAAATGCATCCTGCAAATATTGAGAAAACATCTGCACCCCTTACAGTTGTTACTATACCTTGGAGGTGGGGGAAGCTGTATCATGGATTACACACACCGGATAGGTACCAGTGCAGGATTCACCAGAGCTGGTACTGATAATGGGACTGGGCCCATATATTAGGTTTTTTGCTCCTGCATATGGGTGGCCAAAGCAGCAATGGCCCATTTTGGAGACATGTTCACCAAGCTCATGGCCTCAGCAACCTGTTGCAAATGGCATAAGCGTGAGCTTTTCTTGCTGTAGCACAATTGATGCAACCTTGTGTGCAGAACCCCAAGGTTTGTGCCACTAGCAGGTGAATGAGTCTTTGCATGGGCCAGAGTAGGACAAGATCCAGTAGTCTGTAACTATGGTTGGATCCGAAAAGTAGGCAGGGGTGAAGCTGTGACTGAAGGCAAAGCAAAGCTGGGTCTTAAGATTATGGCTGAAGGCAAAGCAATGCTGGCTTGAACAAAGGCAAGGCAGGCTTAGGACCTATTTGCTGAGGCAGCGAAGGAATGTCAGGAGAGCCATTTATAGGGCGAAGAGTCGTGACATCATCGAATGGTGCCGTGCGCTTTTTCCACCAATGGCACTTTAAAGGAGCTGGCTTTGGGTACATATATGCCTAGAACAAGGTCCAACAAAGGCAATTACGGTAGTGACCTGTCGCATAGTGCTGCTCAGTGTGGACCCACCGAGACAAAGCCCTTCGGCATTGAGGTAAGTACAGCCGCTAATTGGGCCATCCTGCGAGCAGCAAACATACATTTTTTGAACATTTGTTTCATTGTTTTCTAAAAATCCAGATTTATTTGAATTGTCTCAAGTTTATGCAAGTATTTGCAAATTCAAATTAAAAAATGATAGTGCAAATATTCATATCCAAACTAGGTAATAAAAAAAGATTTGTATTGGGTGAATATTGAAATCTTGTGAACTTCAGAGGTCTCTGATTTATCTGAGCTGCTAACCTGAATTGATTTACCCTCTGTTCTAACTCAACTTTGATTATAAGAAACTTCACCAACTTGGAGAGGATTCAAATTTAATCCAAGCTGGTTCATTTAGCCTCACTTTAGGGACTGCAGTATAGAAAACTGACTTTTTGATTTACTGGTAAACAAAATGCATATTTGTTCTTAAGATAATCATAGGGGAGCTCTGAGCGACATGCCGTGAATGTGCAGTAGAGAGTGGCCCTGCAGCTCTGACTGATGGGCCGCGCATGCGCGGAAGAGAGAGCTCTGACCGACGTGCTGATTTTACGCCCCAAGGCACAGAGATCCGACCGACAGCAGATTCAGAATAGCAGAGGAAGACGGTGCAGCTCTCACTCACCTGCAGCACCGGCACTGCCACTTCCCAACTTGCAGGAACAACAGGGCTTGCAAGAACAAGAGGGAGTGGAGGAGGGCTGAGGGAGAGGGAAGGGGTTGTGGATGAGGTGAGAGGGGAAGGAAAGGGGGGATAGAAGGAAAAGGGGAGAGGATATGAGTGAGGGTAAGAACAGAGCGACTCTGACCGATGTGTTGGTCTGAGCGACGGAATCTCGCCCGTTTGAATGGGCCTAACGGCTTGTACTTTTATATTTATGTATCTTGGTGTCAGGTTCCAAACTGTTCTTGTTCAGGTAACAGGTTACTAACAATCAATCAATTTCTTACTTAGAGCAGATCAGGAACAGACAGGTCAGATTCAGATTATTCAAGCCTCACAAATGGGATCAGATACAGAGATAGATGCAGAACTCAGAAGAACTGGGATCCAGTGCAGCAGCTGTTGTGTTCCGCGGCCGCGGACGTCCCCCTACCTCACCGCGATGGCGACCCACCGCGGCAGCATCAGGGGAGATGTCTGTTGTCGGTGCCGTTGTCCCCGCGTGCCGGCACGGGCCTCCGGGTTGGCCGCCGGGTCAGGAGCCATCCCTGTTCCTCCCTCACGGCATCAGGTAGCTCTCCTCCGCGACCTGATCCAAGATGGCCGCCGCCATCTTAGGCGCGAGGCCGCACCTCTTTCTGAGATTTAAAGGGACCTCGTCCCTTTAATTAACCACAGCTGGATCCTATGAGCCTGAGCAGGGGAAGTATTTAACGAGACTTCCTCTGCCCCTTCTTTGCCTTGGCAAAGTCTCCTGATAGCGTTGTTTGAGTCTGCTTGCTTCGGTGAGTCTTCTTGTGCTTCGGACCCTTGCTTCTTGGTTCCTGTCTCGTCTTAGTGATTCCTGGTTCCTGACTTCGCATTGGCAAGTGGTGATTCCTGGTGTGTGACTTCG
The DNA here is from genome assembly GCF_901001135.1 of Rhinatrema bivittatum. Taxonomy (NCBI): domain Eukaryota; kingdom Metazoa; phylum Chordata; class Amphibia; order Gymnophiona; family Rhinatrematidae; genus Rhinatrema; species Rhinatrema bivittatum. The sequence goes on along the minus strand of NC_042615.1, from coordinate 130,977,940 downwards.
GACTGGCAAGCGGTGATTCCTGATGTGTGACTTTGGACTGGCAAGTGGTGATTCCTGGTGTGTGACCTCAGACTGGTAAGCGACGACCCTCTGGCACTTGACTTTGGACTTCTTCTGGACCATTGTCTCCAAGGGCCCACCTAAGTCCCAGCAGCCCGGGTCCCTACGGTCCCCTCCCAGGGGGACCGCGGGCCTACAGGGGTGAAGCTCCAGTTAGCCCTTGCTCCGACTTCACGACTCCTTGACCTCCCAAAGGTCCACCTAAGTCCCAGCAGCCCGGGTCCCTACGGGCTCCTCCCAGGGGGATCGCGGGCTTCCTGTGGTGAAGACTCAGTTGCCTCCACAGCCACTTCAGTCTCCTGTGCCGAGGGTCAGCCGGTCGCATCTTCTGTTCTGCCTCGCCACCTGAAGGGAGAACCTACGGCTCCTCCTCCTAAGGTATACCATCCTCCCATCGGTCCAAGAGTTCACAAGCCTGAGCATAACAGCAGCTATTGGAAAATGTGGGTAGCTATTGAGTCAGCAGATGCATAATTAGGGATTCATTGCCTTAAAGTATATGGGAACTGCTTCATTTTTCTCGCAACTCCTTTTCAAGTTCCAGAGAGTGAATCCAGTTCCATAAATAAATATATAAAATAAATGGGGAATGGTCATTAGCCCTGATACTAAGCTCATTCCGTCTGACACTGTAGTCTTCCCTACCAAAGGTTTGATCCATGGTCAGAGCATTGGTTTGCTTCCCAGAACAGCCTCCATTATTATTTCTGTCAAGAGCCAGGCTAGGCATATGGTAACGATAAAATATGACTCTAGAATGGGAATACAGTGGAAATTGGTATGTCAAAGGGGATTAAATAACTCAAGGAAATTGCCCCAGTGTCTTTCACTGCTAGCTCACCAAGCCATATTCACATCATATCATCAGACTTTTAAAAGTGTGTCCTATGTGAAAATTTATTGGTTGTCTCAATCCAATTCCTAATGAGCATGAAAGTACCTCACTAAAATTATCAGTACAATTTAGTACTAATTGTCATTATTGTTGGCAGTTTTAACAGAAATGGCAAAGACAGTACAGGCACAGATAATGAATTACTCTTTCACCCTCAGAAATGGTCTCTCCAGAGGACTGAACACATCAAAAGGACATTGTGGGGAAGCTTGTATTCTGAAATCTGGAAATATGGAATGTGTTGTTAGAGATGAATGGTTTCTATTAGCTGGAGCAAAGATGAGTAGTGACAGTAATTTTAAAAAGCAAATAGAAAGACTGACTATCATCAAGACTTAAATGGCAGGTTAAGTAGATCAAGCCAACAGTGTTGCGTGAGGACATTAGCAACCTTTGCAAGAAGCTGGATGGAAAATGAATAAAGAACTATAACAAATAATATAGGTAGATATTTTGAAGGACGAGCTGAATATCACAAAAAGAAGGTTTTCCAAAGGCAAAAGACATTGATGTACTACATATATGCACACAGTATATAAATCAGTGCATGCATAAGCACAATTGGGCACTCTAAAATCTTCCTTTTGACCTTTCAATCTATAACCCAGTCCCAATCAATGAAAAGCACTCAAGCATTTAAGATATTTATACCTTTCAAAACCAACTTACATCAGTTCAACAGCAGACATTTCAAATAGTTCCCATAGACACTGTGTTCTGAATTCTAAGTATTACTGCTATTCAGAGATGCAACTCCTGAAGCCTTCTGTCTGATCTTTGTTATACTTTCTCAGCTGCTTATACTTCAAATAGGCTAAATTCTTAAAGGTGAATTTTAAAAGCTCGTTGTGTGCCAAAATCGAAAGATATGCGCACAAGATGGGCCGGTGCATGGCGATGGATTTTAAAAGAAGCTTGGATATGAACGTATTTGCCGCTAAGCGCACAAATGAAGAGTTCAAAAAAAGGAGTAGGGCGTTGGCAAGGTTTGAGCAGGGTATGGACGTTCCTAGATTTCAACTTCAAATTAGTGCATAAATACTGATGCGCACAGGTGCACGCCAGGGTCCCCTGCCTAGCAACTTTACTTCTACTATGGATGGCATACAAGTTATAAAATAAATAGATCTGTGGGGTTTTTAAGGGTCAGGGCTAACAGGGGAGAAGGGAGGATATTAAACTAGGGGGGGGTCTGGAAGTCTAATTCCTTACCTGGATGAATTGCAAATGAACTGGGAAAACTGGTAATGGTGTTGGTGAATGTGAGTTTTAAAATCTCCCCCACTTACTTGGCAGAAGAGGCATTTGCGCGCATAGGCGCACGTGCATTTTAAATTGTGCACACGTGTGCACGGTCAGGCTATTTTATAACTTGCGTGCATATACACACATATGTTATGAAATGGCTGTATCCCTGGGCATGGGTTGACAAAAGCACTCACATGTGCACTCATGCGCCTGTTTAAAAGTTACCATCTTTATTTTTAGCTTAATAATTTTTACATTCAAATTATGAATTTTATTGAGTTCTACCCACATTTTCTCTGTGCTGATATTTGCGAGATATTTTCTACAGGGAAACAGAAAAACAAACAATGAACATATGAAAAAAACACATGGCCTTTAGGGACAACCAGTATGTGTTTCAAAAAAAGGTGTTTATATCTGGCAGCTTCATTATTCATCCTCTTTAGATTGCTGACACTTGAACTTTGAAATGGATTAAAAATAAAAATCTGTGCTTGAATTTTGGTCATCCTTAACCTTAAGAGTGAGCAAACTGATCATAATCTGATATGGAGGCTTGTTTAGATTAAACTACCCTTCTCAAAATTGTTCACAATTCTAATAACCTCAAAATGTTCTGAGTCAGTCAGCATTTGCCAGCTTCACCTCAACTCACAGATTTGAAAGTTGACGTTACATTTTAAAGTGAATTGCCTGTGTTTTTGACTCAAGTGCACCCAGAAACAAAAAAACCTTAGTGGTGGAAGGAGGGAGAAAACCATGGGGAGGGCAATTTTCAAATAAATATATGGGAGTAAAAATAATTGTACCTGCATTAATTGGCTGTCAGAAAATTGCCTTCTTCCAGTTCATCTTAAGTATGCATGCAGTTCCCCAACGCATGTACTTTTAACCACAGTGAAAGGAGGTTTCCCCGGAGGGGCATGTTTAGATTTGGGAAAGTAAAACATAGATTGCATTTTCAAATTTACATTTACTCTCCACAAGAAATGTATTCAGAGAAAAAGCAGGTGCAAATGTCCCTGGGTATTTTGTACTCATGGCAAGTTTCAAAGTGAAAGTAAAAACCTTGGAGATTCTGTTGTTATTTTTTTAATTTAATTTAATTTAAAACATAATGGGGTATTTTTTAAGACCTGCGCGTGGGTGTACATGTGTGGCGTTACCTGGTGCTTGCAAGGGGGTTCACAATTGTGAATCTTGCACGCGCCGAGCCGCGCTGCCTTCCCCCGTTCCCTTCCAGGCCTGCTCCCTTAACTAACCTTCCCACCCCTTCCTCTAACCTTTCCCCCCCACCCTACTCTAACCCCCCCCCCCCCAATTTCTTATCTCACCTTTTGCGCCTGCCTGGAGGCAGGCGCAGGTTGAGCACACCGGCAGCCTGCCGGCACGCAATCCTCCAACACAGAGGTAAATGGCTGCTGTCTTGGAGGCCTCTGGCCCCGCCCCTACCCCGCCCTGCACACTTCCCGCCCCTGGACCGCCCCTTTAGTAAAGCCCCAGGACTTAGATGCGTCCCAGGGCTTTAAGCGCGTCGCCGGGCCTTTATAAAATAGACCCGGCGCGCGTAAGGCGATTTACGCGCGTAGATTTTTTAAAATCTGGCCCAATGCTATTATTATTATTTATAATTCATAAGTCAGTAGACACAAATATGACCCTGGACCCCAAACATGTGACCCTTAGGTCAGTCTGGATCTGATTCTTGACATCTCCCAGAACTGACCCATAACCTCTACCCAACTGATTAATGACTGCTACCTTGTTAAGTAGTAGGGATTGAAAAGGGAGTGCATACCTTTAAGTCATAATGGTGCCAAGCTTTTTTTTTCTTCTATTGAAATTTATGATTTGAAATGATATTAAACTAATTAGATTCGAGATATCATTAATATCATTAACAGCAAATCAAACTCTTTCCACTACCAGGCAGATTGTGATGCACCACAAAACCCTGCCAAAAATACACTCAAAACCTTTACAGGAAATCTGCCGTATCATAACTGAGGTCACAAAAGTTTTCTAACTCAATTTCTTTTTTTGATTTTTTATGAATTGGATCAATACTTACCCTACTTCTATGATACTGACAGGCCCACTCACATTTCCAGTGCATGGTGTTCGTATATAGACTGAAACAGCAAACCCTGCGTCCAGTGAACAGCCCCCTCCCCACCCAACCACCTCTCTGAAAATGCCATACCTGAAAGCTTTTGAGTTGTGGACACCCTGAGATTCGGTGTGAACTGGTGGAGGAGTGTATGAATTCACTTTCTCTCTTCCCATCTCTCCACAACTTCCACAAACATACAGATTTTCTCATGCATATATTCTCTTTCAATCTTCGCCCCTCCAGAGGTGACTGCTACCATTCTCCTCTGCTCTCTCTCTCTCTCTCTTACCCAGCCCCAGGACCAATCCAAGTACTCTGGCTAAAGAACATAAGAATATGCCATACTGGGTCAGACAAAGGGTCCATCAAGCCCAGCATCCCGTTTCCAACAGTGGCCAATCCAGGCCATAAGAACCTGGCAAGTGCCCAAAAACTAAGTCTATTCCATGTTACCGTTGCTAGTAATAGCAAAGGCTATTTTCTAAGTCAACTCAATTAATAGCAGGTAATGGACTTCTCCTCCAAGAACTTATCCAATTCTTTCTTAAACACAGCTATACTAACTGCACTAACCACATCCTCTGGCAACAAATTCCAGAGTTTAATTGTGCATTGCGTGAAAAAGAACTTTCTTCGATTAGTTTTAAATGTGCCACACGCTAACTTCATGGAGTGCCCCCTAGTCTTTCTATTATCCGAAAGAGTAAATAACCGATTCGCATCTACCCATTCTAGACCTCTCATGATTTTAAACACCTCTACCATATCCCCCCTCAGCCGTCTCTTCTCCAAGCTGAAAAGTCCTAACCTCTTTAGTCTTTCCTCATAGGGGAGCTGTTCCATTCCCCTTATCATTTTGGTAGCCCTTCTCTGTACCTTCTCCATCACAATTATATCTTTTTTGAGATGTTGCGACCAGAATTGTACACAGTATTCAAGGTGCGGTCTCACCATGGAGAGATACAGAGGCATTATGACATTTTCCGTTTTATTCACCATTTCCTTTCTAATAATTCCCAACATCCTATTTGCTTTTTTGACTGGTGCAGCACACTGAACCGACAATTTCAATGTGTTATCCACTATGACGCCTAGATCTCTTTCTTGGGTTGTAGCACATAATATGGAACCTAACATTGTGAAACTATAGCATGGGTTATTTTTCCCTATGTGCATCACCTGGCACTTATCCACATTAAATTTCATCTGCCATTTTGGTACCCAATTTTCCAATCTCATAAGATATTCCTGCAATTTATCACAATGTGCTTGTGATTTAACTACTCTGAACAATGTTGTATCATCTGCAGATTTGATTACCCTACTCATCGTATTTCTTTCCAGAACATTTATAAATATATTGAAAAGTAAGGGTCCCAATACAGATCCCTGAGGCACTCCACTGCCCACTCCCTTCCACTGAGAAAATTGTCCATGTAATCCTACTCTCTGTTTCCTGTCTTTTAGCCAGTTTGTAATCCACGAAAGGACATCACCACCTATCCCATGACTTTTTACTTTTCCTAGAAGCCTCTCATGAGGAACTTTGTCAAACGCCTTTTGAAAATCCAAGTACACTACATCTACCGGTTCACATTTATCCACATGTTTATTAACTCCTTCAAAAAGGTGAAGCAGATTTGTGAGGCAAGACTTGCCTTGGGTGAAGTGATTCTGACTTTGTTCCATTAAACCATGTCTTTCTATATGTTCTGTGATTTTAATGTTTAGAACACTTTCCACTATTTTTCCTGGCACTGAAGTCAGGCTAACTGGTCTGTAGTTTCCCGGATCACCCCTGGAGCCCTTTTTAAATATTGGGGTTACATTAGCTATCCTCTAGTCTTCAGGTACAATGGATGATTTTAATGATAATTTACAAATTTTTACTAATAGGTCTGAAATTTCATTTTTTAGTTCCTTCAGAACTGTGGGGTGTATACCATCCGGTCCAGGTGATTTAATACTCTTCAATTTGTCAATCAGGTCCACCACATCTTCTAGGTTCACCGTGATTTGGTTCAGTCCATCTGAATCATTACCCATGAAAACCTTCTCCGGTACGGGTACCTCCCCAACATTCTCTTCAGCAAACACAGAAGCAAACAAATCATTTAATCTTTCCCCGATGGCCTTATCTTCTCTAAGTGCCCCTTTAACTCCTCGATCCTCTAATGGTTCAACTGACTCCCTCACAGGCTTTCTGCTTCAGATATATTTTAAAAGGTTTTTACTGTGAGATTTTGCCTCTACAGCCAACTTCTTCTCAAATTCTCTCTTAGCCTGTCTTATCAATGTCTTACATTTAACTTGCCAACATGTATGCATTATCCTATTTTCTTCTGTTGTATCCTTCTTCCAATTTTTGAATGAAGATCTTTTGGCTAAAATAGCTTCTTTCACCTTCCCTTTTAACTATGCCGGTAATTGTTTTGCCTTCTTTCCACCTTTCTCAATGTGTGGAATACATCTGGACTGTGCTTTTAGGATGGTATTTTTTTTTTAACAATGACCATGCCTCTTGCACACTTTTTACTTTTGTAGCTGTTCCTTTCAGTTTTTTTCTAACAATTTTTCTCCTTTTATCAAAGTTTCCCTTTTGAAGGTTTAGCACGAGAGCCATGGATTTGCTTACTGTCCCCCTTCCAGTCATTAATTCAAATTTGATCATATTATGATCACTATTGCCAAGCGGCCCCACCACTGTTACCTCTCTCACCAAATCCTTTGCTCCACTGAGAATTAGATCTAAAATTACTCCCTCTCTCATCAGTTCCTGAACCAATTGCTCCGTAAAGCTATTATTTATTTCGTCCAGGAACTTTATCTCTCTAGCGTGTCATGATGATACATTTACCCAGTCAATATTGGGGTAATTGAAGTCTCAAACAATGACAAGCGCAGATTCACTTCTTGGATCCAAACAGTTATTTAGTATGAAAAAGTTCAAATGGCAACTCCACTGTCACATTTATTGTATAATTCCAATCGCAGGTAGGGGTCCCCCAACATGGACCCCATGTTTCGTCCACTGGCTGCGTCAGGAGGGACAGCACCATATAATCAATAGTCTGAAAATAAAATTTAAACATTTAACATGAATCCTAAAGAACAAAGGGTACATACCGGCATTAACTTAGATAGGATCAAACATACAACATACCTTAAAGAGATTCAGCATCAAGTTAACAGGGAGTGCAAATACGGTATAACTAAGCCGGCATTTTAAATGCCACATTTTGGCATGAGTGTTGTCAGCCAATCAAAGTCCGAAAATGGGAAGCCAATCAGATCAAGGCAGGTAAGTAAAAGACCTTTGAGGTGAAGAAACTCCACTCCAGCTCACAATAAAGGCCACTAGGGGTCACTGTATCGAGAAGGTAGATCCATTTTTGTTCCCTTTGAATTAACAAATCAGAGTAATTACCGCCCCGCGTCGGGGGACGGACTACATCCAATACAAAGAATTTTAGGTCTGTCAACTGATGAGATTGTTGTATCCAGTGTTCAACCAATGGTTCATTTTCCCTTTGGTTTTTTATATTCGATCTATGCTCTATAATACGGGTTTTAACCATACATTTCGTTATACCCACATATAATTTTCCACATGTACAATAGACCACATATACAACCCCTGTAGTACTACAGTCAGATGAACTTCGAAGTGTGAACATTCTAGAGGTACTGGGATGAATGAATTCCGACATAACCATTGTCAAAGCACATACCGAGCAGTGGCCACATGGCTTGTGGCCACTTACATCGGTAACAGTGGTAGGATTTGATACTGTGTGAACCAACATTCTTTCAAATTTTTACCTCTCCGATATGTGAACCGGAGGGTAGAGTGAAAAAAACGGTCCAAAGACAATGCTGACCAATGCCACTGTATTAGGGTTGAAATGGTCTTACTTTTCACTGAAAATGGCAAAAAACAGTTTATAGATTCCTCCTCGCATGAATTCTTCGGTAAAAATAAAAAAAATCTCTATTAACGTATAAAGCACGCTTGTATGCACGTTTCAGAATTTTGTGAGGGTACCCTCTCAAGGTGAACCTCGTCATCATCTGTTTAGCTTGATGAAATGTATTCCTCCTTAGTGGAACACAAACGGCATAACCTCAGGAACGGACCTGTTGGAATGTTTTGTTTAAGAAAGCGTGAATGACAGCTCTCATATTGTAAAAGGGTGTTTTTGTCTGTGTGCTTACGAAAAATAGTGTTGTTGAAACGATTGTTAGATACAGAGATCAGAATATCTAGAAAGGGGATACAACTGGATTGTATGTCAAAATTGAACTGTAGGTTGTTATCACAGCTGTTCAACCAATCTAAAAATACATAAAATTATACATCCGTCCCTAGCCAGATAAGAAATATATCGTCGATGTATCTTAACCAGATTGGAAGAAATTGTGACCATGCAGATGGGTATATAAATTTCTCTTCAAACATGGCAACGTATAGGCAGGCTAGGCTAGGGGCCATTGTTGCACCCATAGCCGTGCCCTTTATCTGCTGGTAAAATTGTGAGTCAAAAATGAAATAATTTTTTGTTAGGGCTAAATGTGCCAATTCTAGCAGAAAATCCGTAGGAGTCCTAATGGGGCCAGATCTTAATTCCAGCGTGTGTTGGATTACACTTAAGGCTTCTTCCTAAGGGATATTCGAATATAGTGAAACTATATCTAAGGTCACTAAAAACAAGGTACCACTCGGAACTGGAAGTTGTTCCAAAAGAGTAATCAGTTGTGAGGAATCCCTGACATACGATTTAATTTTTGGGACAAAAGGTCTTAAGAAACAATCTACAAATTTAGATAATGGCTCTAAAAGAGAGCCAATTCCCAATACAATGGGACGCCCTGGTGGATTTACAAGAGATTTATGCACCTTTGGGAGAATATAAAATGCTGGTGTAATAGAAAATTCACACAGTAAGAACTGAGCTTCCCGGGTAGTAATAAACTTATGATCTAATGCATCCTGTACCAAAGATTTTATCTGACCCTGAATTAATAATGTAGGATCAGTTGGTAAGGGAAAATAAAATACCCTGTCGCTCAATTGACGCATAATTTCAGATTCATAATCAGTTTTATTCAATATCACAATTCCCCCACCCTTATCAGCTGGTTTTATAACAATTTGAGGATCTTCTGCCAGCGATCTGATGGCTTGCCATTCATCTTTAGACAAATTGAAGAATACATAATTCTTAGAGTGAATGAGATCTTTCACGTCGGTACGTACTAATTTTTCAAAAGCTGTCAAAAGAGGGTCGGGAGCCACATGGGGAACCCATCTTGATTTTGGGTATACTAGAGATTCATCAGGTACTGGTGGAATCTCCGCAAAATAAGACTTCAATTTGAGTGTTCGAAAAAAGCGATAAAGGTGAATCTGAACATTAAAGACATCATACTTAACAGTGGGTACAAAAGAGAGACCTTTTGCCAGTAAATCGTTCTCTGAATTTGATAAAGGACAAGATGATAAATTAAATACTGTATCCTTAATGTGGGTCACTGTTGCCATGGGTCTTGTTGCTGACGGGTGGCGCATGTTGTCCTTTGTTGAAGCTGTTGTGCGGGCGCGGCATGGCTGCGGCCCCGCGGGTTGCGAGAAGTTTGATGAGATTGAGTCCCCTCTAAAAAAGAGGGTGCTGAGGTATAATCCGATGAACAGGGTAACGCTGCATTTGACGGAGGGACAATAGCACGGTCCCTTTGGGATGTGCCAAAGCTTGCTTCTTCTCCTGAAGAGTCGTCCGAGGAGGACTGTGCAAAAGTAACCTTCCTCGGGACGCGGTTTGTAGCCGGTGCCTGCAGCCTGCTACAGCTCTCTACTCTGCCTGCAGTCTCTCACAGCTCCCTGCAGCCAGCCTTACCTCTCTATGCTTCTTCCTGCTTCAGTCTTCGCGGCTGGGAGCCGTTCCAGCGACCTGCCTTCACCCAGCTCCAGTCCAGGGCTGCTCCGCTGCTTCCTTGGGCCCTCCACATGGCAGAGGACGCCACAGCTTCCAGCTCTTCTCTCCAGCTTCCTAGGGCGCGGGCGCTCGCCTCTCTCCTCCTCTTCAAGGGCCAGCCAGGTGTGGCCCCCTGCTGACCCCCTCTGACATACTACGTTGGTGCAGGCCACTGTCCGTGGTCCTGCACAGCTCCTGCTCTCTTCCTAGGCACACGGCCGCGTCTTCCTTCAAGATTTAAAGGGCCAGACACAGGAAGTGTCTTGGCCCCACCTTGGTGACTGTTTCCTGCTCCAGCCCTATAAAGGGCTGCTCTGTCAGTTGTTCCGGGCCTTGCATCATTGTGGAGTCTTCGCTCTGGAGGCTCCTGCCTGCCAGAGCCTTTGTAAGGTCTTCTTGTCTCATGGAGCTCCTCATCGTGCTGTCTTCTCGTCACGCCATGTCATGTCTTCGTGCCTGAGGTCCTTGTCCAGGTGTCTTGCTGTCTTGATCTCCCACGTCCTGATGTTCCTGCCTACGCCTCATCTTCAACGCTCTCGAGCCTTCTGGTCCAGTAGGCCGGGGATCCCTCAGATGCAGTACTTCTGAGTGGACTTGCCTGCTGGTGGACGGTTGTCCTGTGCTCCTGAGCCACCATGTCCCGGATGTTTGTTCCTGTGCTGTCCCGCTCCCGTCGTGGTCTGTGACCAGCATTTCTGGGCTGTGTAGGGCGTGTAATGGGACAGGGTGGTCCGCGACTCAGTCCCATGGGTGGCCTGAGTAGGGTGCCTTGAGAGACAGTGCCAATGTCCATGCCTTGTGTTGCCTATGTGGATCCCAAATGTCTCGTCTGCGATGCCGTCCGCATCGATCCCAAGTGTCTCGTCTGCAATGCCTTCCGCATCGATCCCAAGTGTCTCATCTGCGATGCTGTCTGCATCGATCCTGGTGTCACGCATTCATAGTCCTGGTGTCATGTCTTCAGCCCAAGTGTCTTCATGCCATGTGATGCCGTTGCATCAACCTCAGTGTCTTCGTGTCAAGGCCCGTCTGCCCTCAACCTCAGGCCAGGCCTGCTGCTCCATGCTGCTCGCAGCAGGTCCGAAAGGGCCCGGAATGGTCGGAGGACCATTCACCTTCCAACATCCTTGGATGTTGGCCATGGGAGCTTGCCGGCCCGGCCGAGGGCACGATTGTTCAGCCACGCAGAGCCACCGTCAACCCTTGGCTCTGGTCCGGAAGGTCTGGGTCGAGCTGAGGCCCATGGGCACACGAAAAAAAACGTTCTCAACAGAATGCAAGGCCTTTTGAGGCAGTACTCAACATTTATATGGCAAATATTTGCATGCAATTTAATAATGATTCTCTATTGTTCTAATTTAATTTTGTGCACCTTCTATATTTATGTTTGTTAAAATTTAATATAAATGAAATTTAAAAACATGAAAAACTGGGAACATGAACAAGCCTGAGTGATGTTTTATTTAAGGAAATTTAAAGAATTGAGAACTTTGGTGAGACAAGAATACTGAAAAACTCTAATTGATAATCAGAGATGGGGATGAAATTACTCTCAGTTCAAGGGTACTAGAAATTAACTGAGAAATAAATTCAGATTGGAAAAATGACTAAATACAGTAAAAAATGAGATTAGGGATTCAGAAAGGGAGAGAGGTTAGATTCAACTGCAATACCTAATGTAGAAATCACATCTTTAAGAAGAAAAAGAAAATTTGCAATCACAGGAAAAGTAGTTAGGTTAGAGTTTCTTCTGCTTACTCATATAGAGGTGAATTTTAAATGCCCAGCACATATATCAATAGGGGAATATATGCGCTAGTAGGGCTAGCGCACGCCAACCTAATTTTAAAAGCCACCCAGATACAGGCATTTCTCTTGCTGTGCACACATCTCAAAAGTTTTCAAAAAGTGGTGAGTGTGGGCATGGTCTGGAAAGGGGCAGCATGGGCATTTTGGGGCATGGCCAAGAGATGTGAACATAAATACTTACGCGACCAGGTCCAATGGTACCTAAGTCTACTTCTGCTAGGGAGAAGGTGTAAGTTAAAAAAAAATTACTCATAACTGAGATAATGTAAGAGTCTGAGGGGTAGTGTTTGGAGGCCCTAGCTATTAACTGGCCAAACTGGTGGTCTAACTGGTGAAACTGGCAAAGGTATGGATGCACCCCTTTTAAAATTCCCCAATTCATGTGGTAGAAGCGGAATTTACATGCAAAGGCACACACCCACTTACAATTAGGCACACATATGTGAGCGGTCAGGCTATTTTATAACATGCACGCATATATGCACACAAGTTATAAAATAGCATCATATCTGGGAACATGCAAAAGAGCACCCGCACACTGTTTTGAAAGTTACAGTCATATTCTCAGCTTTCTCAAGATTAATCTTCAGTCTATGAGGGCCAATACAATAATGTGTGAACTAAAACTGTGTGCTGAAATTCACAAGGTGATAGCTAAAGCAAGAAGAATGTTGGGCAGCATAGAGATAGGAATAATCAGTGAGAAAAAGGAGGTGATAATGCCCTTGTACAGGTCCTTGGTGAGGCCTCAACTCAAGTACTGTGTTCAGTTCTGGAGCCTGTATCTCAAAAAAGGTATAGACAGGATGGAGGCTGTCCAAAGAATGGTGACCAAAATGGTATGGGGTCAGTATCAGAAGACTTTTGTAAGGAGAGGCTGAAGGGTCTGAATATGTATGTCCTGGAAGAGAGAAGGTGCAGGGGAGATAGGATTCAGATACCTGAAAGGTTTTAATGATGCACAAATGTCAAATCTTTTTCATTGGAAAGAAACCAGTTGAACTAGAGGTCATGAAATGAAACTCCAGGGAGGGCGACTCAGAACCAATGTCAGGAAATATTTCTTTACAGAGAGGGTGGTGGATGCCTGGAATGCCCTTCTGGACTAGATGGTGAAGACAAAAACAGTGAAAGAATTCAAAGGGGCATGGGATAAACACTGTGGAACCCTAAAAGCCAGAGGATGGAAATAAAGAGTGAATGGTAGCACTTGCTGGTTTGGCGATTGCTACTGTTAGACAGTAACATTCAAAATTTTGCACGAGCGTCTGTATGCGTGCAGTTGCCGGTGCATGCACATGAACATGCTGATTTTATAACATGTGCACGTCAACGCGTGCATGCTATAAAATCTGCTACCTGCGCGCATATGCACTCAAGTGCCTTCTTGCACGTGTAAGTGAAGCAGACTGGGAGGGAACTTCCTAAATCCCCTACCTAACCTGCTTCCCTTTTACCCAACTAGTTCAAACCCCTAAAACCCTGCTAACTACCCTTGCTGCATCAGGATTAAGTGTATACAATGGAGGGTAAAACTGTGTACTCTGCTGCATGTACCTTATTGTATTGGCCTCTATGTGAGCTCAGCCAGAAGGCAATATTGCTTAAACACTGATTTAAAATTACTTATCTCATCAATGTTATAGTAATCAATATATTATTTTTTATTTAGATTTATATTCCACTTTTTGTACTTCAAAGCGGATTACATTCAGATACTGTAAGTATTTCCCCATTACCAGAGGGCTTACAATCTATGAACCGGTAATACGTGCGCCGGGCCTATTTTCAAAAGGGCCAGCCCCGTGGATTGCAAAAAGGGGTGGGGGTGGGGCAGGGCCAGAGGCTCCCAGCACAGTGGCCTGTGCCGGGGATCACATGCCGGCAGTTGGCCGGCGCTTGCAACTTACTTCAGCCCCAGGGCTGAAGTAAGTTTTAGAACAAAAGAAACAATAAAGAAAAGGTAGGGGGAGGTAGAGGAAGGGAAGGTAAGGTGGTGGGGTAGGAACCTTGGGTAAGTCACTTTACCCTCCATTGCATCAGGTACATATATAGGGGTAGATTTTAAGACCTGTGCACGCGCTACCCGGCACACACACATGTACGCCCGATTTTATAAAACGTGCAGGTGCTCGCATGTTATAAAATCGGGGGTTGGTGCGCGCAAGGGGGGTGCACAATTGTGCACCTTGCGCGCGCCAAGCCAGGGCCAGGCCGCGCTGCCTTCCCTTGTTCCCTTCCCCCTAACCTGACCTTCCCACCCCTTCCCCTAACCTTTCCCCCCCCTAGCCCTACTCAACCCCCCCCCCCCCCTGTCCTTTGTCTTACCTTTTGCGCCTGCCAGCAGGCTGCCAACACACAATCCTCCGACACAGCGGCAATGGTCGCTCTGTCGGAGCTCTCTGGCCCCACCCCCACCCCCATCCCGCACCCAGACCACCCCTTTTGTAAATCCCCGGGACTTACACACCTCCTGGGGCTTTACATGCATTGCTGGGCCTTTTTAAAATAGTCCTGGTGCGCGCAGGACCGGATTTACGTGCGTAACCATTTTAAAATCCAGCCCATTCGTTTTTGGCCATTTGTTTTATAGTAAATTTTATTTCGATAATCCTTTTGCTGTTACATAAACAGGGCAGATGAAATATTATACAATCATAAATATATGAAAAGACCTAAGTTTACGATTTATAATTAAAACTAGACTAAGCAATCGACATAAATGTAAAATGTGAAAACTTAAATATCATGCAAACAGTAGCTAATCAGCTGGTGGTTTGTCATATTTGAATTCAGCACATCAACATCAATAATAAAAGGTACATTTTATCACTGAAGCAGACAACTTCTAAAAATTTGTATACTACTCTAATAGAAAACTCAACTGCTTTAAACAGACATTTGGACTCATTATCAGTATGATTTAAAATTTTATTTAAGTACTTTTTTGACATGAAGGTAGGTGCTAGTTGGCCCACATGGGCCATGGGATGGTAAGCAGGCGTTCACTGAGCAGCTGGCACCTGCTGAACCTGGCTATGTCTCACGCACTTTCATAAATTTCTAATTAATAGTAATAACTGGTATCTATTTGCCTTACTGTTTACCAATATCATGCATCCAGACTGGTTGCTATTCTAATTCATTTCTGAAAGGAGCTAAGCAATTCAGTTATGTGAGACAAGGCAAGCCCAACCAGGCTGAATTGTCAGCCAACATTTTCCTCTGAGTAGGGGGTATGGGACTGCTGTGTGTGCCCCTTTAAGAACAGTGCTGAGGGTTTCAAATACATCCTGTCTGATGTCAGGAAGGGCATGTCCACAGGGAATCCTGTATGGTCTCCTAATTGGTTGCCCATCATATAGCAATGTGTGCTCCTCATACAGTCAAAGAAAGAGAAATAAGACCGAGTAGAAAAGGAAAAGAGTGAAAAAGAAGCTACCATTCAAAAGGACAAACACAAGAAAACCAGGCTAAGACTAAAAAATATTGAAGGAAATAGTGCACAGCTTTTGGAAATACCATAGGTGATCTGCCAGTCATTATTACAGACTTTAAAGAGAAAACAAAGTCACTACTTACTTCAAGTGCTGCATCTGTGGATCAACATGGTTAGAGTGGCTCTAGCTCTGATAATATGGAGAGAGGAGAGCCCAGTTTATTGTCTCTTCTAAACATGAAAATATACATCTTCTGCCAACATTACCACGTATTCATGACATATGAATAACTGGTATGTCTATTAGACCATAATTATGCAATAAACATCACATTTACAGACTTGTGTTAAGTTAGATCAAGTGTAGCATTAGAGTTAATACAGTTGGCAAGGATATAAAAGACATTTCCAGACTTTAATGTGCCATGAAAATGTAGTTGATTGTGGATTATGCAGTGTTATTCATAAGACCATTTTCACTTTTAGTTTAATGAATTCTAACAGATAAATCTTGGATTCTCTATTATTGGCATCTACTGAGTTTAAAATTTTTATGACATAGTTCAAGCTGCCTAAATATGCACTTGAGAATTGTGAAAGAAATACTTATATGTATACATATCTAATGTAAACCACCCTGCCAGGGGAAGCCTTGTCCAGATCGGTGTCTGTTTGGGCCAAGGGTATGTAAGGCAGACTCTTACAATAGAGCTGGTAGGGCACACTCTCAGAAGCCCTCTCTCTAACTGGGTGCTGCAAGTAAGGGGACTGTACCCTACACAATATCATCTCACAGGTAGGGAGTGAGAGCAGGGATAAAGGAGGGAAGGGGGTTAGGGGGGAGAGGTACTGCATGAATGGATTTCTTCTGCTAAACAGTAGAGATGTGCATTTGTTTTTCACAAATTAACATGCACTAAATAAAATATCGGGATCCACGAAAAAAAAAAAAAAAAAAAAAAGAACCGCAGGAAAAATTAAATTTCCCATGGGGGGGGCCCGAAAATGAAGCCCGAACCAATAGGGCTTAACAATGCACATCTCTATATACAGTAAACAAGATTTATAAGTAAGAACAGTAATAAAACACAAATGATCATAAACAATGGTGATAACAATAATAAGTAACCTTTCATCGGGACAGATCCTTTGCTTGGCCCCCACATAGGGCCAGTTGGAGGTATTAGGTGGAATAGGTGGCCGCCTAGGTCACTGTAAGTGGGTGAATCACTATAGTTCGACGTGAGGGCAGCTTTTTTTTTTTTTTTTAAATCGAAGGAGTCGAGAGGCATTTATGAAAGTGAAGGAGTCGTGAATGTCAGCGAGGTCTTGGAATGGAGCTCTGGCGACACGGATAGTGTGAATCTCAGCAAGAGAGAGAGAGATTATGTGATGGGTTGATGACATCACTGCCTAAGGTGGCAGGACAGTTTTGCCCCGGCACTGCACCCAGGGGCACATAGAACAAAAAATGTAGAGACGGACCCTTTCTGTATAACTCCTCTGAGTCTCTATGCCACTCCTTTCCCTTATCGGATAGCTTTAACCCATTATGTCCCAGTGTCCAATTCAGAGGTCAGCTTCTTAAAAACTTTGGGTCATAATGGGTTAACATGAGGCCACAAGTTCCAATTTGTGGGGACCAACAATAGTTCTTATACCTAGATCTTTTCCTTTGCAATTCATGTCTTGTTTCTATTCTTATTTCACAGCATCTATAATTATACAGTTTCAGCATCTAATAAATGCACAGTAGAGACCTGGTGGTTTCCAACTTCTTTACTGATAGTTTGGTCAGATGATCTAATAATATTTACATGTTCACATTTGATTGATTAGCAGCAATAAATATTAAGACAGCATATAGAAAGTATAAAATTGAGATTCCACTTCTTCTAGCAAAGTTTCTACTTCTCATGAAAGCTTTATATTTACACAGAAAACACACAGGGGTTGATTTTAAAACAAGCGCGTGTGCATCCATGTGCACGCAGTTCCTGGCACACACACATGGATGCGGCAATATTATAACATGCATGCGTTGCCGTGTGCATGTTATAAAGTACGGTTCCCGCACACACATGCGCGCCTGATTTTTGCACCTCGTGCTTGCAGAGGAGGAATTGTTGTAAACACCATGTGGCGGCGTGTGTAGGCCTACCCTAGTTCCCTCCCAGTCCGCTCCTTAAATCCAAACTTTCCTATCCCCCTACCTAGCCTTCCTCCCTTTTCCCCTCTCCTCCCCAACCCATAAACCTTACCTACCTAGCCTAGATTTTTTCATTTAACAATGGAGCAGGAGTAAGTTGTACATGCCGGCCTGCTGCTGGCGCATTTCCCCCGGGCAGTGCCTGCCCCCCCCCCCCCCACCTTGCCCAGACCCCACCCCGGCCTGCCCATTTTTGATCTGCCAGAACTTCTGCGCGTACCGACAGATACGTGCATGGCCGGCAATTTTTAAAATGCGCTCGGCACGCGCTCAGCCCAACCACGTGTGTATCTGCCAGGGTTTGCGCATGTTGGCGTTTGGAAATTCGGGCAACCGCGTGCTGCCTCTGGCTGCCACTGCTTTCTGCAACACAGCTTTTACAGTCTCAGTCACTGCTTTGACAAGCACAGCAGCCAGGTAAGTTTTAATTTAATGTTCTTTTTTATTTTTATATTTCACCCTCTGGCTACACTAAGATCAATGTAATCAACCATTGCTGCAGCTACATTTTCATAATGGTAATCTTCTTAAATACACCTGCTACTACTTGGTGTAGTTAAACAGAAAAAAATTAATATTTGTAGAGTAGGATAAACCTTTGCCAACATGTTTTTCAACATATTTTATTAATGTTGGATTATGTTGCCGGTTGAAATAATTTTGTCACATTTAAAGCATACATGTACATAGTAAGCGTGTGCAGAGGATTCATTTTTTCTGTTTTGCTTTAAAATGAATTTTAAAATTTGCAAAAGAAAAAAAAATGAAATAAAAAAGAAAAACAGCAGGTCCTATCGGAAGGTAAAAAGCACTGATTCCCTCCCCCCCCCCCACCCCCGCCCCGTCGAAGCCCTGTTGCCATAATTTTCTTTTAAGTAGCGTGCAGGAGCAATCCCTGTATGGAAGAAATAATAATGCTGACGGCTTCAGTCTGTGGGCACCTCTGGGAGAGCAGGTCTGATCAGGGATTGCTTCTGCCTGTGAAGAGGAAGGGAACTGTGATGAGAGGGCTTTCGGGTGCAGAGGGACATTGGAAGGGTGCCTGGAAGGGCTTTTTTTTGTATTGTAATATTAAATGAAAGAACAACTTTGCTTTTCTTTTACAAATTGAAACAAAACAGAACGTTCTTCTTTTCAAATGCACATCCCTTTTACACACACCTACCCACTTCTATGTGAGCTAGCAAATAAGATAACATCTAAATCATTGGCAATGCTGCCAAACTGTACAGTCATTTTTACACTTCTGCCTGTGTTATAAAAGTTGAATTCAATGTGAAAATGTTTGGCAAAGGCAAAAGTACACTTCAAAATCTTGCTAAAGTCTGAAAAAGCTCCTGAAATAATCCAATATTTAATGCTCTTTTTTTTATTTCTGCTATCTCTCTGGAAAGTTCTTTTAAGCACATATATTTGTACTGACCTTACAGTTTCATTTCTACAAATATGTGAAGTATTGCACAGGAGCGTGAGAGAACTAGTAATTACCTCTTGCTGTTAACACTGATCATTTTAATTGTCCTTATGAAAAATACTAGAACAAAATTCACATGAATTAGGTGTAAGCATTTTCAGGCATACAGCATATGGTGAACATTTATACAGTTACCCATATCTTAATGCAGATCATATTTATTTCTGCACACGATGCTATAAAATTAACAATAAAATTGGTTATGAATACAAAAAAAAAATAAAAATTAAGTAATCTTTTTTAGCTCCTTGAATTTTAAAATGACATAAAATAACAGTGACATAAGCAGTTTCATTTACTTTTGTTTCCATCTGAAACAAAACAAAACCGATTATTTTTTTTGTTATATGTCATTTAGTTCTCCATTGAAACCTACGGGGAGCCTAAAGCAATGCATGTTTTGCTATTTTTGACTGAACCAGCTGGGCGATGGGGAAGGAGCCAGGATCAATATCTAGGAGGCATTTTTCAACCAGCAAAGTCTGACTTTTCTGTTCGTTTTAGTTTTCTCCTTCCACGGAAACAGCATATAAGGGCCTCCCTGGCTAGTTTTGTCCGTGGTGAGTTAGAGACCATATATAGTGTCTAGCTTCCTAAACTGTCTCAATCAGAGAAAATAAAGTTATAGAAAGTAACCTCAGAACAGTTAGTATGTGTGCAAATCTTATTTTCACTGGTTCCTCTTATATTTTTGCCTTGTATCTGTGTGGCAGACCAATGCCAGCACAGTCAACAATGTTTTCCAGGCAAAGCTAATGGTGTGTGATACTGTGCTGCATAAGAAGCATTGAAGCCTTAGCAGTATACACTGTAAGTGCACTCAGTGATGTTAGAAAACCTTATGCCCCCCCCGCCCCCCCAGTGTTATCCTTCTTAAGGCAACAGACAGAAAAGTCTGCTAGAACAACAAGCGCAGTGGGACTGGAGTAGACAGTGGCAGCTGTGAAGGCACTCTACCAGCAGCAGTCCCCAAGCTAAGATCAAGTATAATTTCTTTTAAAGAGGAAAGACAATAAAACTTTATAGGAATGAAGTTTGGAGGATTGGAGAGTAACTAGTAGCAGATTATAATGGTTTCTGTGCCACATCATTAGAACATAATTGCCATATTGGGTCATACCGAGCGTTCATCAAGCCTAGTATCTTGTTTCCAGCAGTGGCCAATCCAGGTGACAAGCACCTGGCAGGATCCCAAACAGAAGATAGACTCTATGCTGTTAATATCCAGAGATAAGTAGTGGTTTTTCCTAAGTCTATTTAATAAGTCTGGTTAATAATAGTTTATGGGCTTCTCCTCTAAGAACTTCTCCAAATAGTTTATGGGCTTCTCCTCTAAAAACATGTCCAAATCTTTTTTAAACCCATGTACTCTAGTTGCATTTACCACATCCTCTAGCAATGAATTCCAGAGTTTAATTGTGCATTGAGTGGAAAAAAGGTTAAGTCTATCTCCCAGCTTCATCCTCTGGTCCCTTCCCTCACAGAAATCATTAGCAAGCAGCCCCTATGGCTGATCCCCCTCCATAGCAAGCCAGCATGGAGCAGATGGAATAGTGTTCCACATCACTATGCCAGAAAAAAAGACAAGTAGCATTCAAGTAGCATACAAGCTGGCCACAAAGTCCCCTGCATGACTACATTTGGTAGGCATGTCATACCCACCCTGTACACTCAGGGCCAGATTTTCTAACCTATGCGCGGGCGTAGATTTGTGCGCACAACCCAGTACATACAGATCTATGCCCGATTTTATAACATGCACGTGCAGCCGTGCGCATGTTATAAAATCCAGGGTCGGTATGCACAAGGGGGTGCACACTTGTGCACCTTGCGCATGCCGAGCCCTAGGGGAGCCCCGATGGCTTTCCCCGTTCCCTCCGAGGCCGCTCCAAAATCGGAGCGGCCTCGGAAGGAACTTTCCTTTCGCCCCCCCGCACCTTCTCCTCCTTTCCCCTATTTAACCCACCCCCCAGCCCTACCTAAATCCCTCCCCTACCTTTATTATTTAAGTTGTGACTGCCTTTGGGCAGTCTTAGGGTGCGCGTGCCGGCCAAGTATGATACTGAATTGACTCTCGGGCAGATATCAAAGGAACTCTAGTCAATGACAATGGCCTCTGACATAGCAGAGCATCCTTCCTGGTCTACAGTTGCCCTTTAATGTCTTCTTTTAGTTTATCCCACAGCATTTCGACTTGTCCTATCTTACCTCATCCAGTTACTGCTCCTTAAGGAAACATATATAGTGCCAATGCTCTTTCTATTCCATATTAAAGTGTCTTATAATTATATCCAGTCATATCTATTTGAGACTGCCAGTATACCCAACTTAGCCTCTTCCATGGCAATCTCTATATCTGGAACTTCATTTCTCATACTATGAGCATTATTGTGAATAGCTTTTCAGATGTTGCCATTTTCTCCCATTTCACTATGGGGCGGATTTTCAGAGCCCTGCTCGCCTAAATCCAACTAAATCCGGGCGGATTTAGGCGAGCAGGGCCCTGCGCGCCGGTGCGCCTATGTTCAATAGGCCTACCGGCGCACGTAGACCCCGGGACTCGTGTAAGTCCCGGGGTTTGGCGAGGGGGCGTGTCGGGGGGCGGGCCCGGTCGGCACGGCGTTTTGGGGGCGTGTCGGCAGCGTTTTGGGGGCGGGCGCGGGGGCATGGTTACGGCCCGGGGTGGTCCGGGGGTGTGGCCGCACCCTCTGTACCCGCCCCCAGGTCACGTCCCGGCACGCTAGCGGCCCGTTGGCGCGCGGGGATTTACGTCTCCCTCCGGGAGGCGTAAATCCCCCGACAAAGGTAAGGGGGGGTTTAGACAGGGCCGGGCGTTTGGGTTAGGTAGGGGAAGGGAGGGGAAGGTGAGGGGAGGGCAAAAGAAAGTTCCCTCCGAGGCCGCTCCGATTTCGGAGCGGCCTCGGAGGGAACGGAGGTAGGCTGCGCGGCTCGGCACGCGCCGGCTATACAGAATCGACAGCCTTGCGCGCGCCGATCCAGGATTTTAGCGGATACGCGCGGCTATGCGCGTATCTACTAAAATCCCACGTACTTTTGCTTGCGCCTGATGCGCCAGCAAAAGTACGCCAATTCGCGCGGTTTGAAAATCTACCCCTATGTGTTTAAAGATTTAATGTCCTAAGAATTTTACTTACCTTAGGTATTTGTCCATCCATCCTCAATCATCCTAGTTTAAAGCTCTCTTCAGTAGGTTTGCCAGTCTATTTTGGAAGATGCTATGCTCTTCTTTGACAGGTAGACCTCCATCATTGTTCATCAGTTCTTGGAACATCAACCCATGGACCATGAAGCTAAATTTGCTCTCACTGACAATATCTATGCAAGCATTCATCTCAAGAATAAGAACTTCTCTGCCAGGGAATTAATCCTTGACTGGGAAGACTCAGGGGAATACCACCTGTGCACCTATCTGCTTCACCCTCTCTCTCAAAACCATTTATCACTTTTGACGGGTTCTGTGTGGCACCTAGTAGTATCATTTGTGCCAATGTAAATGAGCAGCATCTGATAGTAGTCAGTAGGCTTGATGATTCTCGCAATCTCTACATAATGGGGCGGATTTTAAGAGCCCTGCTCGCCTAAATCCGCCTAAATCCGGGCGGATTTAGGCGAGCAGGGCCCTGCGTGCCGGTGCGCCTATTTTACATAGGCCTACCGGCGCGCGCAGAGCCCAGGGACTCGCGTAAGTCCCGGGGTTTTCTGAGGGGGGCGGGCCCGATCCGCGCGGCGTTTTCGGGGCGTGTTGGGAGCGTTTCGGGGGCGGGCCCGGGGGCGTGGCCGTGCCCTCCGGACCTGCCCCCAGGTCGCGTCCCGGCGCGCTAGCGGCCTGCTGGCGCGCGGGGATTTACGTCTCCCTCCGGGAGGCGTAAATCCCCCGACAAAGGTAAGGGGGGGTTTAGACAGGGCCGGGCGGGTGGGTTAGGTAGGGGAAGGGAGGGGAAGGTGAGGGGAGGGAACGGGGGTAGGCTGCGTGGCTTGGCGCGCGCCGGCTATACGGAATCGATAGCCTTGTGCACGCTGATCCAGGATTTTAGCGGCTACGCGCGTATCTACTAAAATCCCGCGTACTTTTGCTGGCACCTGATGCGCCAGCAAAAGTACGCCAAATCGCACGGTTTGAAAATCTACCCCAATGTCTCTGATCTTGGCACATGGCAAACCAAACACCTCCTTGTACAACATGTCTGGTCAGCAGATAATTGCCTCCATACCAATTCCCCTCAGAAGTGAGTCACCAACAATCACTACTCTTTGCTTTCTATGTGCAAAGGTTGCTGAGCCTGCAGCATTGATGTTTATGATTTCCAGTTCTTCATTTCCTGGGATGGTTTGTCCTCCTCTGGTTCCTCCTATTCATGGGATAGTTTTTTCTCCTTCACTTCCATCTCTGTATGCTGATTCTCTAGCTCAGTGGAAGTTGGAGACAGCATGTAGGATCAAGTATCTGTGCATCTATTTAAAGTTGGTACCATTCCATGATACTCCAAAGTATACTTGTTTAGATCTTTAAATCTGTCCTCATATATTTTAATATGAAGACCACTGACCATTTTAGTATGCTCCCTCTGGACCAACTTTATTTGATTTATATCCTTTTGAAGTTCTGGTCTCTATAACTGTACACACAGTACTCCAAATGCTGTCACACCAAAGATTTATACAGAAATATCCTCTTTTCTACTGGCTATTCCTTTCCTTTTACACCAAAGGTCTGGAAAAAGGACACCTACCTACCCAGTATAATACCTGTATCATCAGTCAGATGCAAATTCACACATCTGGATAATGGACTTGAATTTATGAGTATTAATCAGTATACTTTTATTTAACACCCAGACATAGTCTTATCTGAATCTTTTCAGCCTCTCACCCCATGAGAAACATCTACAGTTCTGACACACACTGCTGACCTTTTCTCATTGTCTGGGCCATAAGCGAGAGCTTCCCCCTATAAAAAAGAGTCCCCCCAGGGATTAAGAGTCAGCATGGGATGGAATAGTTAGCTGGAGCAGCCCCTGAAGAAATAAATTAGTTGTGCCCTTAGGAGCGACAATCCTCAAGGAAAGGGGTTACATATATTTAAAGATGTAGTATGAAATATGCCAGAGAAATGGGGCTTCCTAGGGATCCAGCAATGATCTGCAAGTATGTCTTTAGGCTAGTGTCCTCACAGATTGCAGGTATTACCAGAAGTGAGCTACAGAGTACAGGTACCACACCATAGGTGCTGTACATTTTCATGAACTAGACTGAGTTTAGCAGTGGACTTTCATTGGGCCATATAGTTTGAGGACATAGTTTCAATTAGTAGCAAAATATCTGTTGAGAATTAAATATGAGATACTTGGCTAGTCTGGGGAATTGAAAATTTTTTGCCTGACTGATATTCATTGTAATGTACCCACATTAGGGATGTTCTTTCCTTTCATTTTGTTTGGAAAACAAAAATTAAAAAAAAGTTTTTTATTTTCACTTCAATTTTCACTAAGTAACCATTAGCTCTAGCACAGGCCCCCACCATCCTTTCCTGTCCTCTGCCAAAACAGAACACCATTACAAAATTTGAAAGCGCAAAACCCCTCCAGGAGGCCTAACCTATACCACACTCAATTGGATGCATTTTACCTCTTTATTTAAACTGCTGTACAACAAAATGGTGGCTTCCATTGAGGAGGGAGATTACAGAGATAATTAAGTCTGGTGTGTCCCCAGCAGATGCCATCATTGTAAGGAAGAAAGATGAGGATGACACGTTGGAGGCTTTGGTTCTAGGGATGTGAATCGTGTCCTCGATCGTCTTAACGATCGATTTCGGCTGGGAGGGGGAGGGAATCGTATTGTTGCCGTTTGGGGGGGTAAAATATCGTGAAAAATCGTGAAAAATCTAAAAATCTAAAAATCGCAAAACCGGCACATTAAAACCCCCTAAAACCCACCCCCGACCCTTTAAATTAAATCCCCCACCCTCCCGAACCCCCCCCCCCCCAAATGAGTTAAATAACCTGCGGGTCCAGCAGCGGTCCGGAACGGCAGCGGTCCGGAACGGGCTCCTGCTCCTGAATCTTGTTGTCTTCAGCCAGCGCCATTTTCCAAAATGGCGCCGAAAAATGGCGGCGGCCATAGACGAACACGATTGGACGGCAGGAGGTCCTTCCGGACCCCCGCTGGACTTTTGGCAAGTCTCGTGGGGGTCAGGAGGCCCCCCACAAGCTGGCCAAAAGTTCCTGGAGGTCCAGCGGGGGTCAGGGAGCGATTTCCCGCCGCGAATCGTTTTCGTACGGAAAATGGCGCCGGCAGGAGATCGACTGCAGGAGGTCGTTCAGCGAGGGTTCCGGCGCCTCGCTGAACGACCTCCTGCAGTCGATCTCCTGCCGGCGCCATTTTCCGTACGAAAACGATTCGCGGCGGGAAATCGCTCCCTGACCCCCGCTGGACCTCCAGGAACTTTTGGCCAGCTTGTGGGGGGCCTCCTGACCCCCACGAGACTTGCCAAAAGTCCAGCGGGGGTCTGGAAGGACCTCCTGCCGTCCAATCGTGTTCGTCTATGGCCGCCGCCATTTTTCGGCGCCATTTTGGAAAATGGCGCCGGCTGAAGACAACAAGATTCAGGAGCAGGAGCCCGTTCCGGACCGCTGCCGTTCCGGACCGCCGCTGGACCCGCAGGTTATTTAACTCATTTGGGGGGGGGTTCGGGAGGGTGGGGGATTTAATTTAAAGGGTCGGGGGTGGGTTTTAGGGGGTTTTAGTGTGCCGGCTCACGATTCTAACGATTTATAACGATAAATCGTTAGAATCTCTATTGTATTGTGTTCCATAACGGTTTAAGACGATATTAAAATTATCGGACGATAATTTTAATCGTCCTAAAACGATTCACATCCCTATTTGGTTCTGTCTTCCGGGCCTGGATCATGGCCAGGTGTAATTCTGTGCTCGTGTATTTCCAAGAAAGTCCTTGACAAGGTTTTTGAATGACAACCTAGCATTCTTTTGGAGTTCTGACATTGTCCCAATGAAATGTTCATCTTTAATGAGCTGCCGAATCTGTGGACCATCAAACACACCGCTAAGATAGGGCACTTTGAGATAAACAGCCTATTACCATAAAACACGCCCCTTTTCCTATTGCATGCGATATTTAGTGCATTTTGATAAATCCAGGCCTAAGATAGGCTGTAGAGAAAAAACTTGACATGATAGAAGAAAACTGCAGTTTTGAAATCAGCTGAAAAATCAAACTCAACAGGAATTATGTTAAAAATTGTTCCCCAGTGTAATTGGAGCCAGGTAAAATAATGCACATTAATGCATATCACAGGTTAGTAAATAGACCTCTTAATGAGCTATTCACTAAAACATGTAAAGTCTTTGCTGAACAGCATACAAAAAGTTATCACACATCTTTTTTAATTTATTTACCTACTGCCAATAACACATCTGCATCATTGATCATGGTAAAGCCACACCAAACCTCTACCATACCAGATGGGCCCTCTGCAGCCAGATTCCCCTCCCCCTATCGCAATTAAAAGGCCCACTGTGCCTCAGGTGGCCTTCCTCATATGTGCTCTACCTCCCTTAGATGGTATTTCCTCAGAGTTGAAAAAGGGCTCAGAATGCTGATGTCCCCTTCCCAACTCACTCTGGTATACTCACATTCAATGCCATAGGAAGTGTTCCAGAGGCAGGAGGGATCTCTATTCCCTCCTGCCCCATTTACTCATGTTGAAAATAGCACCAGTTGACCTAATGCTCTCCTTGGCCCCTCAAATGTGCATTGCAAAGGCAAGCATAAGGTAAACTGGTAGCAATTTCAGCACTGGAGCAAATGGTGCAAGAAGGAGTGGGGCTTCATTCCTGTTCCAACAAACTTTCTGTGGTATTTGATTGGTTAAGCAAAGATGGAGGACTTGACAGTAAATTGGGTGGGGTATACTAAGGCTCAGAGCCATTTGTCAGGTCTCAAATATGGTTGACACCAATGGCAGATGGTGTGGAGTTTGGCAATGAGTTACTCAGCCCACAGCAGACCATTTATTCACCTAGGTGGGAGGAATCAGTTTGTGGAGGGCTAACTTATATAAATGGCTACTTGTGAATATTGAGGTCAGACTAGGTCATATTTGGGACATTGAGACATTTTTAGCTCATATTGAGAATTTGAAGGATCACGTCTTTTGTTTTTGGACACTACTGTGTAATTTTTTTTATTAAAAATATTATTGAACTGGAGTAAATGATTGATCCATCAGGGCACTACTGGCAGTGAATCAGCTAAGCTCATAGTGGTTCTGACACATCTTGTTTTCTACAAATAAAAAGTAAAGTGCTTTCTAGAGTAGCTAAAATATTCTTCGACATTTCTACCTTACTGTGCAACCTTTTTGATTATTATAGGTAATTTTATAATAACCCACATAGGGTAAAGTACCTGCAAACATTAGCCCAGATTTTGAAAGCAGATTTATGTGCATAAGTCTGCTTTGAAAATTCATGGGCTGTCCTGGTATATAAATAAATATGTTCATAAAGTTATATGTACTTCCCAGCAGGTATAAACTTCTGCATGTACATTCATACATGCATTTTTGAAAATTGAAAACATGTATGTAAATGCTTTACCTGCCATGGCTCCACCAACCTTCACATCACTGAATGTCTCTTCCTAGGCTTTCATATGCACTTTTACATGCACACAACCTAACTGATTTTCAAAGTGACACATAAAATATGATGCTATGTGGTAAGTAACTTTGAAATCTAATTTTTTAACTTGAATTGTATTAAATAGGCTCCCTAATGCTCCAAAGATATCTCCTAGCTGTCAACCATATGAGCTTGACCATCTGCAGGAGATCAATTATTTTCCTTCTGTCCTTTGCTGGTCACCTCAATCAATTTAACTTATTGCCCTTGCATTGACACTTGCCACCTCCCCTCAAGTATATCTGAGAATGCACCTAATCCCTGACGCCCCTGCATGTGGATTAATTTAGCCTTGTTTTGTTTTGTTTTTTTGGAAACTTGATACAGTCATACTGTCATTCTATGGAAGTTAGCTTTGTTATCTCCTCTATTGGCCTTCTTTTATATTGGGGAGATAACTATAGGTTTTCATACCTAATCAATATCCAGATTCACATTTTCTTTTTTCTATCTTACCCCACTGCCCCCATGCCTGCTCGTACCACTATCATCTGTATCTGTATGAAACAATCTTAAATTTTATCATTGTTTTAGTTCCTACTACCTCTGGTGATAGGCTATTCCTAGTATCTATACCTAGTTACTTAGAACTCTTAAGTTTGTTCTACAAAAACAAACAATTCTAATATTATACTGTGAGGAAGACTACATACCCATGAGCAGGAACTATCCCAACTAACAAGAAGAAAAAAAAAGCCAGGGGTACTGATAAAACTATTCAAAAAATAAGAAATAGAAAAATGGGTGTCCCTGACACAGAACTAGGAGAGATGGAGGGGCACAAATCTTCACAAGTCAGTTCTGCCATACTGAGCAAAATAAATAAAAAGAGAAAGTGGCAACAGAAGCTCAGCAACAAATCATGCAATAGCTCATATGACAACAAGTAGGCTAATCCATGATAACTCCTGGTACTTAGAAGCCAGCAGGACCCCCAGGTGCATCAGCATTATTGAGAGTGTGCTAAACAAACTGAGGCCTGAAGATAATATCAAAGATTTTGGTGAATTCTGAGTATATGACTGAAGCCTCCACTTGTCTACAAAGTTAGTGGGCTATAAGGCTAGCCTAGGAACTGATGGGAAAACCCCAAGCCACCTAAAACATCTTATCTGAGGAAGTGGACAATGATTTTAACAAAATCAAAGAAGTAATATTAGATAATTTCAATTTATTCCAAAAATCTAAAGGTAGAAACTGTGGTCACTGTGTTTCAGTCCAATGACCAGACCTTGGACTCTAGTACAACAACTAAAGGGCATATGTTAGTGATGGTTACAACTGACCAGGCAGACAGGAGAATCCAGAGCTCAACATATACTACTAGAACTTTCATAAAAATCCTACTAGAGGGAATGCAATAATAAGCCTGTCAACAATATGTCCTATCACGGCAGAGGCAGTAAGACTGATGGAGAGGTTCATAGATTGAGAAACCACTAATCTTCTACAGATCTCCTAGCTAGAAGGAGGACCATGACATAGTCACAAATAAAGGTAGGTCGCTCAGACTCCAAATTAATTGGTAACCAACAGAAACATTCTTAGAGTTACTAGATCAAGAAAGTTTGCCTCAGACAGTGGCAAAGTCATGAGAGACTAGTTTCTCCTGTGACCGAGAAAGGACATTGGACATTAGAGATGTGCAATCATTTAAAACAAAAGTGCAAAATGTGACAAATAAGGCTAATTCATTTCATTTGGGGGGGGGGTCTGAACTGAATCAGAGCCCCCCCGAATGAAACAAACTTTATCTGTGCATTTTGTTTTAAACTAATGCATGGGGCCTAGACCTAGGCCGGAAGCTGGGGCCTTGCCTAGGGCATAGGCTGAGGCCAAAAGCAGCAGCTGCAGCCTATGCCTGAGCATGACACTGATGCCTCGGCCTAGGACCGAAGCTGGGACCTTGCCTAGGGCCTACACCGAAGCCCAAAACAGGGACTATAGAATAGTCCCAATCATTAAGTCTCAGCAGAAGCATGGGCTGATGGCAGGGCGTTCGTCAAGACCCCCCCAAATTATTTTTTTTAATATTAAACATGTTTATTGGTTTTCCCACTAGAGAGACCATAAACAATACTACTTATGCAAAGCAGTGAAATAAACAGGTCAACGGGTACAGTCTGTTGAATAAATGAAAAAGAAATTTTGAAAACAATTTGTAATAAGACAATACATTAGTTTGTATTAGTTAGTAAGCAGATGAAATGAATCTCTTTGATGCTTTAATCCCACTCTCTCCCCATGTTCCCAGGCTTTCTATGGTAGAAATTGTAGACAGGTATGGGTGTTCAAATGTTGCCCTCCAAAGCGGACCCTGGACCTTGTTGGTATGTCTTATTTAATTTTTGTTAATGTTTCTATGCTCTAATTCTCTTTTGTATTATAGAATGGACCCGAGGTTTGCCATTCACTACATGTACCTGTCTATGAAAATGTTTGAAAAAATATAACCTATCTGATCCGTTGGGTAACTCATGAAGGCCGAATCCTGACATCAGGACCTAGGCCCAGACATAGGCCTGATGCTACGACCTGACCCGAAGGCTTGGTTCCAATGATTGGGCCTCAGCCTAGGCCAGAGCCTGAGCCCAGGCATGACAACACGACCCAACCTGAAGGCCGGGTCCCAGGACAGGGCCTAGGTTTAGACCCAGGCCTGATGACATGACCCAACCTGGAGGCTCGGTTCCAACAACGAGGCCTCAGCTTAGACCCAGGACCGATGCCACGACCTGACCTAGAGGCTGGGTCTTGATTCCTTTGCCTCGGCCTAGACTGGAGACTGAGCCCAGGCCCAACACAATGACCTGATGCAGATGCGGGCTCCCTGTGCTGAGGCCTAGGCCCAGACCCAAGCACAACGCTGAAACATGATCCGAATACCAGGACCTTGGCAATGAGGGTGGATGCCAATGCCTGGGCCTTAGCCCAGGCATTGGATCCCAGGCCTAGGAGCTCCTCTTAGGATCCTCTTCTTTCTTTGGCTCTTCAACACCAAATGATGGCATCTGCTGGGGTCGTGTCAGAGTTAATTAACTCCAGCACATTCACTCTAGCAGATGATACCATTTTGATGTACAGCGTTGTACAGCATTGCTGTGCATCAAAATAGAGCTATCCTCTGGAGTGAATGTACTGGAGATAACTCCGGCATGACTCCAGTGGACACCATCATTTGGCGAAAAGCCGAAGAAAGAAGATCCAAATAGGAGCTCCCAGGCCTCGGTTCCAAAGCCTGGGCCTGACCCTTTGCTGAGGCACAGAGATCGGGACTCGGCCTGCAGGCCACAGTCTCAGACCTGGGTCTAGGCTCCAGTCTAGGCTAAGGCGTAAGCCTTGATTAGGCTGAAGCCATAATGATCTATTGTGGCTTCAGCCTATGCAAGTCCAAGGCTTCAGCCTAGTCCTTGCCAGCGGATCCCCACCGAACTGCGTAATTGGGGGCCAGGGGGATCATGGCCACAGTATTTTTCCAGGAGTGTGAGAGGAGGTTTCACTTTTGTCTTTTGGAGGTTTTTTTATTGCATGATTTTTTTTTTTTTTTTACATGAATGAAGCGAAATTCATGGGAAAAAAAACCTCTTGAAAACAAACCGCAAAACAAGAACACATTTTTTTCCACTGTACATCCCTATTGGACTGCTCCTACATGGACTGTTCCTTGGATGACACATTCCTTGTGAATAAGGGTTTATCCCCACTCCATGAACTGCTTTAGATAATGCTACTAGTGAAGGTCATCATTTTTATCAAGTTTCCTGATGGAATCTGCTTTGACTAAGACTATCAAACATTTATAGGAAAGCTATTTTTTTTTATTTTATTTATTCATTTATAGATTTTATATACCTTCATTTGGGGTACCATCACAACAGTTTACATAATTATAATAGAATAGAAACACAATAAAATAACAATAATAAAAATATAAAATTGAACTAAATCAAGTAGTAGAAAAATTAAATGTATGTTTAAATAATAAATAAATATGCAAGAAAAAAAACCCCAAAATATTTATTTACTTGACTTAAATTCCACCTTTCAGGCACGTCAAAAGATAAGATGAATAATCACAACTGAATCCCTTATTAAGAAAACCATCTTTAAAATATGGTTTTGATGAAGACTCCTTTCTCAAATGTTCTCATTTATCTACTGACTTTATTATAATATTTATCATGATAACCACTTGACTTATCTGGAACTGTATCAGAAATATGGCAAGCAGCTTTTTTTTATCAGCACTAAAAGGAGAATTCACCCTGTTTCTTACCAGCTGTCATCTACATTGATGAACTTTATACTGTATACAAAAAATCAGATTGGTCAAATTTTTTTCTGACATATATATGCTCTCCATACAAGAGTTAAAAGTGAAGAAAAGGGTTAAATCTGCCCTTAAATAATTTCTAGAGCATTTGATTTCTTATTCATATGTAACCCCTTCTCAAGTTACATAAAATAATGGGAGATTTTTCCCCAATGAGAGAAGGATCTGTCTATGAAATTTCTTTAGTGGATTCTAACTGATGGGTCATGCAGATGGCAAAGTAGACCATTTATTGAGACAGCAGGAGTGGTTTATCATTCTCTATCTTTGTCAAAGAGAATTACTGTCAGCCTCCCATCCATGAACCCTGGCTACAGTAAAACTAACATGTAGTATTAGCATTTTTGGAGCATTACGTAGAGTCACACCATTTCAAATAACCAAATAAGCTTTATTTCTGGTGAAAATCTAGCAAATATATAGATGAATAGATTGAGGTAGACCATATAACTACTAGAGATGTGCTTCTGGTTTAAATTTCGTGTCGGGCTTTGTTTT
This sequence comes from Rhinatrema bivittatum, assembly GCF_901001135.1. NCBI lineage: Eukaryota > Metazoa > Chordata > Amphibia > Gymnophiona > Rhinatrematidae > Rhinatrema > Rhinatrema bivittatum. The sequence goes on along the minus strand of NC_042615.1, from coordinate 130,945,163 downwards.
GGGCCCCCCCCCGTGGGAATTTTGTTTTTCCCGCGATTCAGGGTTTTTCTTTCAGGAACCCCAATTTTTAGGTTAGTGTGCACTAAATCCCATTAGTGTGTGCTAACTCCCGATAGTGCGCACAAACATGGCAGAGTTAGCGTGCACTATCGGGAGTTAGCACGCACTAACTCCCACTAACTTGAAAATGAATTTTTTCCGAAATTTTGTTAAAAATTCAATCTTCCAAACCATTCCAAATTAGGCAATTTCGTTGAAATTGCCTAATTCAGGAAACACGATTGCACATCCCTAATAACTACTGCATACACAGAGCTCATGGGAATATCTACAGTCAAAATAATTTCTTCACAACTTATATAAATACCTCACATAACATTAGAGTATTTAGTCTTTCCGTCTTCATTTGAAAAATCACACAAATCTCCCAATTCCACATTCAGTACATCTTTCCAGGAATATAAAGTACATTCTCCACTATGCAGCCTCCCCTCTTTACACCTGCAGGTATTATTCTCTCCCATAACTCAAATCCCATCACAGCACCTGTCTCAACCCTTCTGACTCAACAAGAAACATCCCTTACTCCTAGAACCTCTCACTCCTCATCCCATATTAGTTACTCATGCCTCCTCTTAAAATTCTCCTGGATCTTCTACTCTCCATCCTTCCAGAAGCATGGTCATCTCCACTTTCTGGAAACTCACAGGGCTCTCCTCATCTTATATAACCCCTTCCTTTAGGCCTTTATCTTCATGGGGAGGAATTACCACATCTCCACTCTGGAATCTTGGACATTACCTCAGGAGTGGTGGGAAAAAAACATCTTCCACCTCATGGCGTTGGGTCTTTTCCATTGATGGGAAAAGCCCCTGCAGGGTCTCACTTCACATTGAGGTGCTCCCTAGGTCCCCTAGTCCACAGGCTGGCAAATCCAGGCCACTACATCCTGGAGATCACTTTCTCTGCCAGCTCCATACTAGAAAGGGCTAGAAGAAAGGGCAAACTCCTGTCAACTCCTTCCATTTTTATACTCCCTATGTAACCATATCCCACCAGTCAGTCACTCTGGATCCTTAAGAGAACACCCACCATCCCTTAAGCCAAACCATAGGAATATATCACATTACAAAGGTACATCTCTCTGTGGTCACTAGCTATTACTACAAGTACAAATATTCAAAACATTCCCCAAATTATCATCTATGATAAATCCCAAGCTTCCACTATTCAGAATAGCTTATGCAACTAGAAACCAAAAAGAAGGTCAAATTTGAGCATCTCACCACATGTAAATTAATGCTATCTCCACAGTATAAAATACAACTAAAGGAATTATTAAATGTTGTGCCACATAAATATGCCTTAAAGCCTGAATTTTCAATGGCCCATATGCATAAAATCTGGGGCTTTTGTGCATAGCCGGGCCTTGCATGCATGAGATAATTTTTTAATTCTAAATTCAATTACAATTTGTGATAAAAATTCCTAAACAGAAAACACATACCACGACCGTTAACAACCTGCTTTACTCATTGTCTATTTTCATTTTTCCTGATGTCTCTATTATTAAGTACCTGTTTCTCATCTATTATCACCTTCATTAAATGTCTGTTGAAAAAGCCATGTTTTGATTTTTTTCTTAAACATTGTGTAACATACCTCTAGGAACTAGGGCAGAGAAATGTTGAATCATCATTGTGACATGAAAAGACTGACAATAGAGTGCTGTCTCTTTAAGAGCTGGGGGGGGAAAGGAGATTCAAAATTGGATTGTCTGAGCATGTGCAAACAGATCACTGCTCAGCTTGAACAGAGTTCCTGCCCTGCTCTGAATTAATAAATATTATCTGTACTGATTAAGGTGAGCAGCCCTCTATAATTGTATTCATGTGTAATGTATTTATGTTAGTTAACATTGTTTTGAGATGTATTGAAGTTGTTTTTACTTTACCTAAAGAGATTTATAAAAATTGGATTGTCTGAGCATGTGCAAACAGATCACTGCTCAGCTTGAACAGAGTTCCTGCCCTGCTCTGAATTAATAAATATTATCTGTACTGATTAAGGTTCTCTTTTCTGGAACCCTGCTGTGGACGACTTGGGAGTAGTTGAACTGTGCCCTGTCAGGATTTGAAGCTCTTCTTTCGGATAGAGGCTGCTGTATTGTGGATTTGGCAGTTGGAGCAGCAGTACTGACGCCCTCTTCAGTTCTATATTCAAATGGACACACAGTAGGATACAATCTGGGACTTTGCTTGTTCAGAGACTGCTTAAGGTCGGGTGCTATATCACATGCTGATTCTGGTTGAAATACTTAACATGAGTTTATGACAAAGTTGAGTTTTCTCTTGTACTATATACATGTGTTTATATGACAAATGCAGATGCTTAGGAAGTGAACAGATTTATTTCAGTCATTCATTCCAGTAAAGATAAAACTGTTACTCACTAAAGAGCGTGTGGATTCATTTCTGATACTGGGTTGGGAATCAAAGTGCAGGTTTCAGACACAAGAAGTCATAAAGAAAATTGAACTTCAAGGGTTACAACAAATTCTGGCGCATCAACGTGGGGCAGTGTTTTTTTTTTTTCTCTTCTCTCTGTCTGACCTGCTACTGAGCGACCCAGCATCAATAGTGAAGTGAGCACAGTATTCTCTTTGTTTCTTTCTCATACAAAATGGAGTATTGCAAGTACTATGATTGTATTCCTGATAGATCTGTTATTCTGAGTTCTGTAAATCCTGAAATATCTTTAGCAAGTGTAGAAGATGCATTAAGCCCAGCAGGTGTAGTTACAAAATTGAAACGTTTAAGAGCTGAGTCATCTGATCAAGTTTTGTGTGAGTTTGAAGAACCGCTTTCTATAATTATTTTAGAAAGAATGAGCTTAAAAGGGGAACTGGACAGTCAGTGGATAATTTTACCTGTCTTAGATGAGACAGTATCAGAACAGGATGTTGAGTCAATGTCCCCTGAAGCATGCACTGACCCACTAGTGAGTGACATACTTTTAGATATGACAGATCGACTTCAAGAAGAATTAGCATATATAGCTGACAGTCATAAAATCAATATTCAAGATCTGAGAAAAAGAACATCTGCTCTCATGATTGAGAGTTTGGGGTCACAAGAAAAAGAAACACGAGATATAGATCAATCACCCCAGAGTATATTGCAGACTCCAGTTAAAAGCCGAAAAAGAGTCCCCAAGTGCTTGGATGCTATGCTAACCCAACATCCTGTGGCAGTCAATTCTTCTCAATATTCCATTCCACCAATTTCTATTCCTGCGGATGTTTCAAAGGTTATAGTGGAGCATGTGATCAAAACTCCTAAGGAAAAGGGCGCAGAGTTGAATCATACGTACTACAAAATTAAAGTTTTCTCTGGAAATGTCCCTAAACCTAGTAAGGAAGGAGACTATGAAACTTGGCATATTCAAATTAAGCAATTACTGCAGGATCCAGATCTCACCGCAGGTGCAAAAAAAAGGAAATTAATTGAAAGTCTCCTTCCTCCAGCTTTAAATATTGTCTCTTACATAGATAAAAGCGCCACAGCAGAGCAGTGTTTAGAGGAACTGGAGAAGGCATATGGCAGTGTAACTAATGGAGAGGAATTATTTTTTTCAATTTATTGAAACTTTCCAGAATGGCAAAGAAAAATCTTCAGACTATTTGAGAAGGCTTCAGGTCCTGTTACAGAAAGTCGTGGAGCGGGGAATTTTCTTTGGGCTCGCCCCAGACAGGAAGTTACTACAACAGTTTGTACGTGGGTGCTGGGAGGAGACCCTGACTACCCGACTGCAATTGAGGGACTTATTAGAGAGCCAGTCGAAGAAACTGCCACAGTACTCGGAGCTGCTATTTAAAATCAGAACGATTGAGGAAGAAAGAAACATGAAAGAATCTAGGAGGATACGTCAATTGGGAGTTACCCAGATTAAACCTGTAAGCAGGACTTACCTAGCAAATGACATAAGCATTGCTCAACATATGACACCAGAGGCAAGTGAGTTTAAGGTGGGATCTGAGTTGGGAACATTTTCAGGAGAAGATAATGTTTTGCTCGCCCCATTGATCACTCATTGTAGAGCTGCCAATTCAGAAATAGTAAATAGCCCTGTTGCAAACAGCATGATGCGAAGAAACTCTTGGGTAGAGAAGATGCCTCAAAAAGGGAGGCATCATCCCAAGATACTTTCATTTTGCTATAACTGTGAAGAGAATGGACACATGATGGGAGAATGCATCAATCCTGTAAATGCTGCTCTAGTCCAACAGAAATTGCGGGAAAAATTTGAAAAAAAAAATACCCAGCATTAGGCAGGTTTCAAATACTCCTTTAAACTAAAAAGGTGCTTTTGCGAGGGGCAGACAAAGGCACCAAATGCAATTCAGATAAGTCCCAAAAGAAAAATATCCAGTGATCATATCCCACCATGTCCTCTACCAGATGATGTTTTGAAACGCCTCGTGGGAAAGGTTTGTTCTGCAACCGCTTATTTGGATGGTGTGCAGTGCCCTTGCTTAGTGGACACTGGCTCTCAAGTGACGTGCATAACACAAACCTTCTATGAAGACTATTTATCACATCGGAAGCTATACCCGCTAGAAAACTTACTTTGTGTTACGGGTGCAGGAGGTCAACCTGTTCCTTATCTGGGGTATATTGAAGTTGAAGTACAGTTTCCCAAGGAGGCCTGTGGAAGTGGGAACAAATATTCTGTCCTTGCTCTAGTCTGTCCCGATCAAAAGAACAAACCCCTGCCTTTAATAGTGGGAACAAATATTCTCAGACATCTAATACATGACTGTAAAGAACTGGCTGGCCCAAATTACCTTAAGGAGTTAGCCATGGACAAAAATTGGGTAACTACATATCAGACCTATGTTTCTCATCAAAGTTCCAATCAAAGAGTTACTAGGCCAATGATGGCTAGATTGACCAGCACCAGACCAATAGTGTTCGAAAGGGATGAAGCGAAGGAAGTGGAATGCATTCTGAGAATGCCCAGACATGGTCAGAGTTTGTCCATATTGCTTGAGGCTTCAGAAAATTATCCTCTACCCGGAGGCTTACTAGTACAACCTCAACTCATCCGAACTGGCAGTAAGTCGCACACAAAGGCTAGGGTGCTATTGAAGAATATATCGGATTGTAGCATCAGTTTGCCTCCTAGAAGGACATTGGGTGTAGGTGAGCCAGTCGATATAGTGAGGACCATGAACGTTACAGGCTCGACCTATAAGGATGGTGCTAAACTAGAATCTATTGGAGAGGGTAACATGGAGTCTGAGAAGGTGTCGCTAGACTTCGGAGATTCTCCAATATCTGAAGAGTTTAAACAGCATATAGAAAAGAGAATTAATCAAGAGGCAAAAGGAGCATTTTCCTGTCATGACCTTGATATTGGATGTATTCCAGGAATAATGCATAAAATCACCCTGTTGGATCCAACTCCATTTAAAGAGCGCACACGTCATGTATCCCCAGCTGACTTTGAGGATCTCAGGCAGCACCTGAAGGAGCTATTAGCCACAGGAGTGATTGAGGAGTCTGATAGCCCTTATGCTTCACCTGTGGTATTGGTTAGAAAGAAGAATGGTACCTTGAGGATGATTGTTGATTATCGTAAATTGAACAACATAACCAGAAAAGACTCCTATCCGTTGCCTCGAATTGAGGAGACATTCACTCTCCTATCAGGTAGCAAGTGGTTCTCAGTACTAGATCTCAAGAGTGGGTACTATCAGATTGAGGTAGAAGAAATGGATAGGCCTAAAACTGCATTTACCACGCCCTTTGGAAACTGGCAGTTTAAGAGAATGGCTCAAGGACTGACAAATGCTCCAGCAAGTTTTCAAAGAATGATAGAGAAAGTAATGACTGATATTAATCTACATGAAGTTGTGGCCTTCTTGGATGATCTTATAATATTCTCGGACACACTGGAAGAGCATGAGGACCGATTGATGAGGGTGTTACAACGACTGTTGAAATGTGGATTGAAGCTCTCTCCATCTAAATGTAAATTCTTTCAGAAGTCAGTGAAATATTTGGGTCATCATATCTCAGAGAAGGGGGTGCTCCCCGATGAAGAGAAAATTTCAGCCATTACTAAGTGGCCACAACCTAAAAACATTAGAGAGCTGCGATCTTTTCTAGGATTTGCGGGCTATTACCGAAGATTCGTGAATCAATACTCACGCTTGGTGAAGCCGCTCAGTAATCTGTTGGTGGGACTAACAAACAGTCGAAAGGATAGGAAAGAAGCCCGGATTCAAAGTCAGCAGCTATTGGGTACGCGGTGGACCTCAGAATGTCAGAAAGCATTCGAAATTATAAAGGAAAAACTCACGGTTACCCCTGTGTTGGCTTTTGCAAATTGGAAGCTACCTTATGTATTACACACTGATGCCAGCACTACAGGGCTAGGCGCTGCACTTTACCAAATTCAAGAAGGAAAACTGCGAATGATTTCATATGCCAGTCGTGGGCTCACTAAAAGTGAACGGAATTACCCTATCCACAAATTGGAATTTTTAGCCCTTAAATGGGCAGTTTGTGAAAAATTTCATGATTATCTATATGGTGCAGAGTTTAAAGTAGTGACAGATAATAACCCTCTGACGTACGTCCTGACGACTGCTAAACTGGATGCCACAGGTCATCGATGGTTAGCATCCCTCTCCCTGTACAACTTTGACATCGGATACAAATCTGGTAAAGCCAATATAGATGCTGACGGGTTGTCTAGGAGACCACATGATCCTGAAGAAGATGATGAAGAATTTTTGAAATATGAGGAGAGGGTTGCCAAGATGCTATCTCGTGTGAAGACAGATCAAGAAGGAATGGACACTCTATCTAAGGTAATATGTAAGGCGGCATTCCAGAAGCATGATGTCTCTATTTTGACACATATTTCTGAAGATTCGGGAGACTACGACACTCCCATTACACCTCATTCTACTTCCAAGTTTGAGTGCAGCCCTGGTGCCTTGGTGGAAATCTTACCTGCAGGAGGAGATGCTGTTCCAGATGATTTTGATGACCCGGACCTGTGGCCTGAACAACCCACCCTACCTGGGTTTACCTTGGGTGACTGGAGAGTGTTCCAGAGGGAAGATCCATGTTTATCCCAAGTCATAATGATGCTGGAGAGAGGTGAGAAATTTGAAGATCGAGACAGGAATCGGGAGCATCCAGAATTGCGATTATTCTTCAGAGAATGGCAAAAACTATGTCTTCAAGAGGGAGTACTTTTCAGAAAAGTGATGAGGAGTGGAGGACCACACCAACAACTTGTGATTCCAAGAAAATATCGTCATAGAGCTCTGGAGGGGGTACATGATGAAACTGGCCATCTGGGTTGTGAACGGACCTTGGACTTAGCACGTGCACGTTTTTATTGGCCGAGAATGGCACATGGGGTAGAGCAATGGGTGAAGACATGCGAAAGATGTGTGCGGAGAAAAGCTAGAGCAGAAAAAGCAGCCCCCTTGGTAAATATAAAAGCTTACGCCCCCATGGAGCTAGTTTGCATTGACTTCATTACCTTAGAGCCTGACGACAAGGATACACGAAATGTTTTGGTAGTCACGGATCACTTTACTAAGTATGCTCAGGCATATCCCACTAGAGATCAGACTGCAAGAACTGTTGCTGTTACCCTGTGGGAGAATTTCATCTGCCACTATGGATTTCCAAAACGAATCCATAGTGATCAAGGAGCCAATTTTGAATCTGAACTCATTTCAGAGCTATGTAGAATAGCAGGCACTAAATCCAGAACCACTCCATATCACCCTCGAGGAAATCCAGTAGAACGCTTCAATAGAACCTTAATAGAAATGTTGGGTACATTAGAGGATAAGCGTAAGGAACATTGGAGAAAATATGTTCGGCCACTAGTACATGCCTATAATTGTACTCGGAATGACAGTACTGGAATTTCTCCGTTTTTTCTCATGTTTGGAAGAGAACCTCGACTTCCAATAGACTTATGCTTCGGCATCAGTCCAGTGGGTCATAACGCTAAAACTCATCACCAATATGTACGAGAGTTACGTCAGAGGTTGAAGTATGCATACGAGCTGGCTACTCAGGAAGCTGAGAAACATCAACTAGCCAACAAACGCAGATGGGATGCGAAAGTAATGCCATCCTCAGTGGAAGAGGGTGATAGAGTATTGGTCAAGAATGTGAAGTTGAGGGGCAAGCACAAATTGGCTGATCAGTGGGAGTCTTCAGTGTATATTGTGGTAAAACAAATTGAAGGTATACCAGTCTATGTGGTGAATCCAGAAACAGGGGATGGACCCGAAAGGACGTTACACAGGGATCTACTGCGCCCCTGTGGATTTATTTCTGGAAGAGAAGAGGCTGATATTCACTGTGAACCATTCAATAGTACCAAGCAATTGATGAAAAAGCAGAAGGAGGACGCTGAGGATAGTATGGATGGCTCTATCATGGAGAGCGGAAGTTCAGATCCAGCTGAACTGGAAGAGAGTCCAATTACTGGTGAAATTCAGTCAAATGGAACATTAAATCCTAATGCGGAGGAGTTTCATCCAGAGTCATGGGAAGAGGATCCTGTGGAAGTTAGTATACCAGTAAATCATAACAATTCATGCGATTTGAACAGCTCAGTCAATGAAGAACAGAGTGCATCCTCCTCGGGGAAGAGGAAAACTCTTGATGAATCAATGACCAAAATAGGACTTCTACCGTTACCTCAAAGATCGCAGAGACCAAGGAGACTGCCTAGTAGATTCGATGACTTTGAAGTGCAATTGCCCAAGGGGTTGCACAGCCACAACATATTGAGACAGTCATATTCAAGGAATCCATTGGAGACGTGTATATCCATGCAGCAACTAAGTAGTATGATGCAAGAGATATTGAGCAAACAAACAGAGTTAATATATAAGCTGTGGACATAAATACCTGCCGGGGACGTCAGGTTTTAGGAGGGGACCATGTAACATACCTCTAGGAACTAGGGCAGAGAAATGTTGAATCATCATTGTGACATGAAAAGACTGACAATAGAGTGCTGTCTCTTTAAGAGCTGGGGGGGGAAAGGAGATTCAAAATTGGATTGTCTGAGCATGTGCAAACAGATCACTGCTCAGCTTGAACAGAGTTCCTGCCCTGCTCTGAATTAATAAATATTATCTGTACTGATTAAGGTGAGCAGCCCTCTATAATTGTATTCATGTGTAATGTATTTATGTTAGTTAACATTGTTTTGAGATGTATTGAAGTTGTTTTTACTTTACCTAAAGAGATTTATAAAAATTGGATTGTCTGAGCATGTGCAAACAGATCACTGCTCAGCTTGAACAGAGTTCCTGCCCTGCTCTGAATTAATAAATATTATCTGTACTGATTAAGGTTCTCTTTTCTGGAACCCTGCTGTGGACGACTTGGGAGTAGTTGAACTGTGCCCTGTCAGGATTTGAAGCTCTTCTTTCGGATAGAGGCTGCTGTATTGTGGATTTGGCAGTTGGAGCAGCAGTACTGACGCCCTCTTCAGTGCTATATTCAAATGGACACACAGTAGGATACAATCTGGGACTTTGCTTGTTCAGAGACTGCTTAAGGTCGGGTGCTATATCACATGCTGATTCTGGTTGAAATACTTAACATGAGTTTATGACAAAGTTGAGTTTTCTCTTGTACTATATACATGTGTTTATATGACAAATGCAGATGCTTAGGAAGTGAACAGATTTATTTCAGTCATTCATTCCAGTAAAGATAAAACTGTTACTCACTAAAGAGCGTGTGGATTCATTTCTGATACTGGGTTGGGAATCAAAGTGCAGGTTTCAGACACAAGAAGTCATAAAGAAAATTGAACTTCAAGGGTTACAATTGCTATATTTGTTTCAAGTCGTATGTCAACTGGTAGATTGTTCCAAGTTTTTGGGCCGGCAAATGACAGGCCTCTATCTCTAACCACTGCTATCCATGGATGGGATGGATAGCAGGCCTTTATTGGCAAATCTTAAATTTCTTTGTGGTATATGCAAACGTATTGCAGCGTTCAGCCATTCGACCTTATCCCCATGTTTCATCTTGTGGAGAATACATAGGGTTTTGAACTGTACCTGCTGTTCGATTGGTAACCAATGAAGTTCCCTCAAGATTGGGGTGATGTGTTCTTTTCTATTAGTACCCGTCAATATTCTTGCGGCAGAGTTCTGCAAGATTTGTAAATGTCGAATAGTGGAATAGGGTAGTCCGAGAAGCAGGGTGTTACAATAATCGGTGGATGAGAAAATTAATGCCTGTAAAACAGTTCTGAAATCTTTTAATTTTAATAGGGGTTTTAGTCTCCTCAGTATAAGTAGTTTATAATAACCTTCTCTTGTTTTGTTGGCAATATGATTTTTGAAGGTTAACTCTTGGTCCTTGTGAACCCCTAGGTCTCCAATTGCAGGTGACAGATTAATTTGAAAGTTCTGTATATCATCGGTGTACAAGTAATATTTTAATCCAAGTCCTGATAGCAGGTGACATAGTGGAATTAAGTAGATGTTGAATAAGGTCACTGACAACGCAGACCCTTGCGGGACTCCGGTATCAAGATTTATAATTTCAGATGAGACGTTGTTGATTTTAACTTGGTATGTTCTGTTACTTAAGAATGATGTTAGCCATTTTAAAGGCTTACCGCTTATTCTGATTTTGTTTAGTCTATGAATCATAATTTTATGTCGACGGTATCGAATGCTGCTGAGAGATCAGGGAGGAGAGGAGAGGAGAAAAGGAGAGGAGAGGGAAAAAGGTAGGAAGGTTAGATAGGGGTATAGGGTAGGGGTATAGGGTATAGGGTAGGGGTAGAGGGAAGCTCCCTCCCAGTCCGCTCCTTAATTGGAGTGGACCGATAGGGAACTGGGGAAGGCCTACTCACATTGCCACACATTGCTTTTTAAAATGCCCCTCTGCATGCGCGAGTCCCTACCCACTCACACATGCATGCAAAATTTAAAATCTGATGCACATGTGCACGAGGGAACTGTATTTTATAACACGTGTACGCCGACGCTCGTGTCTTATAAAATAGCTGCGTCCATGTGCGCGTGCGGGATCCGCGCGCCCATGGATGCCCGCACGCGTCTTTTAAAATCGACCCCTAAATGTTACTGCATGGCAATAAACTATAGGAAAATATATTGATTTTGAAATGAAAAGTAAATTTGAATACCTGCATCTATATAAAGTAATGTGGTTGATATATTCGTTATATCGTAATAAGTATATCATGTTGAAGAAGAAGTACTATACCAGAAGTACTATGTTTATTACATTATACTACATATAATATAATAAGAATGAGGGGCAGTGGAACATCTTTTTGGTTGGGGGGACCAAACCAATCAACCACTCACCCACTCCCAGCAAATCAGCTTGTCCGTCTTTACCCTTGCTCCCTCCCCTGCAAGTCAGTCTGCCTACAGACACCCGCTACCAATAGCAAGTCAAACTGCCAGTTTCCTCTCTCCTTCTCCATAAGTTAGCTTGTTAGCCTTTAGTCTCTCCCCCAGCAAGCCAGCCTGTCTGCCTTCAGCCCCCCCCCCCCCCCACCCCTGGCAAACCTGCCTGCCTTTAGGTACCCTTTCCATCAGCAAACCAGCCCTATCAATCCTTGTTTGTCATTTTCAAATCTCCATCTAGCCATCTTCAGAACAGCTACTGGCACTGAATTGCTTTCTGTGAATTTGAGCCTCCTGGGTGCATGTACTCTTGCACTGATCTAGGGAGATTGTGACTGTGAGAACAGTGCAAGAATACAGAGAGCTACATAGTGCCAGCAACTGGAAAAGGCTGGATTAAGACTTTAGAGCAGTGGAAAATTTAGTCGGACCAGAAGAGGACCAGAAGGCTTATCTGCATACCTTCCCCAGCAGCCCCTGAAAGATGACTCCAGAGGTCATCATGAGTGAATCCAGGCTTCAAGCTCCACAGCCCCAGCTTCCAGAGGTCCACACCCAATGCAGCAGAAGAGAACTGGAAGTGTGTGCCAGATAGCATGCATTCCTCAAAGCTCTTTACTATAAATTTACTAACAGATTTTATACAAAAAGAATTTAATTCAAAACAAGAGTCAATAAGGTGGATAACTAGGTAGATATAAGTAGATTAATTGTAGTATTTTGAAGGTCATTGACAGGCAAATATAAAATTAATCAATAGACTAAATGTACTTTAGATTAGCTTTACATCCCTTCTCCCTTAGAGATTTTAACATGATAATAAATCCACAAAATTAAGATGCAGACAAAGTCCAGCAGCTAGAGGGAGGCTTTCCAGTTTTTTGCAATGAGTGCTAGAGATGTGAATCGTGTCCTCGATCGTCTTAACGATCAATTTCGGCTGGGACGGGGAGGGAATCGTATCGTCGCCGTTTGGGTGTTTAGATTATCGTGAAAAATCGTTAAATCGTGAACACACACTAAAACCCCCTAAAACCCACCCCTGACCCTTTAAATTAAATCCCCCACCCTCCCGAACCCCCCCCCCCAATGCCTTAAATTACCTGGGGGTCCAGCGGCACACTAAAACCCCCTAAAACCCACCCCCGGCACACTAAAACCCACCCCGACCCTTGAAATTAAATCCCCCACCCCAAATGCCTTAAATTACCTGGGGGTCCGTAGCTGCGGTCCGTAGCTTAAATTACCCCCGGGTCCGTAGCTAAATCGGGGAAAGGGGGAGAGCAGGAAATCAGGCACAGTAAATCGTGGTGTCTTCAGCCGGCGCCATTTTGCAAAATGGCCACCGCAAAATGGCGGCGGCCATAGACCAATACGATTCGACGCAGGAAGGTCATTCCGGACCCCCGCTGGACTTTTGGCAAGTCTTGTGGGGGTCAGGAGGCCCCCCCAAGCTGGCCAAAAGTTCCTGGGGGTCCAGCGGGGGCCCCCTGGAGTGATCTCCTGCCGCGAATCGTTTCCATACGGAAAATGGCGCCGGCAGGAGATCGACTGCAGGAGGTCATTCAGCGGCGGTCTGGAACCCTCGCTGAACGACCTCCTGCAGTCGATCTCCTGCCGGCGCCATTTTCCGTACGGAAACGATTCGCAGCAGGAGATCGCTCCAGGGGCCCCCGCTGGACCCCCAGGAACTTTTGGCCAGCTTGGGGGGGCCTCCTGACCCCCACAAGACTTGCCAAAAGTCCAGCGGGGGTCCGGAACGACCTCCTGCATCGAATCGTATTGGTATATGGCCGCCGCCATTTTGCGGCGGCCATTTTGCAAAATGGCGCCGGCTGAAGACACCACGATTTACTGTGCCGGATTTCCTGCTCTCCCCCTTCCCCCGATTTAGCTACGGACCCTGGGGGTAATTTAAGCTACGGACCGCCGCTACGGACCCCCAGGTAATTTAAGGCATTTGGGGTGGGGGATTTAATTTAAAGGGTCGGGGTGGGTTTTAGGGGATTTTAGTGTGCCGGGGGTGGGTTTTAGGGTGTTTTAGTGTGCCACTGGACCCCCAGGTAATTTAAGGCATTTGGGGGGGTTCGGGAGGGTGGGGGATTTAATTTAAAGGGTCGAGGGTGGGTTTTAGGGGGTTTTAGTGTGCCGGTTTTCCTGCCTCCCCCTTCCCCCGATTTACGATTTTTTGACGATAAATCGGGGGAATTGGTATTGTATCGTGGCCCTACCGATTTTTGACGATTTAAAATATATCGGACGATATTTTAAATCGTCATAAAACGATTCACATCCCTAATGAGTGCCACATGTATGATTTTCTCCCAGCTGATGAGATAGTGCATGTGTGCACTAAGTGCAAAGAGCTCAAAGCCCTTAGAGAATGAGCCTGATCTCTGTAGACTACAGTGGGCAGACCTGGAGGAGCTAAGAAAGCCAGAAATGCATATCGAGTATGTACTGCCTTGGGGAGAAAGGTCATCTGGAAGGAAAGCATCACCTTGGTGAGGCAGGAAGCAAACTTATAGCTAGGACATGCCCTCAAGGTAATGTAGTATCCTATCACAATGAGGATATATCTCCCAGGACATGTGCCCAGGAAGGAAGTATTAGGATGGCCATTGTAGTTGGTGATTCGATTATTAGGAAGGTAGATGAATGGGTGGCTGGTGGATGTGAGGATCATATGGAAACTTGCCTGCCTGGTGTGAAGATGGTGGACCTCACATATCACCTAGATAGGATTTTAGATAGTGCTGGGGAGGAATCAGCTATCTTGGTACATGTGGGTAACAATGACATAGAAAAATGCAGGAGGGAGGTTCTGGAAGTCAAATTTAGGATTCTATGTAAAAAGCTGAAATCCAGAACATCTAGGGAAGCATTCTTAGAAATGGATCCCATTCCACATGCAGGACCCCAGAGGTAGGCAGAGCTCCAGAGTCTCAATGGATGGATGTGGCAATGATACAGGGAAGAGGGTTTTAGGTTTTTTAGGAACTTAGCATCATTTTGGGGAGTGGGAGTCTTTTCCAAAAAGATGGGCTCTACCTTAACCAGACTGGAACCAGGCTGCTGCTGTCCCTACCTTTGAAAAGTAGATAGCACGTCTTTTAAATTAGATAATGGAGGAAAGCCAACAGTTACTCAGAAGTACAAAATTTTGAATAATGTATCTTTGATGGATACTAAGAGAACATAGAAATTAGGGCATAAGTGCTAAAGTGGAAAGGTAAAGAGCTGACAGAACAGAAATATTCCAAATTACTCCAACCGATAAATAGGTTGTTAATACAAACAAAAAACATACTTTGAAATGTCTGTATACAAATTCTAGATCTAAAAAATAATAATGGAAGAGTGTATAGCACTAGGTAAAGAGGTAGATATAATTGATATCTCTAAGATCTGGTGGAAGGAGGAAAACCAATGGGACTTTGTGATATCAGAGTACAAATTATATTGAAATGATAGGATGGATCAAATTGGTGGAGGGGTGGCACTAAATATTAAAGAGGGCTTTGAATCAAACAGATTTAAAGTTCCGTAGGAAACAAAATGAAATTCCATGTGAAAAGGGAAATAAAATGGCAGTGGGGGTTATTACCATCCACCTGGCCAGAATGAAAAAAAAACCAAACAATGAAATGCTAAAAGAAATTGTGGATGCTTATAAAATCAGCAGCAAAGTAGTAATGGGTGATTTCAATTATGCCAGAATTGACTGGGTAAATGTCACATTATGACATGCTAGAGAGGTTAAATTTTTAAATAAAATAAGTGACTGCATCATGGAGCATCTGGTATAAGAACCACAAAGAGAGGAAACTATTTTAGACTTAGTCCTTAGTGGACCATAGGATTTGGTGCGAGAGGTAACAGTGTTGGAGCCATTTGACAATAGTGATCACAACATGATGACATTTAAGTTAATAACAGGTGGGAGGACACTAAATAAATCTATTGCAACCGCATTCTACATTCAAAAAAGTAACTATAATCAAATGAGGAAAATTGTTAGGAAACAATTGAGAGGTAACAAAGGAAAAGCGTTTACATCAGGATGAACATTGCTTAAAAATACCATCTTGGAAGCCCAGATCAGATGTATTCCACACATTAGAAAAGATGGAAGGAAGGCTTAATGACTAACAGCATGATTGAAAGGTGAGCTGAGAGAGGCTATAACAGCTAAAAAAAATCTTTTAAGAAATGGAAAATGAATCTGAAAGAAGAAAATAGGAAATAGCACAAGCACTGACAAGTTAGATGCAAAGCATTGATAAGATAATTTTTTGAAGGCTAAAAAATGAGCATGTGGCTGAAGGTGAGCCACTTGATATAATATATCAGAATTTTCAGAAAGCATTTGACAATGTTCATCATGAGAGACTTCTTAGGAAATTAAAAGGCCATGGAGTAGGGAGCAGTAGGTCTCACTGAGGACTGGAGACTGGTTAAAAAGGAGAAAACAGAGAGTAGGGCTAAATGGTAAATTTTTCCAATGGAGAAAGGTAAATAGTGGCATGAACCAGTGATCTCTTCAGGTACCACTGCTTTTTAATTTATTTATAAATGACATGGAAATGGGAACAAATGAGGTGATTACATTTGCCAATGGCAGATAATTATTAAAACTTGTTAAATTGCAAGAGAATTATCTGAAATTGCAAGAGGACCTTGCAAAACTGGGAGACTGGGCATGCAAATGGCAAAGGAAATTTAATGTGGACAAGTGAAAAGTGATGCCATTAGGGAAGAGTAACCCAAATTATAGCCTTACAATGCAAGGTTCTATATTAGGAGTCTCCATTCATGAAAAGGACCTAGGCATAATTGTTGATGCTGAGGTAGATCTTTAAAAAGTACGCGCGTGCGTACTTTTGTTCGCGCAACCGGCGCGAACAAACGTACGCCGGATTTTATAAGATATGCGCGTAGCCACGTGTATCTTATAAAATCCGGGGTCAGCACGCGCAAGGCTGCGCAAAATCGGCAGCCTGCACGCACCGAGCCGCGCAGCCTGCCACCGTTCCCTCCGAGGCCGCTCCGAAATCGGAGCGGCCTCGGAGGGAACTTTCCTTCTGCGTCCCCCCACCTTCCTCTCTCTTCCCCTACCTAACCCACCCCCCGGCCCTACCTAAATCCCCCCCCCCACCTTTGTTGGGCAAGTTACGCCTGCTTGAAGCAGGCGTAACTTGCGCGCACCACCTCGCATCCCCCGGCACAGGCCGCAGTGCCGGGGGACTCGGGACCGCCCTCCCGGCCCTTCCCCGAACCGTCGCCACACCCCCAGATTCACCCCGGACCGCCCCCCGACCCCAGACACGCCCCTGGACATGCCCCCGGACACACCCCCTCCCACCCCTTTTACAAAGCCCCGGGACTTACGCGCATCCCGGGGCTTTGTGCGCACCAGCGGCCTATGCAAAATAGGTGCGCCGGCGCGCGAGTGCCCTGCGCACGTAAATCCGGGAGGATTTACGCACGCAGGGCTTTTAAAATCTAGCCCAATATGTTGAAATCTTCTGCCCAGTGTGCAGCAGTAGCCAAGAAAGCAAATAGAATGCTAAGAATTATTAGGAAAGTAATGGAGAATAAACAGAGAATACCATAATGCCTTTGTAATGCTCTAAGGTGTGAACTCATCTTGACTGAGTACTGTGTTCAGTTCTGGTCACCACATCTCAAGAAAGATATACCAGAATTAGAAAGGTACCGAGAACTTGGAGACTGCGCATGCAAATGGCAAATGAAATTTAATGTGGACAAGTCCAAAGTGATGCATTTAGGGTAGAGTAACCCAAATTGTAGCTATATAATGCAAGATTCCACATTAGGAGTCTCCATTCAGGAACAGGATCTAGTCATCATCTTTGATAATACGTTGAAATCTTCTGCTCAGTGTGCAGCAGCAGCCAAAAAAGCAAATAGAATACTAGGAATTATTAGGAAAGGAATGGAGAATAAAACAGAGAATATCATAATGCCTCTGTATCATTCCATGGTGCGATCTCATCTTGAGTATTATGTGCAGTTCTGTTCATCACATCTCAAAAACTAAAGAGGTTAGGTCGCATCAGCTTGGAGAAAAGACGGCTGAGGGGAGACACATAAATGTTAATCAGTTGCTTACTGTTTCATATAGTACAAACACCAGGGGACACACAATGAAGTTACTAGGTGATACATTTAAAACTAATAAGAGATAATATTGTTTTACTCAATGCATATTTAAGCTCTGGAATGTGGTGAAAGCTATTAGTGTAGCTGCATTTAAAAAAGATTTGGACAAGTTCTTGGAGGAAAAGTTCATAAACCATTATTAACCTTTTAGGTACCAACGTTCCACAAATGAAACATTTTTTCATATACTTTTAATTACTTGCAAAATTTTTTATACCATATTTGGGTCTAGTTAACTAAGATATGTAAAAAGGGGCATCAGGAAATAATTCCTTCAATGAGCAGGATCTAAAAGGTTAAGACAGAATTGCAGAAATCTACTGCTTATCCCTGGGATAAGCAGCATGTATACTTGTGACCTAATTGACCACTGTTGGACACCTATGATATGAACACCATTTTTCTCTAACAAATTACATTTTTGTTATTTAATTGCTTTGCCAGGAATAAAACAAAACATCCGGCAAGTCAAGGAGAACAGAATCCCTTTACATCATGTACGCACCTTCCACAGAGTCTAATAAGAATACAAAGAATATTGACTAACCCTGCATCTCTTGTTACAGTGGCTCTCCTGCTTATGGTGACTGAGATGGCAATAAATATTTAAAGGGCTTTCTGGTGTCAAAACGTTGAGCCACTGGGTGTTAATTCAAGAGTGGGAGCCAGAAAGGACCCCTCCTTCCAGCCAGGTCTTCCAATAGGAAAAAGGGGTCTGAAACCCAGACAGTCTCCTAGAGGTAGAGCGGGAAGGCAAGGCTCTAAAATTAAAATCAGATGTAATGAGAGATGATTTTGAACCTTCAAATGATTAGACTTCATTTTGTTTAATTATGATAATAAGCTAGTAACAAACATTTAAGAATACTAAGCATATTAAAATTCAAGAAACTTTTTAAACAGTTAAGTGCTCTTTCCTTTTGTAGGATTAAAAAAAAAAAGACCTGACCAGAACTAGTTCTGTATCTAATGAGATTAAATATCATATATGTATATGTTCTGCTATTCACTTTATATTTTTCTAAGATATGTTCTACATTTTTGTTACCATAAGAAAAATGATTCTTTCATAAACTTTTCTTTTCCAGATGTTGTCAACTAGGAGTGGGCATTCTTTTGAAATGAAATAGGAAATTCCAACAATATTTCCTATTTTGTTACATTTTGGAATTTAAAAAAACAATAGGAAAAAATACAATAAAACTATGAACCTGTCCCATCCCATCCGCCGGCGTGCGCAGAACCCCGGGACGCGCGTAGGTCCCGGGGTTTTTGGAAGGGGGCTTGTCGGGGGCGGGGCCGAACGACGCAGCATTTTGGGGGCGGGACGCGGCGTTTCGGGGGCGGGACTGGGGCGTGGTGCCGGCCCAAGGGCGTGGTCCAGGCCTTCGAACCAGCCCCGGGGTCGGAGCACGGCGCGCCAGCAGTCCGCTGGCACGCGTAGATTTACGTCTGCTTCTCGCAGGCGTAAATCTACGGACAAAGGTAAGGGGGGGGGGTTAGATAGGGCCGGGGGGGTGGGTTAGGTAGAGGAAGGGAGGGGAAGGGGACGGGAGGGCGAAAGAGAGTTCCCTCCGAGGCCGCTCCGATTTCGGAGCGGCCTCGGAGGGAACGGTGACAGGCTGCGCGGCTCGGCGTGCGCCGGCTGACCAAAATCGGCAGCCTTGCGCGCGCCAATCCAGGATTTTAGAAGATAATCGCGGCTACGCGCGTATCTTATAAAATTCAGCGTACTTTTGTTTGCGCCTGGTGCGCAAACAAAAGTACGCGAACGCGCTTTTTTAAAAAATCTACCCCTATGGGGCAGATTTTAAAAAGTTGCGCGAGCGCATACTTTTGTTCGCGCAGCAGGCGCGAACAAAAGTACACCTGATTTTATAAGATACGCGCATATCTTATAAAATCTGGGGTCGGCGCGCACAAGGCTGCGCAAAATCGGCAGCCTGCGTGCGCCGAGCCGCGCAGCCTGCCTCCGTTCCCTCCGAGGCCGCTCCGATTTCGGAGCGGCCTCGGAGGGAACTTTCCTTCGCCCACCCCGCACCTTCCCCTCCCTTCCCCTACCTAACCCACTCACCCGGCCCTATCTAAACTCCCCCCTCACCTTTGTCGGCAAAGTTACGCCCCTAAGTGAATTTTGACTATATTAGTGAGACAAAAGAATGGATAAGCATCAAGTCCGTAGTCTATTTTCTTCAGAGGGAATAAGTGAAGCATGATGTTATATGTGTGAAATATTTTCTTCCAGTCTCTCTAACTTTTTCTCACTCTTTATTGTTTTCAAGCCTGATGAATATTGTGATTGCTTCAAATTATTTCTGAGGCAGAACCTGTTTCACCTTGATATCATTCAGAGCTTTTCCATATATATCTCCAAATTAGGATCAAAATATTAGGACCTAAGTTAATGTTTTCCCAACTTTTCCTCTCAAGGGAGAACATTTTTTTCTTAGAGGAGTATTTTATTTTTTCTTTAAGTTTGTTAAAACTGGAATTTTATATTTTTCAATTTTATTCTCATGCTGTCATTAATTATTTATTTATAAGATTTCCGTGCTTTTTCTCTTACTTTGATTTCTATCTTACTTCTTTTCATAAATTTATATGGCTGCCCAATTTACTGTAGCTGAATACAGATGGACAGACATTAACTAGTTTATTGGGGCACTGAAGCATATTAGAAATTTTTCAAACATCCTTCTTTCATTCCATATAATCTCAATAAACTGAATAAAAAACTTGTATTTCAGCTGTTGTTATTATTAACAAGAGCTACTCTGCTGGCTATCTCCAAACATCTCCTCTCAAGAGGATAAATTATTCTAAACAAGTATAATCACTTTTTTCCTCTGTGTTTGCAGTAACTTTAGACACTGGAGCAGTCTCTGTGAAAGAGAAGTGAAGAAACACTACTGCTCTCTACAGTGTCAACTATCACTCTCTTGAGTTCTATAACTGTAAAAGAACTTTCTTATTGTAAGATCCCTACTCCCTTGATATCATTAGAAAAAATAGTGCCAAGAGATGTTCTAATATTGTACTTAAAGAGATTTATATTTTCTAGCACCTCTCTTCCACAAGTGGTAATAAAAAGGGAGAACTTTTTATATCATTCACATTAATTAAATGTCCCCCCCAAAACCCCAGGTAGGATGGTAACAGCACGACTTTAGGTGCTTCTATGCCAACTATCTCATTCTGTTGTTTTTGTCAGCTCCTCACAAGGCAAGCTGGTTGCCTAGGCGACAGCTTCTGTAGCTGCTGTTAAACAGTTTGGAATCCTGCCTAGCTAAGCACCAGCACACCAAAAGTCCAGACCAGACTACTTATTTTTGTGTGGATCAGTTTTTGTAACCAAAAAGATATACTTTTAAACTTTATTTTCCTCAGAAAATATGCCTTAGCACTTTTAATAGGGATTGAATTTACCCACTTGTTTTACCCTTATTTTTGCTGTCATTTTTCTAAAAGGTGATGCCAAATCTGTGTACCTTTGGATGTTTTATAGCTGAAGACTCTGACCTCTGTGTGTCCCCTATTTTTATTTTAAATTATTTTAAACACTTACAGCTATTTTAACCACTTTGTATTGGCTTTGAAATCATCAATATTTTTTACATTTTTGAGCCATACAAACCCTCTCCAGAGTCTGATCAGGTTTCCATAACACCAACTCTGGCATCCTCTTTTGTTATTTTTATTTATTTTATTGTATTTTTGGCTGTTTTATTTGTTTCGGTACCAGGACCAGCATTTGTATTTCAGGACATTTATAACTTGTGGAGACTCATTTTAAGTTTCCCAGATCTTGAGATGAGTGTTTTTACTTTTATTTTTATTTATTTCTGCTTTACTTTAATTTTATTGCAGCAGTGCAGTGAAACTGAAGTGACGCCAATCACATCACCACAAAATTGCGGCCTATATTTCCTATTGCACCAGGTCTCTCCCAATGCCCCCGGACCCCTATCACAACTTTTTCCTAGTATCTGCAGCTTCCCAAGGCTGCTGTTGCCTCTCTGAACCAAGCTACAGCAGCCTGACATTGAACAGCAGCTCTGGGAGGGAATCACTGATTGCTCCACTCCCCTCCCATGCAGATGGCTGAACCACGGAAGTGAAAGCACAACCTTCTCTGTTGCATACCAAGACCTCTTATTACCCCCCCCCCCTCCCTCCCTCCCTCCCTCCCAGGACTGCAGGATGGAGCAGAAACATTCCTGCGGCTACTTTCCATTGCAGCCTGATATTGTTTTGAAATGCTGCCTTCTCATCTCTGTCGCCATGGGTCACAACAGCCACCCAAAAAATGCAAATATCCCAGCACTGCCTTGCTTGTCTACCACCTTCACCCTGGCCAGCCCCTGTACTACACTTGTTTTAAGACATTTTAGAAAATTAACTTCCATAAAAGACAACAAGCATTTTAAAATATTATATGCATTATTGAATAAAGATTTTTCCACAGGAATAGATTAGGGAAAAATCTTTTATGAATAAGGCTCATTGTAGGAAGTTGCTTGATGCTGTTTTGTTGTACTGCCTTCACAGCAGAAGCATATTCTAAAATGGCAGATATGCAGAACACCAGTTAGAAACTGAAAATTGCAGGTTGTCATGTATGACAAATGCTTTTAGTATTGCATTTCATAAGCATTTTAGAAATACTCTTCCAGGGGAGGCATGACCATTCTGCAAGAAAAGAGTAAAGTTCTAACAGTGTCACTTAGCTACTTTACAGCAGATCCTTGTCTGACTTACAAATGACCAACCAAAATGACTTCTCCACAATTTTCAAAATAGGTCATCTTTTAGGTTGCTCAGAAACAGGTAACACAAAGTTCTGAAAAAAATAACCTAAAATACAACTGTTGAAGGTAGCAGAGTATTGGATAAATTGTTGTGGACACAAGGGTAATGCTAAGTCAAGGGCCAGCAATAGCATTGTTTTTTTTTATAAAACTACTTTTTCTTTCTTTGATGCTTTATCAGAATTCTACAATTTGAAGCAGATTAGATTTGCCTTTCCATTTCTAGTCCCACACAAAAAAACTGTTGGTAATTTTTCTTAGGACATTATCTTTTTAAATATCTTGCAATAAAACAGTATCTAATTTCTCATAAATATATGATTCGCAATAAACATGTTTTCAGCCTTGATTTATTTAACATGTTTTGCTCAAGGCTTTTCATGTTTACTATCAGTTTCTAGATTGCTGTTAAATGTCCAGTGATGTTTTAAAGTTTTCTAATAGTTCCAACAATAGGTTTATATATGAATTATTTATTATTTTTTTATTTATTTACAAAATATTTGACGTGTTTTACTACTAAGGTAGTAAAGGTGACCTATGGCTGTGAATAAACATAGACAATAGGGAATAGTGTCCCATGGCTGGTAGAATGGACATCAAAATGAACGATATTGTGCTGAAAAAACTGAAAAAAAATTGTAATGGTAAATCATATCTTATGTACGAAGCAGGAACAAACGATTACATGAGAGGATTATTTCTCTGGAGGGAGAGCTCAAAAGGGCCAAGAGGGAAATGATACAAAACCCCACACAGGCAAATATTAGTGCCTATCAAGTTACACTGAGTTCCTTGCAAGCTTACTTACATCAGAAAGCTTTAAAAGCCTTTCATTTCAAGAAACATACATTCTATAGGTTCGGGAATAAGTCCGGTAGACTATTGGCCAAATTAGTGAAACTCAGACAAGGTAAAACATATATAGACAAATTAAAGACACCGCAAGGTCACTGGGTAGTTCAAGGGAAAGACATTTGTGAGGTGCTGAAAGGCTTTTATGAGAATTTGTATACGGAGGATAGACAAGGCGGCAGGGAGGAGGAAATCGCCTTTTTCAAACACCTGGACATTCCTCAGCTTACATCAGCACAGTTAGAATTCTTGAACTCCCCTATTTTAAATACTGAAATTCAAGCTGTTATTAAGTCCTGTAAGGCAGGTAAATCACCGGGCCCAGACGGGATTACCTACGATTACTATAAAATTCTAGGTGAGCCCATTTCTGAGGCAATGAGTTCATTTTATCAAGGAGCTCTTGTTAAAAACCATTTTCCACCACAGTTCAACCAAGCATATATTACTGTCTTACCTAAACCTGGCAAAGATCCCATTCATCCGGCATCCTACAGGCCAATTTCACTGTTAAATTGTGATCTTAAGATTTTGGCAAATGTTTTGGCAAAGAGGCTAGGTGAGATACTTCCGACCTTGATCTCTTCCCACCAGGTTGGCTTTGTAAAAGGAAGGTCGGCCAGTTCTCATATCGTTAAACTGGTCACTGCCATCACATATTGTCAAAAACATAACCTACCATCTATGGCCGTGAGTTTTGACTCTGAAAAGGCTTTCGACAGGGTCTCCTGGGATTACCTGTTCTCTGTTTTAAGGCGATATGGATTGTCCGGGGAGGTCCTGTCTTATATCTCGCTACTCTATAAAACTCCCTCTTCGCATATATTGGCAAATGGGCATGCTTCCCAAGCCTTTGAACCCAAACGGGGTGTGCGTCAAGGTTGCCCCTTGTCTCCTTTATTATATTTAATGGCAATAGATCCTTTATTACGCCTTGTATCTCAGGAAGAAACCATCAGAGGCCTCACTCATAATGGCTATATGTTCAAAGTGGTGGCCTTTGCTGACGATATTCTCATCTTTTTGACGAATCCCCAACAGTCTCTAAAGAAAATCCTTGAGCTGCAAAAATGGTACGGTTCCTTTTCTGGACTTAAAATAAATACAGATAAGTCAGAAGCCCTAGAAATTTATGGTGAATTGGAAAAAGTATGGGGTGCTTCGTTCCCACTTAAATGGGCCCCGGCGAGAATTAAGTATTTGGGAGTTCTCATTCCAAATTCCATTAAATCTATTTATGACATTAATGTGCAACCATTATTAAAAAAATTGGAACAGAGATTAACAAATTGGACCTCACTTCCCTTATCCCTAACAGGGCGGATACATTTATTCAAGATGATGGAACTTCCTAAATGGTTGTACTTATTCCAAATGCTGCCAGTGTGGTTAAAACAAAGGGACTTAGGCTCTATTAATAAACTTATGAAGTCTTTTATGTGGAGGGGGAAAAGATCCCGGTTAGCACTGCGATACTTACAAATCCGGCCCGGACAAGGTGGCTTGGCTTGTCCAAATTTTAGGGATTACAATCTCGTCAGTATGATGAGACATGTCCGCGATTGGATACTTGGTATGGAAATTTTTTCTCCTTCCAATCTCCTTTGTGGTTGGTTCAATAACTATTCTCTGTCCACACTCTTACAACTCCAGTACGGACGCCTCCCACTAGACTGTAGAGGATATTTGATACTACATTCTAGTAGGCAAGCATGGGCTTATTTATATACTAAAATGGGAATTCCTCGTGGTCCTCTCCCATTTGTATTGGACATATGTGATAATCCCCAATTTCCTCCGGGTTTAGGACAATCTGTATTCCAGGGTTGGGCACAGAGGGGGCTGATAAAGGTGTCACAATTGTTTGCGACTGGGGGGAGCACGCTGTATAGCTTTATGGAAATACAGAGCAGGTTTCGTATCCCCAAAGAAGATTTCTACGTGTATCTGCAGGTACGCCACTATATTCGGCAAGAACAATGGTCCTCTATTCCCATGGGCCTTCGAACAAGACTAGAAATGATGGTGTGTACCAGACCCCAAATAAAATATTCCTGCTCCATGTTCTCTACAATACTGCAGTCCCATTTGAATATTAATGCTTATGATATAATATTAACTAAATGGGCTCCTTTTCCGTCCATTTTATTAACTCCTGCCAATATTAAACAATATTTCTTACAGAGTAGTAAAATCACAGAGAATGTTAATCTGAGGGAAGTACATTTTAAATTTATCTGGCAGTTATATTGCTCGAATTCCATGGCTTACAAGGTAGGGTTAACACCATCCCCCTTTTGTATAAAGTGTGAGACTGAGGAGGGACATTACCTTCACGGTTTTTGGGAATGCCGTAAAATCCGACAACTGTGGGTAGCGGTTCAGCAACAATGCTCCAAGATCTGTGTTTGTTCCCTTCCTTTAGACCCCATGTTATGGCTGTTTGGTTTCTTCAATAATACTCATGTCTTGTTAACAGTTTCACAGAAACTTTTTCTACGTAAAGCAAGTATTGTTGTAAAGACTGTCATTCTGAATAATTGGATATCTAACGAAGCCCCTTGCTTTGCACATTGGAACAGAAAACTACTCCAAATAGCCACGTACGAACATATGACGGCGAAATCTTTGGGTGTCTTGAAACAAAGACAAGTGAAGGAGGTATGGTCAGCGTTCTTCCAACATCAACCATCTCACTTGGTCAAGCATATTGTAGATTTGGATTTGCCATGGAATTCAGAAGAGAACAAAGTTATTAGGACATAATGTTTGCAAAGTCTTTGCTACTTTTTTGACTGCTGTTCTCTGCATGATGTCTTATGTTTGTTTTTTGTGGGGATGATGCTACTCGGTGTAATAGACCATAAGATCTGAAGGATTGGCAAAGAGGCCAAATAAGGGATGTGTCATTTTTATTGTAGGACTTCTCTGAAGGTGATATTTTTACATGTGTTCTTTTTACATGTGTTCCTTTTACATGTGTTCCTTTATCTGATATTATCTGATATTACCTTATCATGCTTAAGGTTATTGGGCATTGAGTGTTACTGTACCTTATTGTCTCTTGATTCAACGTAGGAAGGATTGAGAGAGTAAGATTGAAAGCTGTTTAAGGGAGGGTGGGGGAAGGGTGGGGGAAGGGAACAACAAGCTTAATGAAGTAATGGAGGGACTCAACAGTTCATCTGAGACTAATAAGTTATAAGATACTTACAACGTTTCTCTGGGGTGGAGATAGCTTCGTCTATATTCTTACAATGTCTTACAATGTCTTATAGTGCTATACAACCCATTCTTTGGATACTTGTTATGCTGCACTGTATCTGTCTATATTACATTTCTTATCGTTCAATGTTCAGATTTTCATACAAAAAACCCAATAAAAATGATGTTTACAAAAAAAAAAAAAATTGTAATGAGAGACAAGTATACCTGAATGTCATTGGTATAGATTTAGGCCTCTGTCAGTGGCCTCACATAGATGTTGAAAATGACAGGGAGATGGATGAGACCTGCAGGACCCCACACAGCAGGATGAGACCTGCAGGACTCCACACAGCTCAATTAAACTGAATACTCATTCACTACCTGCTAGGTTCCAAAACTCAGGAAAGACCTGAACCATTCCAGAACTATGGCCTCAATACTAATGTCCCACAGCCTCTGTAACAGGATAGCATGGTTGACAAGTTCAAAGGCAGCCAAGATGTCCAGCAGCACTAGTATGCAGGGCCTTAAAAAAAATCACTGCATATTATCAACAGTACTGCCTTGGTATTGTTGCCTTTTCCAAAACTTGATTGACACTTGCCTAAGATGGCACATTCAGAAAGAAAATGTTGCCATGTGGCAGTACCACTTTTTGAAAACTTTGGCCAGTAGTGAGGTGTTAGTGGGGCTGTTTGACTATTTGGCTATGTTTAGTGGCAGCCATTTAGCTTGATAACTATTTATCTGGCTAAATAGTTATGCAACAGAGGGAATCATTTATCAAAATACATTAGGGAGTTATCACAGGCATTAGGGCCCTAACACCCACAATAATGCCATAACACATGCAATAAACATCGCATCGTGAAATGTGTATACAAATTTGAAAATTTTATTCAAATGGGAGGAGTTTGGGTAAAGTGAAATGAGGGCTGGTTAATTTTGCGTGTGATAACATAATGCACACTATCATAGGATTTAATGCTGGAAATAACTAGACCTTTTTTCTGGGGATAATGCCTACGATAGCTGTGCATTACGGTTCAAATGGGATTTACCACAAATCCCATTTCAGGAGGGAGAAGAGGAGGAGGAGGAGGGGATGGAAGGAGAGAGAGAGAGAGCACGCGAGCGAGCCTTCGTGGAGGCGCACTGATTTTTTTAAAGTTTTTATACCACTGTAAGAGGAGGCACTAGTAATTCGGGGTGAGGTTTGTGGGGTGGGGTGGGTTCTGAGGGGCAATTATACATGCACAGTCATATGTATGAACTGCACAGTTACCATCAATGAAGAGTTAATGTGATTTGGAAGGATGAAAGCTAGGAAGAGAGAACATGGAACAAATCTTTCACCTTTCATTCCTCAAATTCAGATTAACTCTACACTGATGGTAACTGTGCTGTTCATACTTATGACTGTGCATGTATAATTCTCCTCCAGAACCCACCCCACCCCACAACCTCACCCCGGGTTACTAGTGCCCCCTCTTATAGTCATGTAAAAAGTTCAGAAAACAGTGGACCTCCATGGAGGCTTTCTCTCACTCACTCTCTTTCCCCCCCCCCTCTCTCTCTCTCTCTCACTCTCTCTCTCTCTCTCCCATCCAAAATGGGATTTGTGATAGATCCCATTTCAGCCATAACACACAGCTATCGCAGGTGTAATGCCAAGGAAAAAAGGTGTAGTTAAATCTCCCGATAGTGTGTGTTACATTATCGCATGCAATGTTATCAGTCCTCATTTCCATTTACTCTGCCCAAACTCATCCCACTTAAATAAAATTTGAATACGCATTTCACGATGTGGTGGTTATCATGGGTGTTAGCGCCCTAATACTTTTTGATAAATGACCCCCTTAGCCGGATAAGTGCCAATATCCAGTCTTTTCTGGCTAAGTTACTCATGTTATTAAGTAAGTCTAGAGTTGGCTGATAAACTTATCCAGCTAACATTAAGATAGCAGAGTATATTCAGAGATGTTGCTACACTGCAGAATATCCTAGCTAAGTTAGCCATATATGTTTATTTGGTTAACTTTCTCAGCCAGATATTGACTGAATATCTACCTCAAAGTAATCTGTGACACTAGAATCCAGTGAGGGAAAAGCAACTTTCTTTAATGTAGTTGGCATTAACAAGGAACATTCACTTAAGAAGTTGCTAACAAACTGGTGATCTAGGCAGATAGTTCTACCCTTGCTATCTTGATCAATCTGGCTGGGCATGGGGGTTGAAGGAGCTGGAGGAGGGATTGTGTTATGCTACAATTTTTTCAATCTGGTCGCTGGACACTTCGTAAAATTGGTAAAATGAGGGACAGGAGGATCTGGAAGGGTTTCCAGGTAAAGTATACATATTCTGATTGTCCAGGACCACATGGTTCTCTGGGATATCTTCTTTATATGTAATCTGACTGTTCCGATTAATGTGTATCTTTTCAATCTTGTCTGTGAAACATCAGAAAATTTCTTCCACTCGGTCGAAGGGACGTGAAAAAACAAAGCAAGACCGAAGCCTTGGAAAGATAATTTCATCAATTGGATATAACCAGCCCGACACTGGCCAAAGTTTCACCTTTTATGGCTGCATCAGGGGCTCTGAAATTACATTATTTTTAATATTAATAGTAAATAGTAATTTAAAAACAAACCCAATATTAAATAATAATAGGTAGTAAAAGATTAAGTAAATATTAAGTTTAACAACAATAAGATAGAATAAAGTAAAATACAGTTAACATTTATGAACAAAGAGGACGACAGTGACTTTTCTAGACCGTTTACCATCCTGCTTTGTGGGTCCTCAGTAGAAGGGACTACAGCTTTTATGCTGGTATTCTGGCTGCAACAGCTCTTAGAATTTTAAATATTTTTCTGGTGCCATTCTGTGTGTTAACGATCAGTGAGGAGAAGATTTATTTGCCTGAAGCACTCTTGCTATTTGCAGTTTTACTTGTCTGAATCTGAGTGAGTTCAAAGCCACATTCTCTCTAGGCACCTTCTGTCTTCCTTAGTGAACATAGTTCATTGGTAAAACATTGTAGTGTTTTATGTTGTTTGACAAGGCAGACCTTCTCCACCATAAAGTGGTCTAGTGCTGTGTATATCCCTTCTTTAACCCACAGCAATAGCATGGTTTTACAGTGCTATTGCTGTGGGTTAAACAAGGGATATAAGCAGTTAAAAAAAACTTTAAAGGTTTATGCTCTTACGGCCAGATTTAAAGACGTACCCGGGGCACACAAATCTACGCCTGATTTTATAACATGCGTGCGCAGCCGTGCGCATGTTATAAAATCCGGGGTCGGCGCGCGCAAGGGGTGCACACTTGTGCGCCTTGCATGTGCCGAGCCCTAGGGGAGACCTGATGACTTTCCCCATTCCCTCTGAGGCCGCTCCGAAATCGGAGCAGCCTTGGAGGGAACTTTCCTTCCCCCCCCCCCTCACCTTCCCCTCCCTAACCTGCCCCCCAGCCCTATCTAACCCCCCTGACCTTTGTTTAATACGTTGTGCCTGCCTCTGGGTAGGCGTAGGTTGCGCACGCCGGCCAAGTGCCGGCACGCAGTCCCCCGGCACGGCCATATTAAAATCTTTGATATATGAAAAAGCTTTGGACCATCAGAGCATTGTTCTGCACTTGTTGTGTATATTGCTTGATTGCTGAGTGCAGCCCTAGCTCATGTGTTGGTATTAGGGATGTGCAGCCAGAAAATTTTCATTTTGTTTTTCGATTTGTTCCATTTTAAAATGTTTCAGTTCTTTTAAATCATTTTTCTTTTTTTAATGTGCACTAATTCAAAATAGTGCACAAAGAAATTAGTGCATACTAAACATCAAAAAATATTAAACTAATGTACATTCCTACTAGCTATTTTTCAGTAGTGCTGTTGAGATAATCTCAAGTAGGCCTTGTAGTTTATTGGATCCCCTGACTGGTACCTGATAAGTAAAGAGAAAAGTGAGATTTTGTGGCAGTTACTCTACCAGGAGGCATTCACAACCAGACAGTGGTGGATATTGGCTGCTAACTTGTAGACATTGCTGAACAGTACCTGCCCTTCCCAATTCTTTACTTGCTTTGATATTGAATAAACAAGCCTGGAATACAGAGATTCTTACTGTTAATCACACCACTTTCACTGAACCTATTTTCCACTGAAAATAAGCCAGTGGATTCTTTAAGCAACAAAATGACTATGATAGGGATTTTGTAATAAGCAGTTCATGGGTTCAGCAGAAGAATTTATAGATCCTAAGGAAATCTGATATTATAGGGAAACTAACACTTCTCAGAAGGTAGTCAGGAATTACTAATACCTTGCATGAAAACCTATTCAATATTTACCCTGGTTGATATAGAAGTAATGGGAGAGGGGCAGTAGTTCTTAGCATAACCAGCATAACAATGATCACAGTACATTTTAATCCAAACAGAAGGCTTGGACTAGAGGTTAGTAGGGATGTGCAGAGCAAAATTTTATGTTCATATTTTTTATGTCCGAAAGGGGGTCCCACTTGCGGCCAATATGGACATAAAAAAAATCCAATGAGTTGGGTATATGTACATATGTGCAAAAAAAAAATTTAAACCCCCTCACCCTCCTTAATCCCCCCCCCCCCCAGACTTACCACAACTCCCTGGTGATCGAGCGAGGAGTGAGGACGTCATTTCTGCAATCCTTGGCGAGAAGCATGTGACGTCGGTGGCACGTCGAGTGACGCGGCGTCACGTGATTCCCGGCGAGTTCGCGCCGGACGGCTCGTTCAGCCCAAAAAGAACTTTTGGCCAGCTTGGGGGGGCCTCCTGACCCCCTCAAGCTGGCCAAAAGTTCTTTTTGGGCCGAACGAGCCGTCCGGCGCGAACTTGCCGGGAATCACGTGGCGCCGCGTCACTCAGACGCGACGTCACGTGATTCCTGGCAAGTTCGCGCCGGGAATCACGTGACGCCGCGTCTGAGTGACGCGGCGCCACGTGATTCCCGGCTCGTTTGCGCCGGACGGCTCGTTCGGCCCAAAAAGAACTTTTGGCCAGCTTGGGGGGGCCTCCTGACCCCCCCAAGCTGGCCAAAAGTTCTTTTTGGGCCGAACGAGCCGTCCGGCGCGAACGAGCCGGGAATCACGTGACGCCGGCGTCACTCGACGTGCCGCCGACGTCACATGCTTCTCGCCAAGGATTGCAGAAATGGCGTCCTCACTCCTCGCTCGATCACCAGGGAGTTGTGGTAAGTCTGGGGGGGGGATTAAGGAGGGTGAGGGGGTTTAAATTTTTATTTTGGCTCAACAATCGCGATTTCCCACATATCGAACATATCTATGTTCGATATGTGGGAAATCCGATCGTTTATGTCGAATCAATTTTTTAAGTAAAAAAAAAATATGAGTTGCGTTTTACTAATGCGGTCAATCCGAATGCACACCCCTAGAGGTTAGGCATCACTAGGGATTTCTAACAAATCTACTGGAAGTCACTAGTGTCTTAATGGACTCTCCAGGAAACTTTCTAAGGGGCTTTGCAAGGGTCATCTTCCTATGAAATGCTCCATTGGCAATTCACCACCACTTAAAATGGTGCCTCTTGATGCAGCCTGGCTGAGGTACTGATATCAGGACACAGAACGAAGGAAGTGCTCTCTCCTCACTGATTTCCATGGCTCACAAGTATGCTGGATTGTAGGTGATTGAGATTGCCACAGAGGTCAGTCTCCAACGGGAGGCTTGGTTGGTAGTTGCAGGGGTTGGATGTGTTCAGCCTGACAAGGCCATTTGTTAAATATTTAGTGGGGTGAGGAAATTATGCCACTGGCCCATAATTTATTTTTTAATTATGACTTTGCATATTGACCAAAAGTTAATCTTCGAAATATAAGCACATTCCATCAATCTACATGAATTTATTTGATGGTGTCTTATAAATATGTATGGTTGCAAAAACAAAAGTGTTGATACACTTGGAGTATTTACCAAGACATAAAGTCCATGTTTCATTCATTTTAACAACAATATTTCATTAAAAATCAGCACCAAGCTGACTTCAGTATTTTGACACAACAGTGCTTCCTTCAGGAGCTGTTTATAAATAAAAAAATGTCTTCATAAAACAGATGGATAAACATGAAATACAATAGATACAAATGTCACAGGACTAAAATCTTAGAAATGCACATGCATTCAGAATCTCCATGGGATAAACCTCACAGGACTATAGAACTTAAATATGGAAGTAAAGTCTCCTGCATCATTCTAAAAAAAAAAAAAAAATTCCACGGAATATATTTGCTTCATTTTAAATACTTCTAAAAGCAAAAAATAACTAAGCCTAACTTAGTGCAATAAAAAAAATGTGAACTTATAGAAATGCTTTCCCAGAGTGTTTAACAAGGACTTGTATTAGATCAAGGAAGGGTGGATAGGAAGACATTTCAGTGTATGTGCAGGGACAGGTAGCCCCACCCAAAAAGTAGAATACTGTTAGAATATAATATTAACTAAGGATAAGAAAACTGCTTTTCCTAAATAAGCAAAAAGATGCCAAAATGTGTATGTGACTTTAAGCATGCAGCTGCTAGAGCACTGTGTTTACTGGTTGGGGTGGTGGCTGAGCTGTAAAGAACAAAGAAGATAGAACTGTGCTTGTGCAGGCCAAATCCAGTATACAAAGCACAAAAGAAGAAGAGCTGTGCTACAGCTTTCGGATGGATACATGAGAAACCAACATGA
This sequence comes from Rhinatrema bivittatum, assembly GCF_901001135.1. Lineage (NCBI taxonomy): Eukaryota > Metazoa > Chordata > Amphibia > Gymnophiona > Rhinatrematidae > Rhinatrema > Rhinatrema bivittatum. The sequence continues at coordinate 130,911,929 of NC_042615.1, read as the reverse complement.
TCTGAATCAACGCTGTCATCCTTGCACATGGGGGAAATTACACCCAACTTCCAAAGGAGAACCAGATGGGGACATGAACTCATCTGCTTGCTCTACTGAACCTTCACCTACTCCAAATATCCATGTAAATATCTCACTTGCAAGATTATATTCTGCATTGTCATATTGTTTACTTCTATTGTTCTCTTGTTTCCTCATTTCTCAGTTATTCTCATAAGCAGCCTTGTATTTATTGTTATTATTACAATACATGCATTTTTTTTGTTCACAACTTTGTGTCACATGACCTTATTTCCGCTGAGCTATACATGGCTTCGGTCCTTACAGAACTTCATTGCAAAACATCTGAGGTAAAATTCACTGATTGATACATTCAGCAATAAAAATAAGTCAAAAGCACTGGGCTAATCAAATTGTGACTTTATAGTCCCAAATGGTAAGTTTTATAAAACCACTGACCATTGTAACTCATTGCTCAATCCATGCAGTCCCTGGAGTTCAATCTATATATCCATCTCTGTTCTTTACACTCAAAATCATCTCTCTTTTTAAATGGTTAAATGTAATCAATTATGACAAAAATCAAATCTTTGAAGCAGCAATGTTTAGTGGTACAGTAAAAAGAGCCTCCATGCACCTCTGTACCTCTGTCACATATATCTCTGTTTTCAATCATAGCAAAGAGGCTGGCGGCACCTTAGTGCCTAATTAATTTATTGGGGCATGAACTTTCAAGCACAAGTGTCTATTTTATCAGATGCATGACATGTAATCGAGGAGGTGGGTGTATATATATATATATATATATACACATATGTGGGAGAATACAAAGTACAAGGAAGACATTAAGGAATGAAGATCAGAGTAGGGAAAGGGACCTAATAATATTCACTGCAACATTCAGGACTCATTCACCTACACTTGCTCTAATGTAATATATGCCATTATCTGCCAGTAATGGCCCTCTGCTAACTATCAGGTCGATACTGTAAGACCGCGGGAGAGCGGACGAACGCCCGCTCTCCCGGTGCGCGCACCAGCCCTTCGCCGGTGCGGGCGATTCAGTATTTAAATGAGGTGACGCGGGAAAAACGGGGAAAAGGAGGCGCTAGGGTCACTAGCGCGTCCCTAGCACCTCCTTTTTGTCAGGAGCGGCGGCTGTCAGCGGGTTTGACAGCCGACGCTCAATTTTGCCGGCGTCGGTTCTCGAGCCCGCTGACAGCCACGGGCTCGGAAACCGGACGCCGGCAAAATTGAGCGTCCGGTTTTCGGCCCGACAGCCGCGGGCCGAATTCAAATTTTTTTATTTTTTTTTAACTTTTTTTTACTTTTGGGGACCTCTGACTTAATATCGCCATGATATTAAGTCGGAGGGTGCACAGAAAAGCAGTTTTTACTGCTTTTCTGTGCACTTTCCTGGCGCCGGAAGAAATTAGCGCCGACCTTTGGGTCGGCGCTAATTTCTTAGAGTAAAATGTGCGGCTTGGCTGCACATTTTACTTACTGGATCCCGTGCGCATACCTAATAGGGCCATCAACATGCATTTGCATGTTGAGGGCGCTATTAGGTGCCGCGGGTGGGCCGCGTGTTTTCCTCCCCTTACTGAATAAGGGGTAAGGGAAAACACGCGTCCAGAGCAGGCTGACAGTGCGCTCCGACGGAGCACACTTTACTGTATCGACCTGTATATAGGTAAAAGGTCAGTCCCCAAGAAAAAGAGCAAATGGACACAAATCTAACATCAAAAACAGAAATATCCAAAAACCAGTGGGAGAAAATGTCAACCTTCCAGGTTACTCTCTAACTGAATCTATGGTTACCATATTCCTGCAGAGAAACTTTAAAAGGATATGCCATCATAAAACTACTGAATTAGAGCTTATCAAGAAGCTGGATACCATCTATCTAGGCCTGAATAAGGACAATGGTTTCATTGTTCACTACAGGTGTAAATTGACTTAACTACTGTAACAGGGTTACTGAAAACAAATATAAAGTTGAGGAAACAAATAAGTTGAGGAAACAAAGAAAACAAAGAAAACAAATATAAAGTTGAGGAAACAAATAAGTTGAGGAAACAAATAAAAAGTTGAGGAAAAAAAAGATGTTTGAAACCCTAGAGGAGTTGAGCACCTATTGCAAAGATTCTCCTTTTTTTTTTTTTTTTTGAAAGAAAAAAAAATTGGGCCAAGTAAAAGATTGATGCTCTGAAGAATTGTATTTATGCTCTATAGAGTTAAAGATAATTTTTTAATGGGTTAAGAATACTTTATAATGTTTGTGCACTGTTTGGGAATGGTATTCTCTTCACAGAGCAAAAGGGAAAAAAAACCAGGAGTCCAGCACACAGCTTATCTATAGTAGCTAATTGAAACCAAGGTTGCCATAGCAACTGTGCTTGATCCTCATGGCTGAGAGGAAAAACAGAGAAAGAAGGATTTTGCAGCACATGTTGTGGGAGTTGTCTGGAATAACTGAGAGGGAGAAACTGTGTCCAGGTTTGAAAAGAAATTGTCCAAATTGTCTCTTAAGAAGCTGTCTAGATAAAAACACGATATTTTGACTTTCTGGAAAAAGAGTTTTATGTGTTAATTCAAAGCCTGATGTGAATGTGTCGATGATTGCATTTATTTATATTTATTCTGCTTTTTCAGGCACTTCAAAGCATTTTACATTCAGGTACTCAAGGTATTTCCCTATTCCTGAAAGGGTTTATAATCTAAATATATACCAAAGGCAATGGAGCGTGAAGTGACTTTCTCAAAGTCACAAGGAACAGCAGTGGGATGTGATTGCTGGTTTGTAACTCACTGCTCTAACCACTAGGTTCCTCTTCTATCTGTGAAGAATGGCCTTTATTAAATTAATGATGGAGTAGATAAAGTAAACTCAAGTAGCATATGGAAAGTAATTGTTGCTCCATTTTAGAATGTTTTTGAGAATGAGTGTGAAAGCTAAAGAGTATTCTTTGTAAGAATAGACAAAGTGGAAATCTGACTGGATAAATACTGCTAATCCATATTAAGATAAGAAGTCTAGAGTGATTACTATTTTACATCTCTTTGGGAGATATGATCAGATACAGCAGAAAATCACTTGGGTACTAAAAGAAGTATTTCATAATAGAGACAGGATGAACATTGTAACAATTTTGTACTCTTTCGGAAAAGAATTTGGAGGGGGGGTGTAGTGCCTGCAGTTTTGGTAGAAAATATTTTTATTCTGTACTCAGAAAGGTCGATATTTAGCACTGGTTAGCCAGATAAGGACTTATCCTTGGTAGCAGTGGCTGAATGTCTGGCTGAATTTAGTGGCTGCTTCATATCCAGATACTGGTAAGTACTTAACTGGGGAAGTCCTTATCTGGCTAAGTGGGGGATGGGAAATGGGCATTTTGAGGAGGAGTTGCTTATTTGGTTAACTTAGCCAAAGAAATGCTGATATTCAGATTATTCAGTTAAGTTAGTCAGATAAGTTAGACCTGCTCAATAGCAGGTCTAAAGTTAGACAAATAAGTGTTATCCAGCTAAAGAGTGATTTAATTGGGGATATTCAGAAGCATAGCTGTGCTGCTAAATATCCCTTGTATGTTAGCCAGTTAAGACGTATTTGGCTAATTTACTTTGATGGATTTCTTTGAATATCAAGCCCAGACTATATAGGCCTCAGATCATGGTAGCAATTTCAAGATGCAGCCTTTTTTGCAGCTATCTGGTACAGATCATTACCCACTGTGCTTGTAGAAAAAAAAAAAAAAGATAAAGCCTGGGGTTTGTGCAGTTGCATGGCAAATTGCTATAAAGAGGAAACTGAGGGATACCGTGTGAGACAGTGCCTTTATAGGGTATACTAATATTCTTCTTTGAGAAATGTTTTACTAGTACTGTGCAGTTTACCTGAAATAAATGCCAGAGAAAAAGACAGATTATACTGCTTTTATTGTTTATTTTGCACCTAGTTAGTTGAACTCACAATTTGGAAAGGTTCCAGATTTAAGTTATCAACATTCATACAAAGTTTTCTGGAAGAAGATTTATACAGTTAGCATATCAAGGGTTTGCCTTTTATATTCCTGTAAAGACAGGGAGTAGTTACTCAAGAAGAAGAGGACTGCAGATTCTACTGGGACAACAGACTGCATTCCAGAGGTTGCCACATCCAGAGGAGGCAAAGCAGCTAAAGAGAGAAACAGGACAGAGATAAGTGTTTACATACCTAACATGTTCTTTTGACGGGCCAGACTAAAGAAACAGTCTACTAATGCTAATACTACAGACTGAGAGCTACAGATATACAGTCTAACAATATTGACTAGTGATACAGACTAGATATACAGACTAGATAAAATGAAACTTTTTTTGTTAAACATATACTTACCTGGGTGAATTTACAGTAGTCTCTTGCAAGAAAGAAATAAAAGATCAATCTTTATTCCACTGGAGTGCCTTTCAGGATGCAAAGTCTTAAAATAAAAAGATAAGACAGGAAATAAGATACTTATCTGTTTTACAGTATATGGTGAAGAGCCCTCGGTTTAAATGGTTCTTTTAAAGTGTTGAACTAAGCACAGAAAGCAATAAAAGGAAGAGAGATTTTGGTCTAACACATTTACTACTTATTATATTCCAGTAGACAAAAAGGGAAATAATTGTTAAGTCTTACATTGTTTGATTTCTGTTTATTCATTGTGAAATATGTTACCAAATGTTATGGAGTATTTTCTGCCAATTGCTATAGTTTATTTTATTAAATTTGCTTCATATTATAATAAAAGAAAAATATGTTTGAGGTGTTACAATAACAAATTGTCATTCTTCAACCAAAAGGTACTTGGTTCTTGTTTCCCCTCCCTAGTCCCTACCACCCTACCAGGGTGAATTTCCAGGCCCCTGTAATCTATAGAACCTGATAGGGAAAAGGAGTTATTTAAATTGTAGCTGCTAATGCAATAATTAATTTCTGAAAAACCTCTCAAATGAATAACAATAACATTTTCCCTCAGCCACCATGGTATGGGAGGGTTTTTCTATTCCTCTGGGTGTTACACTGTGCTCAGATTGTTTTGTTAATACTTTCTCTCATCCACTACAGGTGTTAAGTAGTATAGATATTCTGAAATTATCACTTCTTTCCAAACTTTGCTCTGCTGTTCTTAATATTCTCCCTGTATTTTTCATTTTACACTATCCATTTCATTTTCATTATATATGCATATGATGAAGTGTCCTTTTTCCCTTGAAAGCTCATGCTCCAATAAATTTGTTAATGTATATAGTGCCACTAACCTCTGCCATTTTTACTGTTATAGACTAACACAGTTAACTCTCTGGAATTTTATGTTCAATCATGTATGTCTTTCCTGTGCTCTTGATTTTTCTCACATTCAGTAATGATGTAGATCCTGGGTGGGCTCTCCAGTCCTATAGGGCCTCCTAACCATTCAGGTATTCATGATAACCCTAATGAATATGCATGGGCTAGATCTATATACAATTAAGGCTACGTGCATACAAATATATTTCATGTATATCTATTAGAGATATCCTGAAATCCTGACCACTTAGGGACTTTTGAGGACTGGTATGCCCATCCTTGATACAGACCACCCCTTTACTCATACTAACTTGAAATAAATAAAAAGAAATCTGTCAACCTCATGGTATACTAAACACAGTCCCATTAACTGATTTGGAACAATAGGAATATTTCCCACAGGAAACTGGTTTATGGTGTAAACAGCTTGGTCCAAAAACCTGAATGTATCAAACAATTCTGAATATTCCTACCACATTTAAAAAACAAATATCAATGAAACATAAATAAACTTATGTAGTCCCAAAACATGTTAATAATCTAGAGGTTAAAATTCAAAGATTTTGACCAGGTAATTTTGGGAGTCAGTGGGACAAACCTTGATGTTTGTCATTTCCCTGATACCCCTACACTTCATCCCTGGTTGACCAGATACATTTTTGTCTGGGCAAATCATAGCCCATACAATTTAGCAGGACAAAAAACGGTGTCACTGAGGGCACTCCTGAGGATCAGTTAAACTTTGTCTGATTAGTGATGATGTTCAGCGCTGCCCATTCAAAACCACTCAACTACTTCTGGTCAAGCAAACAGCAGGTCAAAAGTTAAACATTGTCTGGTTAACTTTAGACAGGATATTCAATCCAAACATTCAGGATGAAAATCCTGGTACAGTTAACAGGACAAAGCTGTCCAAATAAGTTTAACCACATACATCTAGATGAATACTGGCTTCATAAAATTATGAAAATGCTAAAATGCACACTAAGGGGCCGATTTTAAAATTTAAGTGCGTGGGATACATTAGTGCGTGCTACCCAGTGCGCACAAATGTACACTCGATTTTAGAACATGCACGCGCTTCCGCACGCATGTTATAAAATCCAGGGTCGGTGCGCGCAAGGGGGTGCACACTTGTGCACCTTGCACACGCTGAGCCCAAGGGGAGCCCCGATGGTTTTCCCCGTTCCCTCCAAGGCCTCTCCAAAATCGGAGCGGCCATGGAGGAAACTTTTTTTTACAACCCCCCCACCTTTCCCTCCCTTCCCCTATCTCACCCACCCCCCAGCCCTACCTAAATCCCCCCACTTACCATGCCATGCCCCGACACAGCTCGCTTTCGCCCTCCCCTCACCTTCCCCTCCCTTCCTCTATCTAACCCACCCCCCCGGCCCTATCTAAACCCCCCCCTACCTTTCTCCGGGGATTTATGCCTCCCGGAGGGAGAAGTAAATCCTCGCGCGCCGAGATGCAACCTGGGGGCGGCTCCAGAGGGTGCGGCCACGCCCCCAGACCGCCACCAAAATGCCGCGTCCCACCCCCAAAACGCCACGCCGATCGGCCCCGCCCCCGACACGCCCCCCTCGAAAAACCCCGGGACTTATGCGAGTCCCGGGGCTCTGCGCGCGCCGGCAGGCCTATGGAAAATAGGCGCGCCGGCGCGCAAGGCCCTGCTCACGTAAATCCAGGCAGATTTACGCGAGCAGGGCTCTTAAAATCCGCCCCCAAGTGTTTAGGCAGTATTATCCTTGAACTTGTTAATGTCTAAGTAGCTAATGTACTGGGGCAGTCATAGAGGTCAGTTTTTATTGAGCTTAATTTTAAATGTTTAAGATTTTGTTTATTGACATCAATGTTCCATATGTGATTTTGCATTTTGTTGTTTTATAATTCAGAGATTCACTAAAACATGCACCAAATGTGGTGTGTTTTATTGTGGTGTTCAGTACAGAGTACCTTTGGTGACAACTGATAAGACATTGAGCTAAATAAAATATTTTTCATTAAACAACTGATATAAACACTGTTACAATTTTCAAGCTGCTATTTATTTATTTTATTTATTTATTTATTTATTTATTTAAGGCCTTTATATACCGACTTTCTTGATACAAATCAAATCAACTCGGTTTACATCGAACTAAATATTTATATCAATTTAAAGATAATTTGCCCATGAAATAGTTTCTGCAGCTTTGTTGTTTATCTTTGACAAAATCTGACTAAAAGACTCAAACAGCCCCATGTTTCCAAGATTTGTGATACAAGATAATCCTACTAGGATTGGGAAATGGGCATATGAATAGGCATTGTTTATTTATTTAAATCAAATTATTATCCATAAACATCCATAATAGTTCAAAGCAGATTGCATTGAACATACATAGTTAAAAAAACATAAAAAAGGAAAGAGAACAAATACAGAAAAAAGGAACATCATACATTCTGCTACAAAGTGCTTAAATAACCCACAGATATTTTTAATCCTCTTTCGAAAAATTTAGCACAGGAGATAGTATGTAGCTGTTCAGAGAGGGAATTCCATAGCTTTAGGGCTGCCAATGAAAATGATCTCTCTCTAGTTATGAGCTTCTTTCAGTGAAGGTACCTCAAGGAAATTCTTATCACTAGCCATTAAAATGAGATTTGGTTTGTAAACTCGCAGAATGGAGTTGTAATAATTTGTGTACTGTGGTGATTATTTTGTATTGTACTCTGAACTGAATTGGGAGCCAGTCTAAGAAAATAATACAGGTGTTGTATGTTGACGTAATTTTGTTACCATTTATAGATAAGTGGCTGCATTAACCTGGTCACATTAGTTGGTAAAGAGTTGCAGTTTTCCATGTCTTTCAAGAGTAGTGCTTAGAGCACAGTGCAGCAGTCTTGGTGTTGAAGTAATGGCTTCAGTCTCCTGAGTAAGTGTAGTTTATAAAAAGAATTGTTCATGAGGTTGGCTATATGGGACTTCTTGGAAAGGGAGGATCAAAAATAATTCCTAAATTATGGGCTTGCTTTCTGATTGGTATACTATAGCTATTAACTGTGAATACTGTTGGAAATGCTATTTCTGGTTTGTTTGTTTTTTAAGTTGAAAGAATCAATATTTCTGATTTATCTACATCTAGTTATAGTTTGTTTTGTGAAAGCCAACTTTTTATTATGTTTAATTATATCCTTAATGAGTCAAGAGTGAATGACCAAGAGTATTGATATGGGGTAAAAATGGATGACATCAGCATAGATTCTGTAATTTAAACCAAAACCAGATAGTAATTAACAGAGAGGAGTGAGGTATATATTGAAGAGTGTCACAGAGAGAGCTTAACCCTGCAGCACACCAGAGGTCAAAGTATATCAAGCTAAATGAGCATTGCCAACCTTTACATGAAAGGTAAAATGTGAACCATTTTAAGACTGTTCCATCTATTCCTAGAGATTTAAGGCAATATTAGGGATGTGAATCGTTTTAGGACGATTAAAATTATCGTCCGATAATTTTAATATCGTCTTAAACCGTTATGGAACACAATACAATACAGATTCTAACGATTTATCGTTATAAATCGTTAGAATCGTGAGCCGGCACACTAAAACCCCCTAAAACCCACCCCCGACCCTTTAAATTAAATCCCCCACCCTCTCGAACCCCCCCCAAATGAGTTAAATAACCTGCGGGTCCAGCGGCGGTCCGGAACGGCAGCGGTCCGGAACGGGCTCCTGCTCCTGAATCTTGTTGTCTTCAGCCGGCGCCATTTTCCAAAATGGCGCCGAAAAATGGCGGCGGCCATAGATGAACACGATTGGACGGCAGGAGGTCCTTCCGGACCCCCGCTGGACTTTTGGCAAGTCTCGTGGGGGTCAGGAGGCCCCCCACAAGCTGGCCAAAAGTTCCTGGAGGTCCAGCGGGGGTCAGGGAGCGATTTCCCGCCGCGAATCGTTTTCGTACGGAAAATGGTGCCGGCAGGAGATCGACTGCAGGAGATTGTTCAGCGAGGCGCCGGAAACCCTCGCTGAACGACCTCCTGCAGTCGATCTCCTGCCGGCGCCATTTTCCGTACGAAAACGATTCGCGGCGGGAAATCGCTCCCTGACCCCCGCTGGACCTCCAGGAACTTTTGGCCAGCTTGTGGGGGGCCTCCTGACCCCACGAGACTTGCCAAAAGTCCAGCGGGGGTCCGGAAGGACCTCCTGCCGTCCAATCGTGTTCGTCTATGGCCGCCGCCATTTTTCGGCGCCATTTGGAAAATGGCGCCGGCTGAAGACAACAAGATTCAGGAGCAGGAGCCCGTTCCGGACCGCTGCCGTTCCGGACCGCCGCTGGACCCGCAGGTTATTTAACTCATTTGGGGGGGGTTCGGGAGGGTGGGGGATTTAATTTAAAGGGTCGGGGGTGGGTTTTAGGGGGTTTTAATGTGCCGGTTTTGCGATTTTTAGATTTTTAGATTTTTCACGATTTTTCATGATTTTTCACGATATTTTACCCCCCCCAAACGGCAACAATACGATTCCCTCCCCCTCCCAGCCGAAATCGATCGTTAAGACGATCGAGGACACGATTCACATCCCTAGGCAATATAGCATTACCTTGTAATCTAACGTGTTGAATGCAGCCGCTATGAACAAGAGCACAATAACATAGATGGTGCCTTGGTCATAGCCTTTGATGATGGAATACTTAGTGGGGTGTACTAAATTCCAAGGTCACACAATCTTATGTATATCTTCTGGGGCTGTTCCGGCTAACCATTCTCTCCCATGCTGACTCTTAATCCCCAGGAGGATCTTTTTGTTGGGGGGAAGTTCTTACTTATGGCCCAGGCAATGAAAGAAGTTCACCAGTGTTTGTGATGTACTTTTAGTGCTACTCATGGGGTGAGAGTTTGAGCAAACTCAGACAGCACTAGGTCTGGATGTTAAAACAAAGTATACTGATTAAATTAAAGTCCATTTGTCCAAAATGATGAGTGTACATCTGACTGTAGTTACAGACTTCTTTCTGTATAGGAAGATAACCTTTTTACAGACTTCTGGGTAGAGCCCATTAGAGATGTGCGTCGTACCGGCAATCGTTTCCAGTTTTGTTTCCCACTGTTCTGACTGTTTTTTTTTCAGCTGTCCTGATCCGAAAAAAAATAAACACTCTGTCCATTGCTCCTACCATGTGACAGGAACTGACCAATGGCACAGGTATCCCCTGTCACATGCTAAGGGCAAAGGGCCACGGCACCATTTTTATTTATGGCAGCCGATGGCTCGAGAGGGGGAGATTGCTCCAGGGACCCCCGCTGGACCACCAGGGACTTTCGGCAAGTCTTGAAGGGGGGGGTCGGGATGGTGGGGTTTCGTAATTAATTAAATTTGAAGGGTTGGTTGGGTTTGGGTTTTTTTTTTTTAAATATGCCCTTTCTTCCCCCCAAAAAACTATAGGAAAATCACACAAAAATGTGTGGGTTTTCCTTTCATTTTTTCAGCCCCCTCGAAATGCAACGAAATAGGAAATATCATTATTCCTTATTTCATTGCAAATGAATGAACATCACTACTACCTGCTAACTTCATGGAGTTCCCCTTAGTCCTTCAATTATCCAAAAGAGTAAATAACCATTTCACATCCCCCCTCAACTGTCTCTTCTCCAAGCTGAACAGCCCTAACCTCTTTAGCCTTTCCTCATAGGGGAGCCGTTCCGTCCCCTTTATCATTTTGGTTGCCCTTCTCTGATCAAAAACACATAAGAGGCAGTCCTTGCTCAGTAGATCTTACAATCTAATCAAGACAAACATACATTTACTGATCACTTCATTACAATCGTGAAGCAATTTAAAGGCATATGTCAAAATACAAGTACAAATTAGCAATCTTCATTTTCTATGGTGATAAATCATACAATAAAAGAAAACCACATCCAATGGAGTCAATTAAACCCAATTATCTTAGTGACACCATCATATATTTTCAGGCTTAAAGTGTATCACTTAAAAGTAATTAATGGTACCAGCACCAAGGCTACTTAAATGTAGTGTAGCACCTTATTTATAATCATTAGTCTCCTAAGAGTCACTATTTTTTTGAAAAGGATTATTTGTTGCATTTAAAAATTTGGGAAATGAAAAACATTGACACTTATCTGTTATGATTCCTACCTGTGGGGCTACTCCCCGCGAGCAGGCCTCTCCACCTACTTGCTCTCCGAAATGCGGCAAGCCAGGCCACTGCCATCACCGTCCCGCAGCAGGCCTAGCCGTGTTGCTCCTGGCTCCCCTGCAGACCTAGTGCCGCCGGCGGAGGTCTCCTCGCAGTGTGAGGCCGCTCCAGCAGCCTGCCTCGTCTTCCTCCTTCGTGGAGGGGCTGCCGCCATATGGAACTCCTCCTCTGTAGCCCAGAGATCCCCAGCATTGTCTTTGCACTGAGCGGCAGGGAGGCCGCTCAGTTCTCCTCTTTGTGGTCTGGTGCTGCCGTCAAGACCCTGCCACTGCCACTGCCACTGCCAGTCTGCTGTTCATCTTCGTGGTGATGCTGCTGCCGGGCCTCACTCCAAGCTGAAAAGTCCTAACCTCTTTAGTCTTTCCTCATAGGGGAGTTGTTCCATTCCCCTTATCATTTTGGTAGCCCTTCTCTGTACCTTCTCCATCGCAATTATATCTTTTTTGAGATGCGGCGACCAGAATTGTACACAGTATTCAAGGTGCGGTCTCACCATGGAGCGATACAGGTCAATTCTATAGCAGTTTTGAGTCTAGGACTCATTCTATAAATGTAACTTATCCTTAGTGATGAATTCTATTAAAACATAAAACATACACCCTTAGTGATTCCTGTTTGTGTGGGTGTTTCATATCTTGCACTTCCCTGTTTTGAACCTTGCATTTCCCTGGATTCTGTTCTCCCTTCTCTTTCTGAAAGGCTTGTTTAAATAGCCAAGGGGTAGATTTTAAGAAAGTGCGCCTTCGCGTACTTTTGTTGGCGCACCAGGCGCCAACAAAAGTATGCTTGATTTTAGTAGATACGCGCGTAGCCGCGCGTATCAGCTAAAATCCAGGATCGGCGCGCGCAAGGCTGCCGATGTCGTGTAGCCGGCGCGCGTCGAGCCGCACAGCCTGCCGCCATTCCCTCCCCTCATCTTCCCCTCCCTTCCTCTATCTAACCCACCCCCCGGCCCTATCTAGACCCCCCCTACCTTTGTCGGGGGATTTACGCCTCCCGGAGGGAGAAGTAAATCCCCGCGTGCCAGCGGGCCGCTAGCGCGCCGAGACGCGACCTGGGGCGGTTCCGGAGGGCGCAGCCACGCCCCTGGACTGCCCCGGGCCGAAACCATGCCCCCAGGCCTGCCCCCAAAATGCCACGTCCCGCCCCCAAAATGCCGTGCCGATCCGGCACGTCCCCGACACGCCCCTGACACGCCCCCCTCAAAAAACCCCGGGACTTACGCGAGTCCCGGGGCTCTGCGCGCGCTGGTAGGCCTATGGAACATAGGCGCACCGGTGCGCAAGGCCCTGCTCGCGTAAATCCGGGCGGATTTACGCGAGCAGGGCTTTTAAAATCCGCCCCCAAGTTTTTAGATTTTTTCTAAATGTTTTGTTTTCTCTTTGTAGTCTTAATTCCAAGGGCATGGAGTTCCATAGTATGGGTCCCGCTAATGATAACGCCCTATCTTTTACCTGGGTTAGTCTTGCTGTTTTGACTGATGGAATGGTTAGAAGTGCTTTGTTGGCTGATCTTAGATTTCTGTTGGGGATGTGTACGCGGAGGGCTGTGTTAAGCCAGTGTGCGTTTTCGTTGTGTATTAATTTGTGTATGGTGCATAGTGTTTTGTACTGTATTCTTTGTTCAATGGGTAGCCAGTGCAACTCTGCCAGTGTTTCCGTAATGTGGTCTCTTTTCCTTTTGCCAGTTAATACTCTTGCAGCCGAGTTCTGCAATATTTGTAGTGGTCTTATGGAGGTGTATGGTAAACCTAGTAGAAGGGTGTTGCAATAATTAGTGCTTGCAAATATTAGTGCTTGTAGTACTGATCGAAAGTTGGCGGTTGTTAGAAGTGGTTTAAGTTTTCTGAGGACCATGAGTTTGGCGTATCCTTCCTTTACTTTTATGGATATATGTTGTTTTAAGCTTAGTTCTGTGCCAATTATTACTCCTAGATTCTGTACTTTCTCTGCCAGTGTTATTTGATTGTTGTTATTGAGTGTGAATGGGTTGTGTGAGATCTCCATGTTTTTTTTTCTTTCTAAATGAAGGAATTCTGTCTTCTCTATATTAATTACTAGCTCCATTTGATTTAATAGTTGTTTGATAATGTCTAGATACATGTTCGCTATGTTTAGTGTTTTCTCAATTGTATCGTCAATGGGTAAAATGAATTGAATATCGTCTGAGTATATGTAGTGCGTGATTCCCAGACCGGCTAGCAGGTGGCATAATGGCAGCAGGTATATGTTGAAAAGTGTAGCAGACAGGGCGGATCCCTGTGGTACTCCTGTTTGAAGGTCTATTTTTTTTGACATGGAATCTTTGATTTGAACTTGAAAATATCTGTTGCTTAGATATGATCTAAACCAGCTAATTGTTTTGTTGCCTAATCCTATTTCTTCTAGTCTATTTAAAAGTATGTTGTGATTTACAGTATCAAAGGCTGCTGAGAGGTCTAGCATCAGTAAAATGTAATGTTTACCGTTATTGAATCCCCTCATGATGTTGTCTGTCAGTACCAGTAGGAGTGTCTCTGTGCTATAATGTTTTCGAAATCCATGTTGTGAGGGATATAGGATGTTGTCGTTATCTAGGTGTTCCGCTAGTTGCTTTTGTATAGTTTTTTCTATTAATTTTGCAGTTAAGGGTAGGTTTGAAACAGGTCTGTAGTTGCTCAGGTTAAGTGTGTCGCTGTTTTTCTTCTTTAAAATAGGTTTTACGATTGTTCCTTTCAGTGTATCTGGCATGGATCCTTCCTCTAAGGATAGATTAACGATCTTTGCCAGTGTCGGTGATACAGTGTTGGCTACTTTTTTTATATCTGTGGTAGTTATTGTGTCACAGGCATGTGGGGCGGGATTTAGTTTTTTTAGCATAACTTCGATTTCCAATTCTGATACTTCATAGAATGTTGACCATTGTTTAATTTCTCTTTTTTTCATTTTAATTTCTTGTTTTGTTGTATTTTGGATTTTAGTTTTTAGGTTCTTAATTTTGTCATTAAAAAATGTTGCAATTTCATTGCATCTATTTTCTGGAAGGTTTTTTAGAGATTCGGATTTGTCATTGGTGAGGTTTTTTACTATGGTAAATAATGTTCTTGGGTTGTTTTCATATTTTTCTATTTTAGAGCTATAGTACTGTTTTTTTGTAGCTAGAATGACTTGTTTATAGTAAGCTAGGTGTTTTCTGTATTTTGTTAAGTTTTCATTGTTTTTATTTTTTCTCCAATCTTTTTCTTTTTTTCTTAGCTCTCTCTTGATTTCCTTTATCTTTTCATTATTTCATTTATTGTTTTCCTTATAGATTGAGCTGTTTGTCCTATATAAACAGCTCCCATTTGAAACCACTGAAACATATCATCAAAGATCTGCAACCCATCCTGGAAAATGATATGATGATCTCACAGGTCGTCAATAGTCACCAGCAACCACAAATTGTACAACAATGACACCAACTCAAGAACCAGACCCTGCCAGAAACACAGATGCCAACTCTGTCCACATATTAACCCGGTGCTTGTATCAGAAGACTCAGTCATACTCAGAAATCTATAGTGACTTTAAGTTGCCACTAAGAATTGATTTTATAATAAACAGGTAACATAGTAACATATGAGGTCCATATTCAAAAGCCATTTAGATAGATAACTCAAAGGTTATCCATCTAAATAGCTAAATTGGCATATTAAGATAGGCAGCAGAACATCCGTGAATTGTAAGCTCTATTGAGAAGGGACTGTCTTTTTATATGTTTGTACAGTGCTGCGTATGTCATGTAGCACTAAGGAAATTTTAAGTAGTAATAGAATGCCTCGCGGCCTGGCAAAATAGTAGTTATTAAAAAAGAAAACCAGCAGAGGCCTTCTAGCCTGTGCCTTCCAAAGGACCTCCAGACCATCAGCAGGCCAGCCTGCCTGGATCCTCCCTGATCACTAATATATGTAAAAAAAAAAAAAAGCATCTATGTGAGTCTGTAAGCATGTTTGTGAATGATAGTATGAGAGAGAGAGAGAGCATATATGTGAGTCTGAGAGTGTGTGAGCCAGTAAGTGTGTGAGTGAGAGGTAAGAGAGAGCATATGTGCGAGCATGAGAGAAGGCGAGTGAGCCAATAAGCATGTATATCAGCCAGAGCATGAAAAAATATGTATGAATATGAGAGCACATGTGTGAGCATGTGTCTAAGCAAGAACAAGAACATTTGTATGTCAATATGTGTGTGAGAGAAAAATGTGAGTCAGTGAGCACTGGTGAGTGAGCATATGAATGCGTGTGTGTGTGGGAATAAACATGTGCATTAGAGAGAGAGGAGAAAGTTTGTGTATAGCCCTCACCCCCAACATAACCATGACAACCTCAGGGTGATTTGAATCAAACTTTTTCAGGTATGGCAAGAGGAGGATTTTTTTAAACCTTATTTTCAATTATTCAGTGTTATTTGATGTGTCTGCTGTTTTCATATATTTTATTGGTGTTTGGGAAATGTTTAAAAATGTTTATGAGTTTAATTATTGGAAGTTATATTCATCGGCTGTATTGAAATATTTATTCTTTTTATTAGAATGGTTTTACTATTGTGATTGATGTTTTATATTTTTTTATTTTATTGTTTGATGTTTTGAGGAATGTTGATTCTGTTTTTCCATTGTTGTACTGCATATACTGTAGAGTCTGGTTTGTTGTCGTTTCCAGTAAAGTTTTTTTGTCTGTATGTTTCTATTTAAAGTTTGTTCATTCTGTGTTTAATGAGGATCTGTCTGTGTTCCGCATGTGTGACCAAGGTGACTTATTTGCTAGTGTGTAGTTTCTGTTTACGATCTATAGTAGTCTGACTGCATTGGTGTTTTAGTGCCTTGTGTACTATTGGCAGGTAGGTTTCATAGGTAGGTTTATTATTGTTTGAGTACCACCAGTTAATTCTGCTTTAATATAGAAGGTTTTCTATATTGTAACTTAAATCAGTTTACTCATGGTTTTCCGAAGTCCAATCCCATACCCAACATATGTTACAATAGGTCTAATCACACAACAGAACCCACTCACACCAACTGGTGTACTCTAGTACACACCAATGTCAACAACCAAAAATAAACTGTGTACTAGTTAAAGAGCTAACAAAACACCCAAAAACGCCAAACAGTTTTTAAACAAATTTTGTAAGACCCTCTATTCACGAGAAGACATATTATGTGTTCAACCCGTTTCTCATAGGGGTCACTATTGCTTTTAATCATTCAAAACTTCAATTTTTGTTATCTTTTTCAAAGTTTTTTTAAAAGTTCCTCAACCAATTTTTTGCAACGGGTACTTATCCGCGCTGAAAAGGGACCTTTTCAGCGCGGATAAGTACCCGTTGCAAAAAATTGGTTGAGGAACTTTTAAAAAAACTTTGAAAAAGATAACAAAAATTGAACTTTTGAATGATTAAAAGCAATAGTGACCCCTATGAGAAATGGGTTGAACACATAATATGTCTTCTCGTGAATAGAGGGTCTTACAAAATTTGTTTAAAAACTGTTTGGCGTTTTTGGGTGTTTTGTTAGCTCTTTAACTAGTACACAGTTTATTTTTGGTTGTTGACAATAGGTCTAATGCCATATAGCAAGGGTGGCCAACTGTGATCCTCTAGAGCCACATAAAAGTTATTTTATTATTTATTTATTATTTAACAGTTTTTTATACCGACCTTCATAGTAAATTACCATATCAGATCGGTTTACAATTTAACAAAGGGAAAAAAAAGGGAAAAAACTAGAGTAACAAATTCACGTAAACGAAAGATAACAATAAGTAGGAATAAGTCAAAGTTACAATCAACAGGGGGAGAGAACTTGGAAGCTTGCAACAAGCTGGAAAGAAGATAGGCCGGTAAAAGAAATTTTACTATAGAGTGTACAAGTTAAAAACTTAAGGATGGTGCTTTAACCTGAATGTCTCAGAGTCCATTTATTTTTTCTTTGAGAAACGGAGTGCCAGACCGGGTAGGAATGAAGGCCGATTAGTGATTGTCTGGTGGTTCAGGGAAGGCTTGTTGAAAGAGCCAGGTTTTAAGTCTTTTTCTGAAAGTTAAAAGGCATGGCTCCAGTCTGAGGTTTGATGGGATACTATTCCAGATCGTTTCCAGATCCAAATCTGAAAACCTGGCCTATTTGTTGCTCTCGAAAACCAAATTTGGCAACCCCTGCCATATGGGATACAAGTGTCTTAATTTGTTTTTACATGGTTTTCTGGTTGGCACCACAGCAGTGCATGTAAATATAATATACATGTTTTAAGTGATGTTTTAACCTCAGAGGTCTGTATTTTAAATGTCCTTTTTATGTAAAATCTTTTATTATAAATGCATATTTTTTAATAATGTGTGGGGAGGGGAGGGTTGTGGGGTGCAAAGGTTTTAAGGTTTGGCTAAGGTGCTATTACCCCGGCTGCACTGGCTCCACATGGGAAATCAGGATTCCATCTGGAGCTGTGCTGATTTGTGTCAGTGGCTCTCCCTATTCTCAGACAGGGCTTAATTTTCTTTTAAATCCATGGAATAGCATGGATCACTTCTGGTCCACCCTTACCTGGACTAGGTATGCAGAGCAGAGCCTGGGGAACCATAAAGGCAGCAGACTGTGTAGCACACAGTGAATGAGAATGCTCTGGATGGTGGGAGTGAGGGGGCAGCAGCAGAACAGTGGCGGCAAGGAAAGAAAGAGAGTGAGCCAGGAGTATGTGCCTATGCAGTGTTGGAGAGGCTTCTGTTTGAGATGGCTGGGCTGAGTTCTGAGAGGGATAACTGGCTGTGGAACCATTAAATCTCCTGGTGAATAGGGGGTACTGAGAATGGTTGGGAATGAGATAGAGAAGGAGCTATTGCAGAATAAGGAAGGGCTGGCATCAAGCAAGAACTTTACATAATGATACAGCAGTGCTGATGCAGTGGGCATTCACTATCGGGTACATTTTAAATGGGCCACGTGCGTAAAAAATGGGGATTATGTGCGTGGCCTGGCCTTGTGTGTGCCACGCGCCTTTTCAAAGGGGATCAGCCATGAACTTAGCACCCGTTACATGCAGAAGTACCAGGCCCAAGGAAAGGAGAGGTCCGGGAGCGAGGAGGGGCGGGGCTGGATGTGGCCGGTACAGCGGCCATTTGCTGCTGTGCCGGGGTAGCATGTGCCGGCAGTTGGCCGGCACGCACAAGTTGCTTCTGCTCCAATGTAGCAGTAAGCAACATAACAAGAAAAAGTAAAGGTAGGATAAAGGGTTTAGGGGTGGGAAGGACAGGAGGAGAAGAAGGAGGGAGTATGGGTACGGGGGTAGGGAAGTTCCCTCCCAGTCCGCTCCTTAATTAGAGGGGAATGGGAGGGAACTGGGAGAGGCCCATTCTTGTCACAGCACATAATTTTCTAAAATTAGGCCATCCTGCTACGCCACTCACACATGTGTATGCGGATTATAAAATCTGGCGCACATGTGCTCATGGCCCCCGGATTTTATAACATGTGCGTGCCGGTGAGCGCATGTTATAAAAGTGGCATGTCCGTGTGGGAAGGTTTTAGAGTTCTCAGTCTTCCCCATAGGATAGGATCTCCATTCACTTGATTTTATTTAATTTTTTTCTATGGTATCGAAGACTTTAAATGCTGCTAGGGTGTCTGTAATTAAGGTTGGTAGTTCTTCTATTTGAAAGAGGTGGCTCACTGAGAAGTCCTCTTCTTCAGAGGACCATTCCCCTTCATGATTTTCTAATTGGTCAGAATCTAGGCTTCCTGGGGATTCCCTGGATTCTAGCGTTGAGGCTTTACTAGATGGTCTCAAGCTCCCTACCACTAGTTTAACCCATTTGTGAGGAGGGCCCTTCTGAGGCGAGTGTCCTGGGCCTTGATTTGTTTGCATTGTCTCATAAGCTTGGTGCCTAAGCAAGATAAATTCAGTTGAAAAGTCCCCAATATGGAACTTGCCCCCTGGTTTTGTTATAGTTGCCTTAGGGGTAGATATAAAAAAAAAGCGTGTTCGCGTACTTTTGTTTGCGCAGCAGGCGCAAACAAAAGTTCGCTGGATTTTATAAGATATGCGCGTAGCCGCGCGTATCTTCTAAAATCCTGGATCGGTGTGCGCAAGGCTGCCGATTTTGCGCAGCCGGCGCGCGCCGAGCCACGCAGCCTGTCTCCATTCCCTCCGAGGCCGCTCCGAAATCGGAGCGGCCTCGGAGGGAACTCTCTTTCGCCCTCCCCTCACCTTCCCCTCCCTTCATCTACCTAACCCACCCCCCGGCCCTATCTAAACCCCCCCCCCCACCTTTATCCATGGATTTACGCCTCCCGGAGGGAGACGTAAATCCACGCGCGCCAGCGGGCTGCTGGCGCGCCGAGACCCGACCCGGGGCGGTTCCGGAGGGCGCGGCCACGCCCCAAGAATGCCCCCGGGCCGGCACCATACCCCGGGCCCGCCCCCCAAACGCCGCGCCACGCCCCCCCAAACGCGGCGTCACTCGGCAACGCCTCCCCGACACTCCCCGACATGCCCCTTTTCAGAAACCCCGGGACTTACGCAAGTACCGGGGTTCTGTGCGCGCCGGCGGCCTATGGAAAATAGGCGCGCCGGCGCGCAAGGCCCTGCTTGCATAAATCCGGGTGGATTTACGCGAGCAGGGCTTTGAAAATCCGCCCGTTACTCTGTATGCTTCCAGAGGAAGGTATGGAGGGGGGTTTGTTAGGGATTGACTCTTCCATTCCTTCCCTGTCTCTTAGTTAGAGGATACCAGTCTCTTCCTGTCCCCTGGGGGGGTGGGGAGGGGAGAGGATGCATTAGGGGTGTGCATTCATTTGCAACATATTGGCAATCTGCAACATATAAGGACATATTTTTTGTATTCGTGGGGAAGCGAAATGTATCACGATTCCCACGAATACAACGAATCTTCACCGAATTATTCGGCCGTCTAAAGGAGCAATTTTAAACAAAGAACTCAGAGTGGTGTGGCATCTGTCTCCACCAATTGCAGAGAGGGGAGTTCTCTAATGTAAAGACTGGTGTAGCAGAAAGATAAAGAATACTAGGATAAATCTCTGCACACTCACTTAAATGTGCATAATATATGTTATACCATGAATAGGTTTGAAAGTAAGGTTCCCTCTATGTAAGTACACTTTGAAAACTCGTGTAACTTATTGCCAATTTATGTATGTATAAGCTGCACCAGCAATTTACAAAATTACCTCCTAAAGGGTACATCTAATGTTTTATTTGACAATTTAGCATCTGTTGGTTTATGATACCATTTTCAA